>NC_081841.1:88717178-89040443 GCF_963259705.1 Myotis daubentonii
GATACTATTTGGGATAATCAAAATGTGAAAAAGGAGCCACTATACAGCAGAAGTGGAATCTTGGGGCCCTCCAAGTGAGATAAAGGTGCCTGGGGAGTGACCTCACTCATTTTATGTTGCCTAAATTTCTACTCTCCCTACCTATGTTGTGTTCAATTTCTTATACCTTATTAGCAAACAAAATCTATAGAATTCATGAGTGAATAAATAAATATAACTAGTGAAATATTTAAAATACATACTTCATATACTTATAGTGTGTCTGTTAACTTTAATTGTTATTTTTATATGCATTTTCAGTTCTGATCCTTCACAGTTCACTTTAAATAAAATGAAAATTTTATTTTATTTTTGAGTAAAGTGTTAAGCAAGTATTTTTAATGGTTGCAAAATCTAAGCCAAAAAATATTTAAGGGGATCACTATGATAAAACTATAGCTATAGATAAAAAAGAAAAGAAAAAAATAAACCCCAAACTTAAAAGATCACAAGCAAAAAAAAAAAATTCCCTTGTAAAACCAACCTTTTAACCTCTCCAGTATTTTGAAAACAGCTATTACCAGTTGGAGAACCTTTAACTAAGAAATCAACATTCATCTGGCTCATTGGTGGTTTATCATCCCTCTGTATTATTAGCCATAATTCCCCACAAACCTCAAAGCCCCAGTACGTCATGGTTCTCCTTCACCATAAAGGTATGATCTAGCTCTGATTTTCAAATGCAATGTTGAGAGACTTTTTTCATTTTTCCATTTGTAGACCCAAAATCAGGGTCTACAATAAGTCTCCAGTGAATATGATTTAGGAAAGAAGAAAACCCATGTGCATCACTGCTTTACGCAAGTGTTTATCCAGGAGACAAAAGGATAATGTACAGAGAGCTTTCAGGCTGGTTAACACGTGGTGATCCTGAGAGAGTGGCATGCTTAGAGAAAGGAGCTTCCATGCCCTTTCCCCACACCTTACCTTATGCATTTATTCCATCTGACTGTTCCCGAGTTATATCCTCTTTTTTTTAAGTCCTCACCTGAAGATGTTTTTATTGAGTTGAGAGAGAGAGAAACATCAATGTGAAGTTGAAATATTGGTCAGTTGCCTCTGGTACTGCCCTGATGGGGAGTCAAATGGGAAACCCTTCGGTGCACAGGATGATGTTCCAAACAACCGAGCCACACAATCCAGGGCTGAGTTTTATAATAAACTAGGGGCCCGGTGCACGAAATTCGTGCACTGGGTGTGTGTGTGTGGGGGGGAGTGTCCCTCAGCCCAGCCTGCCCCCTCTCACATACTGGGAGCCCTCAGGCGTTGACCCCCATCACCCTCCAATCGCAGGATCGGCCCCTTGCCCAGGCCTGACGCCTCCGCCAGAGGTGTCAGGCTTGGACAGGGGACCCCCATCTCCCCCCGATCACTGGCTCTGGCCCCCGCCCAGGCCTGAGGCCTCTGGCCCAGGAATCATGCCTGGGCAGGGGACCCCCATCTCCCTCTGATCGCTTGCTCCACCCCCCGCCCAAGCCTGACGCCTCTGACCCAGGCTTTAGGCCTGGGCAAGGGGACCATCCTATCCCCCCAGTCCCCGGCTCCGCCCCCCGCCCAGGCCTGATGCCTCGGCCAGAGGAGTTGACCCTCATCACCCTCAGATCACCAATCACCGGATCGGCCCCTTGACCAGGCCTGAGGCCTCCGGCAGAGGTGTCAGGCCTGGGCAGGGGACCCCCAGCTCCTCGCGGTTGCAGGCTCCGCCCCTGCCCAGGCCTAATGCCTCTGGCCTAGGCGTCCGGCCCCGGGCAGTGGGGACCCACAGCTACAGCGGCCCCGTGATTGTGGGCTCTGCTTTAGGCCCAGGCAAGGGACCCCTAGCTCCTGGGACTGCCAGCTTTGACCGTGCCCAGCTCTCATCGCTGGCTCCACCCCTACTTCCTGCTATCACTGGCCAGGGCGGAAAAGGCGCCTGATTCTTCGATCATGGCTGGGGGGCAGGGCAAAGGCGGCCCCAGGGCCGCCTTTGCCCTGCCCCCCAGCTCTTAGCTCCCCCCTGGGTTTCCGATCACTGTCAGTGGCAGGGGGCTTCTTCCTGCTTTCCCTTTCGCCTCCCTGCATTGTGCCTACATATGCAAATTAACCGCCATCTTGTTGGCAGTTAACTGCCAATCATAGTTGGCAGTTAATTTGCATATAGCCCTGATTAGCCAATGAAAAGGGTATCGTCGTACGCCAATTACCATTTTTCTCTTTTATTAGGTAGGACTAGTGGCCCAGTACATGAATTTGTGCACATTGAAAGGAAATTAATTAGAATAAATATTTTAATATCGCTATTCACCCTTTCTCTATAATAGATGTGTCAACCAAATTCATGATCAACAATGACAGATTGAAACACATGCATGCAATTGGCGCCAGTGAGAGCTTTATATGTATTGTGCATGTGCGAGTCAACTTAGCCTTTTATGGATAGAGAACAAACTTAATTAGACCTGCTTTCTGATTTAGCTAAACTTTTTTCAGCCCAGTGAAGCACCCCAACTTCTCTTTCAGGTAATTGCCAGCAACACAGCAGCAAATATCAACACGAAGCATATTATTATTGTAGATCATGCAGGGAGAACAAAGGGTAAAATATTTAACTGCAGCAGTGTTTGACTATATTCTGCGCAGTGAGAAAACCTAAGTCATTTTCAAGGTCCACCATTTCTTCTTTTCAGTTGGGTCAAGTTTCTAAACTTTTTGAATCTCCATTTTCCAGCTAATGAAAAGAAAATAGGATTCCACCAAGTCCCCTATCTACCTACTCCTGGACTTCTGTGAGGATCAAATGAGATGAGGCACGGGAAAACGCTTCACAGACATTTGTTTCCAGTGCAAAGTGTTTTCACCTGGCTAAAGTGTCCCTGGGCTGAAGAAACAGCAAGGAGTTAGTCGTGGTTAGGGAGAAGAAGCTGGGGGTTGCTATGTGACGTCATTACCTGGAAGGAGGGAAGGACACTTAGCATATTATATATATATATATATATATATATATACATATATATATATATATATATATATATATATATATATATAGAGAGAGAGAGAGAGAGAGAGAGAGAGAGAGAGAGAGAGAGAGACTAGAGGCCCGATGCACGGAATTTGTGCGACAGTAGCCTTCCTTTCCCTGGCTGCCATGCGGGGCCAGGGCTTCCTTTGGCCACCGGCTTCTTCCAGAAGGTTGTCTGGTCTAATTAGCATATTATGCTTTTATTATTATAGATTTATAATCTAGAGAGTAAGCAAGTTTCCTGAGTTCTGTGAGCTAGTGTATAAATAATCAAACACGAGGAGCAGGTGTTGGGAAACCTCTATTTTATAGCCAGTTGTTAGAAGTGCAGGACCGGGATTGCTTCTGAAGAAAGGATACAGTCTTCACCTGTAAAATCTGACACTGCCTCCACAATGATAGTGTCAAAATTGAGTTGAATTGTAGGATACCCACTTGATGTCCAGAGAATTGTTTGGTGGTGGTGGGGAACCCCTCACTTCATGAATTAGAATTGGGATCTGGACACATAATGTAAGGTGTGTTTAAAACTCTTTGTAAGTGGAAGTTAGAAGCAGACAATTTACTTAGTGGGAAATTCTATTTAACATGAGTAATATAATGCAGATTAGAGATGTTTTTTGAATTTTGATCTAATACAGTCATGCACCACTTAATGAGGATATGTTCTGGGAAATTCACCTTTAGGCATATTGACATTGTGTGAACATTATAGAGTGCACTCACACAAACCTAGATGGTATAGCCTACTGTACAACCTAGACTACATGGTATTGGTATAGCTTACTGCTTCTAGGGTATACACCTGTACAGCAAATTATTGTACTGAAGACTTTAGGCAACTGTAACTCAATGGTAAGTATCTGTGTATTTAAACATAGAAAAGGAACAGTAAAAAGTATGGTGCAAAAGATAAACCATGGTACACGTGTACGGGGCACTTACCATTAATGGAATTTGTAGAACTGAAAGTTGCTCTGGGTGGGTCAGTGAATGAATGGTGAGTGGATGTGAAGCCCTAGGCCAATGATGGTGAACCTTTTGAGCTCGGCGTGTCAGCATTTTTGAAAAACCCTAACAACTCTGGTGCCGTGTCACATATAGAAATTTTTTGATATTTGAAACCATAGTAAAACAAATATTTATATTTTTGATATTTATTTTATATATTTAAATGCCATTTGACAAAGAAAAATCAACCAAAAAAATGAGTTGGCGTGTCACCTCTGACCCGCGTGTCATAGGTTTGCCATCACTGCCCTAGGACCCCACTGTATACTGCTATAGACTTTATTCACACTGTGCATTTAGGCTCCACTAAAGTTATAAAACAACATGAGATTAAACCAAGCACAAGAGAAAATATGCAGACAAGAGGCATAAACAGGAGGTGTATGAGGCTGACATAACATGGTATTCTCCTTTACAGGGAACTTTTTTGTTTAATAAGTAAAAAAGGATACATTCTAAAATAGTGATAAGAAGTATAGCATGATAAATACATAAACCAATAACCTATTTATCATAATTACCAAGTATGTACTATACATAATTGTGTGTCTATACTTCTATATGACTGGCATTGTGGTAGATTTGCTTACACAAACATCACCTCAAACACAGGAGTAATGTGTTCTGCTCTGATGTGATAATGGCTATAACATCACTAGGCTATAGAACATTTTCAGCTCCATTATAATCTTATGAGACCATCATTGTATATGTGATCCATCATTCACTGAAATATCATTATATGGTACATGACTGTATTTTATATATGAGAGAGATGAATTTTATAAGAAGTCAAACACAGTGATGCCATTTGCTATGTTTTATTTTACTATTAGCTTGTTAAACATAACATGCAAATAATAAAAAAAGAAACATACATAAGATTTTAAAGTGAAAAATAATTCTAGAAAGTTTTTCTAGGTAACTATATATATTCTTAATACTAACAATTCTTCTTTAAATGTATGTGGCTTCATGAATTTTGTTTAGTATTTCACAAAATCATTGGTCTCAAAATTTACCACCTGCTTTTCAGCTGAACAAATTTGAGCATATTAAGATAATTTGATTAAAGACAGTAAACATCCATAATTATGTATTCCATACTTTTGGGCACATTAAGTTAACATTTAGAGATTATAAAACTCGGCTGACTTCCATGCAAACAGTAAAAGGCTTTGCACATCATTTGACAGTGAGATGTAAAAAGCACTAAATTTACAATTAACGCATTGTTTGTTGTATATGTGTGAGCATGTGTCGTGCTTGTGATGAAATAGGCCTGCTTTTCATCTTTTCTTTGTAAAAAAGTAGTAAAATGTTTACAAAACATTTTCTCTCAGAATTTAAAATTCATGGAAGTAATAAACAACAACAAAAATGGACACTATGAAAACCAACACACAAAAATACAAGCATAAGATGTTGCTCCAGGATACACCTCAATATAATTGAAATTAATTATTAGTGATAGTGATTTCATTTGCTACACGTAGACATTCATACATATTAGGTGGCAGACTAGTTTGGGTGATATTACGGTTGCCATCCAAGCGCAAATGCTTGATCTTGGAGTAGGATAATGGTCCCAGGATCTTACAGAAGCTCTTTACTTCAAGCTCTGGAAAATAAAGAATAAAAGATTTTAATAATATTTTCTTTTTTATTACATGGCTTAAAATAGTCATTAAAATTTGTCCAAGTCCATAGTAATATCTAATAGGATTTATTCCCCCTCTGCCCCCTTTTTTGAAGTCATTTGTTTGGTGTATATTTGAATTCGAAATTACTAACGAAATATTTCAGACTACCAAATGATACAAAAATATTTAGTAAAGTAATTATGGTGGGTCAGAATGGTCAATTAAATTTTTCAAATAATGATATTTAGTGTAAGTTCTTAGATCAGAAAGACTAAGTGCATAATACTATCTAAGAATTTTTAGAAATATTTAGACTGATGATATGTAAAATTGTGCTTTTGTATGAATCATCTCGCCAATATAAGCATCCTGAGCTTTTGCATCTGGAAATTTGAAGGGTTAACTAGATGACCTCTAAAGTCACACATCATGACAGATTCAAAGCTCCAAGGCAAAATCCAAGTCATGGAATGACCATCATCTGAGCCACGTCCTTTCCTGTGGTTAGAAAGCTGCCACAAGAGAAAAACTGACTTAGTTTTTAATGGAAACAAAGATTGTTACTAGATTGCATGGTTTATGTGTGTACATAGAAGCTGTCTATGTTTGCTCAAGTCTATTTCAGATTAACCTTATCTATTCCTTTGTCCTGATATTTTCTTTTATTCTCAAATTCTAATCAACAGTGACTTCAATGGAAGCCCAAACACACTCTGCTCCTTACCTCTATGATGCTGTCTTAAATAAGTCATTAGTCAAATTGCAGAGATCTTTGTTATGCTACCTACCACTAAGGAAGTATGGAACAATGGGATAAAACATGGCCTTAGGCCTAAATTCATTTTCTACCTTTGCCATTTACCAAATGGGTGACTTTGGAATATTGATGTGGTCTTCTTGTCAGACATAATATATCCATCACACTGTGTTGCATGAATATTAAATCAATTAAGGTATGCAAAGCACCTCACAGAGTGTTAGCACATAATATACATTAAATAATTACTGGTACCCTTTAAATTTTGTGGGTTTTTCTCTTTCAAATTATGTCACCATAGAAAGGTCTGTGATTTAAGCTAGTGTCTTAGACTTGCAAGTCTGAAAGATGAGAAATAGTTTTGGCTATAGATTTTCTAATAGTAGAGAAACATAAAGGGGGTCTTTTATCTAAGAAAATGTAGACAATTGATATACATAAGTATTACATGGCACAATAAACTAAGTCAAAGAAATGCATGCAAAGACAAATGGCAACAATACCTGCAAGGTACACCTGGTATACCCAAATGTCCAGGTCAAGGAAGGAAGGGCGGACACTATTCATTTCCAAATGGCCAGATATGCGGGGCACCGTGGTTTCCATCTCAGCCTGGCACTGAGTGCCTGTCAGCATTTCGCCCATAAACCACCTTCCCCATTTCCCACATTGGCTCTTCCTTCTCACACTCACAATGCGGCCTTATTGTCACCCCTCCAAATTCTCCTGCATCTGTAGCTCTTCCCTTTCTTACTTCAGAGAATGAGGTGACCCTGCCCCTGATGCTAATCTCCACCCACCATGTCTAACAGGATTTCTTCAGCCCTCAAATCCTAAAACATCTTAAATCCCATTAGTATGTTGGCTAATCTAAGTAGCCATACTCTTAACCAAAGATGTTTATAATGTGGGATCCTATATGGCCAGATAGTGAGTTTTTTACTAGAAACCATTATAAGGGTCCAGCTCTGATAGCTTGACTGTGTATTGTATGATAAGCAAGTTTTCTGGATATAAGAAAAAGCATGTGGCATTTTAGAGTTGGCAATCATGGTCTCCTTCATGAGATCACCCTCACCACCCTAGGCGTTACAGGAAACTTGTAGAATTACAAATTATCATGTTAATAAGGCACAGTGCAATTTTTCTAAAAGGAATATCAATATTTTCATCCAGTATGACCAGACAACCAACTTTCATGGCATAAAGGTGCTCAATTTGAATAGATTATTTAGCAGATACAATTGTTTATGTGTGAATCAGTGTTTCCCACTTGATTTTTCTTTTAGCAAGTTTGTCCAAGACCATTGGTTTCTCTTCTGCCAAGCTCTGTTAAAGAGAGAGGTGGGGGACGGTAAATGTACATTTCCCACCGAAATCTGTATTGCTCAAATTGAAAATGCCCCAGAAGACAAGAAGAGGGCATAAATAGTCCAAGTGGACCAGGTCAAACTCCCACCCAGAAAATAAATGAAAAATAAACTGTATCATCAAGAGAAAGGGAGGAGAAACTGTGGAAAAATCCAATGTGGTGGAGGGTTGCATATAAGAAAAGGAACTCTGTAATACTATTTTTAAAATGTTCCAAATCCTTATCATGTACCTTCCCTCCTTAATCTTCCTCACAGTCTCATAAGAACATTGGGAAGCCACACACACCATAACAGGGATAACAGAGATAGATGATGGTCATGATTGCAGAATACCATGTTGAGTCCCAAGTAAAGATGTCAGAGAAGACCATGAGGATATCAGGGCTGCTCTGGGGATAAGCCAGAGGGAGGCTTGAAAGCCTCTGCTAGCCATGCCTCTTCAGCACTCATTTGCTCCCCCTTCAGCTAGATCTTGCCAAGAAATAAATGTAGGACACAAATCTACGTCATGGAGAAGGCAAATAGTAGATAACTATCAAGCGATGACACAGCAGGATTAATTAGCCCAGAATATTAAAAATTGAAGAAATTAATGATTAAATTCTATGATCCTAATGGTTTATCTGACCACTCCAAAGAAAGGCCAGATATTGGATAAATGACTAAGCTACAATTTTCTATATTTGAAAATTTCTATACTTGAAAGGGGTATTTTCTTGGCATTTTAATTAGTTTTTTAAGTGGAGCCAGATGCAATCAATATTTCTGTTGCACAGCTTACGTGTTTAAAAACATACGGCTACATCCATCAAACACAAACACAGCTTTCTACTTACTTTCAAGTTGATTGACCTCCAGGTAATAGTTTTCAAGGTGTTCATTGACAGTGGGTATGTTTTTTAGCTTATTATAGGAGAGATCCAGCTCAAGCAGAGATGATATATTAAAAGAATTTCCAGGTATTCCACTATCGGCCAATTCATTATGAGATAAACGCAGATACTGCAGTCCCTTAAAACGCTTGAAATATTCATCAGGGATGTTGCTGATCTTATTGTTGTCTAAGTAGAGAGTTAGAAGAGATGTTGGGAGACCAGAAGGCAGTTTGGTCAACTGATTGAAGCTCAAGTCAAGGTACTCAAGCGACTTAAGACCTTTAAAAGAAGCTGAAATATCTTTCAGCTGATTGTGCTGAAGATGGATGAAGGTCAGGTTCACCAGTCCATCGAAAGAGCCGAGCTTTGTGATCTTGTTATGACTGAGCTGCAGGTCCTCCAGAGATTTGGGGAGTGGGCCCACGGATTCTGTCAGGTTGTTGTAATTTATATGCAGCTTCTTCAGTTGTTTCAGTTTAGAGAAGGTTCCTTTTAATTTAGAACTTTCTAGAAGGTTATGATCTAGAATGAGCCACTGTAGATCGGTTACATTTTCAAAGGCCTTTTCATCGATATGGTCAATCTGGTTATGCCTCAGGTAGAGGTACTTGATTCCAGGAGGCACCATTGGCACGCTTTTCAATTTCAGCTCATCACAGTACATGGCCGATGGATAGCTTGCAGGGCAGTTACATTCTGGGGCGCAGTTTGGAGATAATTGCCCATACATTGATAGGGGAAAATCATAGTCATCATAGTATTGGCCGCTGGCACCACTGATTAGTGCTAATAGCAGAGTAAATGCACTGAGATTCATTTTTGGCGAATGCTTTGAATCCTAAGTAAAGTGGAAACATATAATAAAATAGTATACTTTAAGTAAGTGAATGAATATTCAATTTACAATGTTAAATTTATTAGAAAGATGTGTATTTTATTGTTTTTTTGATGAATCTAAGGATGTCTTTTTAATTTTTATTTAAGCATGAGGTTTAAGATGTGTGTGTACAACTTGTGAGGAGGTGAACAATTTAGGCGTAGATTGCATACACACGCGCCCCCTACTGGGCAAGCCAGGCCTAACCTATCCAGTCAATCTCTCCAGGTCCTTCCTTAATTCAATGATTTCCCTTAAGAGGTGTCTGGGTAGTGCCCTTTGACCACCATGCTAAAACACTACCTCAGAACATCCTTCAAAACCACAAAAAAATGAAAATTAGGAGACAATTGTAAACTGTACCTTTTACCCTAGCATTCAACATCATTAAAATGTCTCATTAAGAAGACCCTTACTGGGAACATGAGCAACCTGTGGTTTTGCTGGAAGGGAAGCTGTTCTTAACTTGTGTGGCCAGAGATGGAGGGTGGCAAGGTGGAGGGATATGGGAGGGGGGAGTACATTCCTTTAAAAATGTATGGTTATTGTTGTTGGTTCTAAGGGAAGGTAACAGAATTCTTAGTAGGGTGTGCATGGATATTATTTCAACTTTTGTTTAGCATTCTAGACTTTCAGGCACATTACAAAACTGTAATTCTGAAATTAATATTTAGTATATAAGTTTTAGTAAAACTAATGTTTATTAATCAGAAAAATGTCACAAATTCTAAAGATTTTTAAACCTAGAAAGTGATCCAACTTAATAGAAAAAAAGATATTCTGTTCCAAATTTTGAATTAAAGTTTTCCTTTCTGTCAATGACTCACAAGTTCTCTACCTTCTTCATGCCAAAATTTAAGAAGGCATGGTTCACTTATTTGGCTATTAGTGCTCTTACAGAGTGGAAGTGGGAGAGATCTGGTCATTGAGCAAAGTCTGTATTTTACAGTGGCATTAGGAGCCATGGAAGAATGGATAAAATTGAGAATATAAATTAAAAACAATATGTAACAATGATCTAGGATGAACATGTTTCCAAGGTGAGGCTCAATAAAGTATTTTTTAATTGTTTGGAGAGTACAAGGTCAGAAATTTAGGTAAAGGATAATAGCATACAAGAGTTGGACTTTCCTAGAGTGAAAGCTATGGCTGAGGAGAAATTGGTAACTCTGAGAGGGAAATCCTTAATGTGAAGCACCATCTACATGCCATAGGCAATAGATCTTCCTGTGAGAAGTATGGTATAAGCTTTTGGATCTAGGGAGTTTGGGATAAGTAGGATTTTTAGTTTTAGGAAGTTTAAACACCTTTGCTTTAACGTGGAATTGCAAGGCACTTTATTTTAGCAGATGAAACACTAAAAAAAGGTGTTAGAAACACTGATAGCTAACACTATGTAATTTGTAACTAGATTTTTACCTAACTTATTCCCCAAGATAATGATGGAGTCATTTAATTTAGTTGACAAGACTTGGCAATGAGCATAATTAATATTGCAATCTAAGGTACAGTATGTTAATGTAAAGATTTGTCTTGCTTTATTAATAAGCTTTGAATTTATTTTATTTCAGTATACACTAAAATAGACATGGTAACTATAATGGATTGAATAGTAATGAAAAACATGCTTTCATATTTTTTGGCAGAATGAATCCAAAGAGAGTTTGTAGCTGTATAAGGACTCCACTATGAAGCAAAAGTGCACTTTATTTACTTTCCTCCCAGTTTTGGCAAATACCTGTGGTTATAGAGGAAATGCTTTTAAAAAAAAATGTTTCCCAGAATTTCTTCAAAACATATCCATTTTAAAACATACATCCAAAAACATCTTTAAAATTAACAAAATAGAAATAAGTAATCCAAAAGAGGGTCTATGTCCTTAAGCTCACATTTTATAACAACATAAAATATTTATGGCAAATTGTAACGAACTACAGTAATATGTATGTGGCAAAAATATTTTTAATACTGCTTAAAATGACCTTTCTTTGCTGCAAAATTCATTGTAAAAATACTAACATATATAACTCATTAGCATAAAATAACAAATATTTTCATTGCCATACATTTTCACTGTCTTATTTAAATATTTTCTCATTCCAACCCTGAAACTTTTTATAACTTCCTTTGTCAAGCAACACAGCATATATTGTAAAACCTTTATCTTAAATCCATAAGACATGGAAAACATATTAAGAAAAGTGTGAGAGTAAATGCTCAGAAGTATGGATTTGCTGTTGAATAGCAATTGGCAAAGTTGCTCTAGAACTTTTTCTGTTCCTGTTACAATAAACACTGTCCCAAACAGTCAGCGTCCCCAGTGCTATAGTTAAACAGCACTTACCTTACAGTCTTGACTCTGCTTTCGTTAATTCTTAAAGCAGATGCAGTATGGACAAGAATCCACCAATATATGCTGTAAACTCTGTCAGGGCGGAACTGGCTGCCAGATTCTTAGTGATACAAGAGCTGAAGGGGGGAGACCCAGCCCAGTCACGCCAGACTCTGAATGGAGTTATGTCATTGTGGGATCTTGTGGTGTGGCATGTGAATGCTCTGTTCGCTAATGAAGTGCAGGTGGACTGGTGAGCAAGGACAGCCCAGTACATTCCATATGGAATGGGAGAGCGATACGTGCTTAACTAGCCCAAATGTCATAGCTTTTCACCAAAAACTGAGTACTGCTGCAAGGGAGGCAATCTAGAGTGAAAACATTTTTCTCACAAAGCTCTTCACTTCTGTAAGCTGTGGCAAAAATTAAATGTGACTCTCTCAGCCAACTGTCATGTTCATCTAAAGGTCTCATAAAACATAAACAGAGTAATTTCAGGAAAATGCAAATGAGCAGACTCAGAGGAATTGAATTCTTTTTGCCTATTACTCCTGAAATCTATATTGATTTATTAGTACTAACAATTTTTGGCCAGGAGAGTAACTTACATTAGTTTCTGAAATATAAAAGTGCATTATTTACAGCCTAATACAAATGATAGATATCAACCTCTCCAGCTTCTAATATTAAGGAGACATGCTTTATGCTTTTCAGGTCTGGAAACAATCGGCAATGTTCTGCCTGTTTCTCATTTTGTGGACTTAATTTAGGAATTCATCCAAAATCTTACTTAGGGATAGTATTCTATAGCTTACTGCCAAAAAGCATAAAAGAGCATAAAAATGTATACTACAATATCACAGAGCAATGATCTTTCACTCTGTCACTGCATGCTAGGGATATACTTTTCAAAACTAAAAATTATGCAACATTGTAATCTCTCCAAGGCCTGGTTTGATATATCTTTTGTTGTCAGTTTCTGATGCATGCTTATAGATCTACTCATTTGCTTGTCTATTTCATTTTGTGGTTGTATCAGCTGGATTTATAAGAGGTTTTTTTCCTCCAAAATTTTCATTTATTCAGGTTTATGAGAACTCTTAGAAATAGATATTTTAATATAAGTTGTCATATTGTAAGAATTTTCCCTTTAAAATAATTTAAATATGTCATTTTTAACTATGAAACCTATGAAAAACTATTTAATTTTCATTACCACTAATGTTTTTGCCTGAAAAATTAATATTGGGGTAAATGCCTTATTTTTGTCATAGAATCATTAGAAAAGAAATAACAATTTTCTTGAAAGCAACATAGAATGGTGAGGTGATTCATAGTATATTTTATTATTATATTAGGAAAGTTATAGAAGACCTTAATTTTATAATATAGAAAATGAAGAAATCAAGAAAAAAGACAAAATGATTAATCACATAATTAAGAGGCTCAGTTTAAGAGGATAGTTAAATAATTCTAAACATTAACTTTGAGTTTGTCAAATTATATAATCTGAATTTTTCTTTAAAACATTCTAGCTATCTACTCCTAGGACTTTTCTTTAAAGAGCAATAACATTATTTTTCTAAAATTTAAGCTTTAAAATCCATATAAGTATTATTAATACATTTTCAGTAGTGGCAATGGAGACTCAGAAATTCTAAATAATTTGCTAAACGTCAACTAACAAGTAAATGGAAAAACAAAATCATCAACATTTTCAATTGTTGAGAAGAGGGTGACAGGATAGAGCTGAGACACGATAGTTAATATAATCAGTTTGAAATATTTTATCGGCAATATTTTAATTGATTTTTTATTTTTTATTTATTTTATTTTTTTAATATATTTTATTGATTTTCCACAGAGAGGAAGGGAGAGAGATAGAGAGTTAGAAACATCGATGAGAGAGAAACATCGACCAGCTGCCTCCTGCACATCCCCTACTGGGGATGTGCCCGCAACCCAGGTACATGCCCTTGACCGGAATCGAACCTGGGACCTTTCAGTCCACAGGCCGACGCTCTATCCACTGAGCCAAACCGGTTTCGGCTAATTGATTTTTTAGAGAGAGAGAAAGGGAAAGGGAGAGAGAGAAACATGTATGTGAGTATGAAACATTGATCTGCTGCCTCCTGCACACCCCATAACTGGGATCAAGCCCAAAATCTGGGCATGTCCCTGACTGAGAATTGAACAGCATGGGACAACACTCAACCAAATTACCACACAGGCCAGGGCTGCTTTCTTTATGTGTATCACACACACACACACACACACACACACACACACACACACACACACACAGAGCCACCTCTGCATTTTAGACCTCTGGGTGACATATGAGCTTTCCATCCTGGTACATGGAGATTCAGGTCATTTGTGGTAATGAAAGTGAGAGGTTTTATCAATAACCAAGTTTAAATGATTGAGTTGTTCCTTAGCTCACCAACTGGATTCCCTCTGTTACCTGAGGCCAGCAGGGATGATGAGCACCATTATGATGACTTTTACCCACCTCATTCTGAGTCCTACCCTGGATTTGTCAGACCCCCCAATCCACCACAACGTGACTGTCCCATTTGCCATAACCATTCTGATGCAGATTCTGCCTGTTCCAGGCTAGCTAGTGAACTCCGAAAAGTCAGTCCTGGAATAGGAAACAGTAGAACCCAGATTTTGTGGAAAGATAGATACAGATTAGAAACTTTCTGAAGCAACCTGCCAGGAGTAAAATGAAAAAAATAAAAGTAACTTGACAGGTTAGGTGTCTTCATTTTAAAAATTCAGGAAAAGACACCATGTGTATAATGCAATTGGCATAAGTCCTGGCATGACAAAAGGGATTGATACATCAAAATGCTTAATGTCTTATAGGTGTTGTTAGTTATTATGCATTGAGTTATAGAACCAAAGGTTTTAAATAAATCTCAGAGATTATCTAATCAATGGGGTATTAAACAAATTCTGTGACAGGTCTTTTTATTCTCATGTGAAAAACTAAAGTTAACGTGTTACCAGTAATCCATCCAAACTGTGGCATTGTTCTGCATTTTGGGGAAAAGGATGTCAATCCACGTTTCCCTGCACTCTGTGCACAGTGATATGTGACTGCACCCACGTAAGTGAAGTCCTCCGAGAGCATAGAACATGATGAAACAGAATGACAATTCCCTATTATTAGAGGAGAAAGTTCTATTTTAATTATCTTATATATTGGGGTTACAAACTCAACTTTTTCTTATTACAAATTACATAAAAGTAATTTGTTTTAGCACATTTGCAAAATACAGGGGAAAAGAAGAAAATAAAAATTTTAGCACATTTAGAGAATACTTACAGGAAAAACATTAAAACAAATACTCTAGCTCAAAGGTAACAATGTTTCTGTGTTTTTTATTATGGTGTGAGTATGTATACATACAAACTCACACTTTGGTTATCACAATAATATTACAATATTATGTTTATGGTTTTGTATCCTTTTCCACATAACAACTAGCTGTGGACACTTTTATATATCATTAAATATTATTCACTGATGTCATTGTTAATCCTATATACTGAAAGGCCAGTGACTGAACGGCAAAATGACCAGAACTACTGGTTGACCAGTTGCTATGACCTGCACTGACAACCAGGGGGCAGACACTCAATGCAGGAGCTGCCCCCTGGTGGTCAGTGTGTTCCTACAGTGGGACAGCTGATCAGGATGAGCAGCCACTCAGAAGGCAGGATGAGCGGCACTCCCATAGCAGGCCAATCCCCTCAGGCCACGTCCCGCTACCAGTGCACAAATCCCGTGCACTGGACCTCTAGTTAGTAGATGAAACTCTATTATATAGATGTACCATATGTAGTGTTTATTTTTTAATATTACAATGAACACTTGCTTTCTCTTATAATTTGTAAACCACTATCATATACAATAGAATTTTATTCTTCAAATTAGTTACAACTAATTTGTATCCTCTGCTTTTGTCAATAGACATTTTAAATGAAAATACCATTTTAACAGTGGTTTATAATTTCAAACCAGACAATAAAGAGTGGATTAGAATTTTCTCTCTCCTCACATCAATCTTAGTACCATTCTTAATTTCAGCATTTCTTTTGAGCCATGAAACTAGCTTTCATCCTCATAGTTTTTATGCTCATATGGATGTATATTTTAAAACTCATTCTATAATTGATTTCATTTCTCCTGGCATTTTACATAAAATATATTTTCAGAATTATCAATAATAGGCTTTATTCTACTATTGCATTCATTCATTTGCATTATAAAAATAATATACTTGAATGGCATAACACACTGACATATTTAACAGGATATAAGGTAAAAATAACTTGTACTCAACTGAATTTCCAATCCCAATCCTTAAAAGTTATCATTGGCCCTAACTGGTTTGGCTCAGTGGATAGAGTGTCAGCCTGCAGACTGAAGGGTCCCAGGTTCGATTCTGATCAAGGGCATGTACCTTGGTTGTGGGCACATTCCCAGTGGGGGGTGTGCAGGAGGCAGCTGATTGATGTTTCTCTCTCATTGATGTTTCTAACTCTCTATCCCTCTCCCTTTATCTCTGTAAAAAAATCAATAAAATATATATTTTTTAAAAAGTTATCATTGTTTAGATTTTATTACTTCAGAAATTTCAGACATTCCTATATATACAACAGAATTTCATCTCTCTCTCTCTCTCTCTCTCTTTTGTCCTATATATCTTGTACTTTTCACCTAAAATATTCATTTTGTTTTATTAATACATATGACTTTGTATTATGTTTTATATGGCTACTGAATACCCTAGTGTATGACTGTATCAAAGACATTTTACTTATGTCTTTGCTCAATGTTGAGTGTTTCATTCAGTAGTTCAATGTTAGTGTTTTGTTTTGATTACTTCATTGTTATGAAGAGCAATGCTTTAGTGAGCAAATTTTGTGCACCAGTGCATTATATAGCTTAAGGACAATCCCAAAAGTAGAATTTCTGGAAAAATGTACATGCAAATTTTAAGACAATGTCATTATTGCCTAATTGCCCCCACAATGTTGTTCTGATTATCACTCCCATCAATGGTATATGAGAATGTATTTTCACCAGCCATTCATGAAGTTTAGATAGTTCAAACTTAAAATTTCTGTGACTTCATTGTTTTAGTTTTATTTCTTAAATAATAGCTGGTAGTGCCAGTTCGCCTTCTTTATTCCTTGCTTTCAGTTTGTGGGATCTTAACTGAGATCATGCTGGCTGAAGTCCTAGACCCCAACTCATTTTTTTCCCCTTCTCCCTTATGCTTAGACATTTGAGACTTTACCCTAGCCTTCAACTATGCCAGGACAGTTCCCACTTTGGGACCTTTACCAGCTGTTCTCGCTGCTGAAATGTTCTTCCCACAAAACAGCACTTCTCACGGGACACTTTATATTCTTAACATTATTGATATTTTAAGGACCCCAAGAATATATGCAGGGTACACCTATCAGTATTTACCACATTCAAAATTAAAACTAAGATATATTTTAAGTAATTCATTAAGATAACAATAATGAATCTCATGTGTTAATGTATATACCATTTATGAAGAATACCTATGTTTTCCAAAAAAATACTCAATGAGAAGAGTGGAATTATTTTATATTTTTACAAATCTATTTACTAAATGACTTAATATAAGAGAGCTGAATTCTTATAGCTGTTTCTTTTTTAATATATTTTTATTTATTTCACAGAAGAAGGGAGAGGGAAAGAGAGATAGAAACATAAATTATGAGAATCATTGATCAGCTGCCTCCTGCATGCCTCCCACTGGTGATCATGCCTGCAACTTGGGCATGTGCCCTGACCAGGCATGGAACGAGATCTCCTGGTTCATAGGTCTCAACCACTAAGACAGACTGGCCGGGCTTTAGCTGCTTCTTTATTCAATCTGTTGAGAGATGTTGCTATGGTTGGTGCATATGAAGAAAATCTCATCTTACACAGAAATTCAAAATAATGAATTCTTGCCATTTGTGACAACATGGATGGACCTAGAGGGTACTTTGCTAAGTGAAATAAGTCAGAAAAAGAAAGAAAAAAACAAAATGATTTCACTTATATGCAGAGTCTAAAAAAAACCCAGCAAAACAAATTAACAAACAAAACAGAAACAGACTCATGGATATAGAAAACAAACGGATGGTTGCTAGAGAGAGGTGAGGGAGAAGGGATGGGCAAAAAGGTAAAGGAAAATAAGAGTTACATAGGGGACTGTCTAGGGCGGGGGGAAAAAATGGACACATATGTAATACCCTTTGTAATACTTTAAGCAATAAAAAAAAAAAAGAAAGAAAGAAAATAAGAGTTACAAACTCCCAGTTATAAAATAAATATGACACAGGTAGATAGGGTACAGAACAGAGAATATAGCCAATAATATCACAATAGCTTTGCACAGCGACAGATATTGATCAGATCATAAACGATAAAATGTCTAATCACAATATTGTATATCTAAAACTAAGGTATTATATGCCAACTATACTTAAAATTTTTAAAGAAGTATATAAGTAGCTTTTTAAAGGTCATTTCAAATACTTGTTTTTAAAATACAAAATCACACCTTAAAAACTGATAGTTTTTTAAGGTTAGTTGTAAAATGTGGAACTTAAAATCCTATTATGAAACATTTTCCTACTCTAGTTTCTAAAATTCTAATTTTTTGCTTGAAAGTTAGAATTTTGTCAAATATTGTTAGTTGTTTTCCTTAAAGTAAAAGATGCACTTTGTATTTTGAGAATAAATTTGTCAAATAATCTAATCTGACAAACCATAGTTTGTATGTTTTAATTAAAAATATTATTCCATTAAACAAACTAGCTAGTCATCTATAGACTTGTCCATTTTTAAGATAAAAGTATAATTATATTGATGTGATATTAACTGTCTTCAGTCTTCATATTTTGGATAAATATTTGTATTTTGATGAGTTAGTGAATCATTAGAAAGGGATTCACTATGATTTTTTTTTCTGACTTCATCTAGTAAACATTTAGTAATGCTAGCTCAGTCTCTCTCTTTTGGTATATACTTCTCAGTCTATATAATATAGTTGATCCAGTAAAATTCTCAGTGGTTTTTTCAGCTCTGGGTTGAAAAGATACAAGAAACAATTTTATTCCTTTACAATTGGTCACTTCTACAATTAAAATTTAGTTCTTTTTTTTAATTCTGAATGCTTGGTCTCAAAATGCTGCAATAACTCAATTAACACCATAAAACTATTTGAAATATTCTTTGCATAAGATAAAACAAATTATGAGAATAATATTTATAAAGCCAAGGAATATGTGGCTATATCATATTCTGTTGCCTATTTCCATTTTCATTAACTTTCTTTGGATTAAATTCCCCCTTCCTTTGACTTAGAGAACTGTCTAATATCTTATTTTGTGCAGTGCAGCTATGGTTGAGAAAGTCTCCAAATCTCCTTTGTTTATGACCATGATCCATCTTTAAATATAAGTAAGTATAGTATAATTTTTTTTACTTTTTCATAAATTAAAACATTACTTTCAAAATAGTAATAATTTTATACAAAATTTAGAAACATTTTTGAAAAAAAATCTTTCAATTATTGCAAAATAAGATCAGAAAGTATAATTACTTTTTTCTGCTTATTTGTGTAAAAGGAAGAAATTTGAGAATTTCAAAATAAGGAATGATTGGGCAATAACTAGGTTATAAAAAGTAATAGCTGACACAAACAAGGATAGACAGCAGGAACACAGTATTGTTACTGAGAACAAACAATTAATCTCTAAAACAGTCTGCTATAATAAAGTTTAGAAAGCACAAGAGTACGCAAGCAGGTATTCTATCAGCCATCAGAATGATGACATCATCACATGTCATGTAACCTCTGAAAAACTCTGCTTTTCCTTTCTGAGATAATTAAAGTAAAAATACAAATAGCATCATTTTTTAAAAAATATATATGTTTTTATTGATTTCATAGAAAGGAAAGAAGAGGGAGAGAAAGATAGAAACATCAATGATGAGAGAAAATTATCGATTAGTTTCCTCCTGCATTTCCACTACTGGGATTTGAGCCTGCAATCCAGACATATGCCCTGACCTGGAATCAAACCATGACCTCTTGGTTCATGGGTTGACGCTCAATGACTGAGAAACACTGGCAAGGCCTGCTACTATTATTGCTATCGAGAACTCTGTAGAAAACATTTATTTGAAAATTTTACCCACGACAAAATTCAAAGAAAATTGTCATTTAAGTTTATGAGTCTTCAAGATAACACCATTAAAATTGCCAAAATATGATAAAGGCAGTTTACAAAAGAAGACAAATTTACATATAAATTTCAGTGCAAGAATTCTAAATAAAATGATAGCAGCTATATTTCTCTATAATTAAAATAATAATGTGATCAAATGTATTAAATATTAATAAGTGCATTGTAATGATAAAAGTCAAATAATAACATACCCAAAATTCAAGGATGGCTTAATATTAAGAAACTTTATGATATAATATACATTAAGATCAAACCACACTGTCATTGAAAAATTATCATAATTAATATATTAAAATTCAATCAATGTTTCTTTTTTGATATACTTATTTATTTTTATTGAATTTATTGGGGTGACTGGTTACTAAAATTATATAGGTTTCAGGTGTACAATTTTATAAGTTAAAGTAATTGTTCATGTGTACACTTTTATAATATATCATGACTATATTGACTTGAAACCTTTATAGTTATATTAACCAATATTACCCCAATAAATTTAATACAAAATTAAAAAGTAGGTTTTTAAATATTTTTCTTCAGGTCTAGTTTTCTTTAGATTATTTCGTCTCATTCAATGAACTAACTAGAGCTAGAAGAAACATTTCAATGATGGGTAAGTCTGATGTGGGTTTTAATTATGTTGGCAGGATAGGAAAGAAAGAATTAAATTTCCTGTTATTTTTTTTTTTTTTGACAGCAGGTGAAGCATAAGTAATTTTCCCAAGACACCATAGTTTTGTTTCAAAGTTCAAAGTTCAAACTTAAAAATTTTCTCTGGTATTTCCTCTAAAGTTCATATAACAGACGTGCTTCAGATTACGTATGTGAAGCATGTCAACCAGATGTTAAGGCTTTATATAAGTCTTGAATCATGCAAAGCTACGCATATTTAATTGGACTCAAGTGTTGTGAAGTAGTGAAACCAGAACCAATAGGGTCCATACTACCTGGCGCTCCCAGAATGAATAAGTAAAGACAAGGCTGAATCCTTGAGGTGCTTTTATTCAGATGGCCAAGATCCGAGAGAGCAGCAGGTATTTTTAACCTGAAAAAATCACTTTAACGTAGGGTTGGAGAGTGGGAGAAAATCTAAAACCATGTGAGTTCCCAGGGTCTTTTTTCCGTCACCGTCCCCATAAAGATTGGGCCCCAGGCATTCGTCTCCCTTCAGGCATGTCACGCCCTTTATCTGCTTCCAAATGTACCTTCTCTCTAAGCGATAGAGCCACCTGGACTTCAAGGTCAGTTATCTTTATGACTCTGTTTTTCTTCTACAACAGGCTCTCCAGAGTTTCCCAGGGTCTGCAAGAAAAATCTCTTATCTCTAGTTACTGTAGTAAATAGATATGAATCAACTGGGATTCTATTCTTTATTGTGTACCTTTCCTCTATCAATAGGAAGAAGTGTAATATTCATTTAAAATATAAACATGAAAAGTACACCAAGATTGTACTGTACCAGTTAAAAATAGGAAAGTGATGACATCAAGCCTTTTGCCTTCTATTTCATAATGATCTTTGTGTGCATGTATGTGTGAATATGTGTGTGTGGGTGGGTGTGTGTTTACCAAATATATGCTAGCACTTGAGTGCTCTATAACGTATCTGCTGTGTGATCTTGGGCAATTTTCTTTCTCAATTTATCTTGAAGTAAGTATGATCATGGTGCCTATCTCATAAAGATTTATTAATAAACTTAAATGAGTCAATGTATCTAAAACTCCTAGAATGAGTCCTTGCATTCAGTAAACACTCAATAAATGTTAGTTATTGTACTGTTAGGTCTACCACTTTCAGCAAGTATGAAAGATAAGGACATGGAAGGTTAGCATCTTATAGGAGCAGCAAATGTCCAGAGATGGGAATTTTTGCTTCTGTCTCTTCTGTTGTCTGCTCTACAACTAACTATATGTATATAAACACTGCAAACCTCATTTCCACATTTGTAAAATAGGGTCAATTGTGTCCATCATGGTGAAGGTAGGAGGATTAAATATATTGATACATTGAAGCACTTAGAACATTGTAAGCATATAGAGATTTATTTTTGTATGCTCAAACATATGAAACTAGATTTATTGTTAATAAATGCTTAATATTTATACTACTATTTACATCAAACAACATGAAAAAACAAATATAAATTACAGGTTATAACTATTATGAAATAAAATAATGGATTGCAGTGAAAGAGTACATAGCATAGGAAAAACGGGGAAAGCCTCCCTGTTGGATAATCTGATATTTAAACTTTGTTGGAAAGGGTGAAGAAGTGGGAAAAGTATTCAAAGCAGAGATTTCAGAATTTTTGAATGACTGGTAGGTGGTAAAACTTTGGTGGATAAGTGGCATTCAAATTGTAATTGGACACATAATGATGATCAATGCAGGTAGGTCATAATAGTCTGTGCATTTTGATTTTCATTTAAGTGCTTTGGGATGATAGGGATTGTTAAGTAATAGAAGGACAAAAGGAAGCAGAAAGTTTAAAAGAGGTACAATCACATTAGTTCAGGCAAGAAACTAAGTTGGTGCATTGAACTAGAGAGGCAGCAGTAGAAATAGATAATACTTGGTACATACAATACTACATAATAAAAAGCAAATATGCAATTAGACCGAATGGTGGAACAACCAAACCACTGACTAACCGGTTGCTGTGATATGCACTGACCACCAGGGGGCACGTGTGGAACATGGTGGGCATCAGCAGCAGGTGGCAGAACACGGAACATGGCAGGCATTGGCATTGGCAGCAGCGGGATGGTGCAACAAGTGGGTGCGGGCACCAGACCTATTCCCCAACAGGCAATTCAAATGAAGATCAATACAAAACCATAAAATAAATGTAAGACAGTTTTAAAAATTCTGATTTGCCCTTTAAACAAAAAATACATAATTCATCATCAGTCCACACATAAATGTCTATAAAAATTTTGGCACCATATAGCACAAGAGACTAGATGCTGTCCTCAAGAAGCACAAAGGCTTGTTGGAAAAGGTGCAAAAATAAAAATAAAAATAAATAGATGCAGTTCTGATTTTGTGTGGCAATTTCTACAGAAGGAATGAGATACTGTTTCATGGGGCAGCGGCCTCAGGTATACCGAAGAAGGTTTTACATTAAGAAATGAGGGATGGCCTTGTAAGCCAAGAATACTTTACACAACTCCAGAAAGCCGGAAAGCTTTTAAAAGGTACAGAGGGATGGAGGAGCCTTTACAGGGGAACCGACTCGCTCCCATGGCTAAGTACATTTATAGATAGGCTGCAGATATGGTCAGAGTTCAAAATAAACCCCGTTTCCTTCTGATTAACTTATGATGGTTGATGGTTCAGAACACATTATTTTTCAAGTAGCTCATTTAATTGAAGATTTAAACTATGTGTAAATAACATATAAGATTAAAAATATCTTGGGATGACAAATGAAAATTTTCCTAGGAGGCATATCCTCATCAAAATGATAAAGTTTTGAAGACTTAGATAATCCTAAAGTGTTTTTAGTAGCAAAGTCATTTAGCATGTTTTACAAATGACATAATGTTGACTCATTATGAAGTCGGTTCCACTAAAAATAAACTGACTCTACAGCAAATGGTGTGAGTATTCATTATTTTAGTGTTGAAAACCTTGGTCCTGAAATTTAATATGTACCTTTCATTATAAATATCCTTCTTCAATTATATTTGCAAGGAAATGGTTGACCTGTAAGAAATGTAGTTAATACACTTTCAGATGATACACATTTTCTAAAGTTATATGGTTTCTTCTAAGTTTCAAAAGGAAATTTCAGAAAATAGCACTGGGGTTTTAAAATACAAGTTGTAATTGACTTATTCATAAACCACAAAGATGTCTTATGATAATTACTTCAATATTGAAAACTCTAGTGTGTTTCTAAGTTTCCCTTCTGCAGAATATATATGTTTGGATACTCACCCAAACCTATTATATTCCAATCCACACCCAATTTCTTCCTTTCTTTAACAATGAAATTACCATGGCATCAGTGGAAGTACTTCTAAGTTTTCAAGAAGAAAATGGGCAGGTACATTATAGCAATTTTGGCAGTTAATTATTGGTTTAAATATTGGTTTCAATATTTTTTTGAAAGCCATGTATTTTGTGTCCTCTAGTTAGAGTTGGCGAAAACTCAAATTTTGGAGAGCATTATGCTAAGTGAAATAAGCCAGTCAGAAAGACAAGTACCATATGATCTCATTCATATGTGGAATCTAAGGAACAAAATAAACTAACAAATAAAATAGAAACAGACTCACAGATAGAAAACAGTCTGACAGCTGCCAGAGGGGAGGGGGTTGTGGGGCTGGGTGAAAAGGGTGAAGGGATTAAATAAAAAACCCCACAAAAAACCCAAAAAATGTATTGATATAGACAACATTATGGTGATTACCAGAGGAAAGGGGGTGGGAGGAGGTAGATGAGGGTATAAGGGAGATAAATGGTGACAGAAAGGGACCTGACTTTGTGTGAACACAATACAATATGCAGATGATGTACTATAGAATTGTACACCTGAAACTTATATAATTTTATTAACCTATATAAAAAGGTGCTTCTGCCTTTTTATAAATGAAAAATTTGTGACTCCAATGGAGAAAGTTCAAGGTTAAACAGAAGGTTCTCACAAGGGGAGCAGAGATGTGTTCAGCAGGACCTGCTTCCTGCCTATCAATTCGGTCCACAGATAGTGCAAATTTGAGGAAAGACGTTAAAAATCTCAGGGTCATCCGGCCAGCTAGCCCAGTTGGTTGGATTGTCATCCCCATGCACCAAAAAGGGTTGCTGGTTTAATTCCCAGTCAGGGCACATACCTAAATTGTGGTTCAATCCCAGTCGGGGTACATATGGGAGGCAGCTGATCGATGTTTCTCTCTCTGTATCTCTTCCCCTTCATCTCTCTCTAAAAAAAATAATACACATATCCTCTGGTGAGGATTTAAAAACAAAACTCAGGGTCTTCAGGAATATTCTTATTGGTCATAAATGGACTCAGGAAAGTCTGAAAGTGAGCTAGTCCAGAGTATTTATTTATTTTAGGTTAGTTGAAAATTAATGAACTATATTCAGATGTACAAGAAAATTTGGAATATTTATTTTTTTCATTTTTAAAAATCTCTCTTTCACCAATAGTGGATGGAAGGAATTTGAATTTACTAACTGTCGTTTTGTTAGATTTCTCTATTTAAACAGTCTCTTTCAATTTACATGATCCCTTTAGCTTCCAGAGTTTAATTCCCTCACCATTATCTTCTACAAGATGGAATCTGGGTTGGGGGACATATATCTTCCTGGTGTCAGGGGACTGAGGTAAGGAAGGAGTGGCTAGTGAGACCTGTAATTTGGTTCTTTTGTTCATTTTGGTATCTTCTTGATTAATCCCAGTGACTTCTGAGTTTGTGGCCTCTTATCTCTGGGGTGGTCATGTACCGATCAGTCCTCAATAAGGAAGGGAGAGAAAGGACCTAGATGAGTATCAGTATTAGACTCCTATCACAGCTGTAACAAATTGCCACAAATTTAGTGGCTTAAAACAGCAAAAATTCATTATATTTCTGTTCTGGAGCTCAGAAACCCAAAATGAGTTTCACTGGATTGAAATCAAGGAGTCAGCAGAGCTGCATTCCTTCGGAAGCTCTAAGGGCCAATTCATTCCCTTGCCTCTTCCAGGTTCTAGAGATGCCCGAGTTTCTTGTCTCTTCAGCCCACCATCTTCAAAGCCAGCAATGGCCAGGTGGGTGTTTCCAACATCATATCACATCACTCTGACAATGACACTTCTGCTTCCTTCTCCCACTATTAAGGACCCTGTGATTATATTAGTTCCACCCAGATAAGTTAGGATATCTCCCTGTTTTAATGTCAGTTTTTGCACCCTTAAGTCCATCAGCTACCTTAACTCCTCATTGCCACCAAATCTAACACATTTACAATTTCTGGCAATGAAAAAGTGGACATCTTTGAGAAGCCACTAGCCTGCCTACAATAGTTTCCAAAACTGTTTTGTCAAACTATAGGCTCATGGAAATAAAACCTCCAAATGTGTGTTTGATTAGAAGAAACTCTGCTCTTTAGATCCATGATTTCTAATATGTTTGATAACAATTTTTCAAAAATCAATTATAGCATACCACATGGTATCTTTTAATTTATACTCTAACATTAGAGAATTAGACTTTCTACTTTTAAGCTTTTAGGATCCAGTTAGGAAGGTGAATTGAGATACGATCATTAGTAGAATAATTAAGTTGTTACATCACCAAATTGTGAACTCAATACTCCTTTGGGAGGCAGGGAAAATAAACTTATAATGACTTTATTCTGCATCTGGTTAATGGCTTTTCTGGGAAAAGTCTTTGGAGTAACTTACAAAGTACACTGAGAAATTTGCTTGTGGCTATGTGGGTTGCTCTTCCCAGAAGTGATGTGAACTAGTCCAGGCAACCAAGAGAGGGAAGGCATGAGAGCCGAAGTCTACATTATTTCTCTGGACACCATGATCATGACTCAGAGTGGAATCCTTAAATGATTCATAATATCATTTTGCCACTTTGGAAAAAAATTAAAAGATGAATATCTAAGTAGGAAAACAGTTGTGCTGTTGTGCTGGATCATGGATCACAACCAGTGAAAACACTTCCCCAACTGTCTAATGTAATTTTGTCCATGAACATCACAAGGATCCTTATTAACACTGACTCCCCTCTGTCCACCTTTTCCTTCCTGCTTCTCAATTATATTTCCCTTTACTGCCCCTTCAATCACTTTGTGACAAATGCAAGCATGTGTTATTTTTCTATTACACATGTGTATGTGTGTCCATGTGTTTAGTGCTTAGAACCTATGCTGTCCACACAGATGGTGACTGAAAAGAACAAGGAAGTAAACAAAAGAAGGGAATGTCTGATATTTTTAGATTCACTAGTTCAATTTATTAGGATTTTTGCTTACTTCCACTATGGCATAAAGAATACTCTTATGGTATATATTTGGGAAACATTCCTTTAGAAAAAAGGCAAAATAAGTATTATTTAAATATAGTTAACATGTGGTTTAATTTGAGCCTTACGCCTCCCTTCCTCAATGCCAACTATCACTTTTGGACTAAGAATATTATAAAATGTGGAAAGGAAAAAGTAACACTGAAAGAGGAGTCAGGGTTCAAATATAAATGAATTTTCCAGGTCTCCCAGTCCCATCAATACACAATATTTTTGACTGAATTGGTGAAAGATGTCCAAGATTCTGTGTTTGAAGACTGTGACTCTAATGTTCCAGGTCTAATCCGGTTTCTTTAAACACATCCAATTGTATATACAGGGCTCCATAAGTAGTTTATTTTAATGCCTTGTTTCTTAAAGGAGTCTTTTATGGTCATGATGCTCAGATAAATTCACTAGTTTACCATACTTGACAAAGATAATAATGATTACTAACATTTTAGTGATTTACAATATAGAAGCCCTTTCAATTTGACCTGATCCTTATTAAAACCAAGGGAAATACAAGCTATTAAGCCTGTGTTAAAGATGAAGAAATTCTGGCCTCAGAAACAGAACCTCTGCTTCCATATTCCATGACTTCCCAGCTCTACCATTCTTGAAATAAGCAATATTGTCTCTCATGTTTTCCAAATCCCTTTGCACCACCCCCAGCTCACCTCAGATTCTTCTGTCTTATATAGCACTTATAAGTCCTTGGGCTTTGCTCTCAGCATGTTCCCTACCAGTCTCAGTGAATTACCCTTTTGTTCCTCTCACAGCAACTATTACAATTAGCCTTTTTAAAATTTATTTTGTTACTTTTTGTATGAGTGTGTGTGTGTGCATATATATTCACCAACAATGACAAGCACGCTTGGTTTTTATGTTGTTGTTATAATTGTAGTGCCTCCAACAATGTTCTTTACAGGGTAGGAGGTTTTTAAAAATATATTTTTATTGATTTCAGAGAGGAAGGGAGAGGGAGAGAGAGAGAGAAACATCAATGATGAGAGAGAATCATCAAGGCTGCCTCCTGCACGCCCCCTACTGGGGACTGAGCCTCTAACCTGGGCATGTGCCACAACCTCGAATTGAACCATGACCTCCTGGTTCATAGGTCAATGCGCAACCACTGAGACACTCCGGTCAGGCCAAAAGTTCATAATTTATACTTGCATTGATATAATAGTACGCATTTGCATCAGCCTTACCTACCTAACAATGAAGCAAATTAAAGTTAAATCACTGAAGCAATTAGCTCCTTGAAATAAAGGTTCCTTTTAGTTTTGGTATCATAAGTTTACGCAGCTTACTATCAAAATAGTGTCTCAGAAAGAGACAATTTCTAATTCTTAATAATGAAAAATTCCTAAATGCTAATGGAAGATTCATTATTTTATTGAATTGTATTTTAAGTATGATCTAAGTCTCTATCTTATTTATTACTCTTATCCCAAGCAAAAATAAAGTGAAGAATTTGCCTGTTAAGCTTATGTGAGCATTTTGGATGAAACCTTAAAAACTTTTAATTTAATTTTCACAGTGTGGGAATTATAGTAGTTTTCTGAAATGACATTATACTTTCTGATTCAAATTTGAGAAAAGATATAACACAAAATTAAAATTATATATTCTACAAATTCTATCACATTTCCAAATAATGTGATAAACATTATAATGTATTTTTCAAGCACATCTCCCTTCATTTCCATGCCCATACAGTATTTATTTTGAAGAAAATAACCTGGAAGAAATCATTACTTCATCTAAAAAAAATACTGTTTTTCAATAGATGGACAGTCTGATATGACCAAAGAAAGCTTTTTAGACATTATGCTTAGGGTAAACATAGCCAAACCCAAAACAAACCCTTGCTCAGTCTGCTAAAAGGAATTTTTTAAGTGACTGTTTTTAAACTTCATTAACTCTAATTTTCCATTTCACCAGTAACAATACTTTACAGTTCTGAAGACTGTGTCTGTCCTAAGGTATCTGTCTTGCCCACCAGCATTTACAGAACCCAGTACTACAGATGTGATTTTCCCTCATTTGCTTGCTAAAAATAATGTGGTGTTTACCACAACTGCAGTTTTCTGGGTTCAGAATCCAACCTAGAGAATGTCATTTGGTTTTCTAATTTGGTCCAGCTGTAGAAATGTAACAATTTTTCTTTCTTTCTCTTCTTTTTATCTTCCCCCTCCCCCACACTCTCTCTTCCTCCCTTCCTTCCTTTTTTCTTTCTTTGCTTCCCTTTTTCCTTCCTTCCTCATGCATATTCTTTCTCTCATCAGTCATTCTTTGGACATTCATGGCAAAATGAAAGTAACTTTGTGATAAACAGTGATTTTCAATATCAGAATTGCTACTAGCACACATTGGTCTCATAATTTGATATCTGTGGAAATTTACAAGGAGTGATGAAGACTTTACTAAATGTACTAATCTTGTGTCACCTTGAACATATTTTTTCCCTTCTAATATCCAAGTTACTCCTTCAGATTCCTCTTGCAGAACACAAGTTACAAATCATCTCTATTAGCTGGACTTTTTCCAAACACTCCAAATTAAGGAAAAGGAGATACATAAAAGCAGCTAGTTTGCACAGTTTTGAACAATAATTCAGAACTTGAGTAGTTAGTTGTGTGGGTACTTATTGAGACTAACCAACAGTTCTTCTTTGATCAGGCATTTATTTATGCATTTAATCATTTGTTCAGTAAAAATATGTTGAATGCCCAAATAGGTGTCTGGAATTAACCTATGTTCTTGGCATATAGGAACAAACAAGACAGATGACTTTACCTATTTGGAGTGGAAAAGATAACAAACAAGAATATGAGATCATCTTAGAAAATAATTTAAGTATTATGAAAAAGAAAAGAAGTAACTGGGATGGAAAATACACATTGCTCCATAAATCATGGTCTTGGGAATGGCATTGGAGCATAGATCGAGGTGTCCCAGACAATGGGAATAGAAAGTATAAATGTCCTGAGGTAGGACAAGCATGGCATGTTAGTGCTGAGCATTGGACAAGGAATTGTTCAGATTTATAGATTGTCTTATTGTAGAAGTGGGCATTGTATGGAAGTGGAGTAGAGAAAGGGAAAGAGTGGAAGCAGGAAAATCACTCATAATATGTCACATCCCAGGTGAGATATGATGGAGTGAATTTGTTGCCGCTGATGAAAAAGGGACAGATTGAGGATATGCTTTGGATGTTTTGCTAGTGGTACTTGCTGATAGATTATGAAAATGCTTCCCAGATTTTTCATGAACAAATCAATGACTGTAATATATTGACCAGAAACAACCTTTGTTCATTTCAACAACATGAAGGCAATGGAAATCATATTATGTTCTCTTGGACAACAAAAGTACATTTGAAAACTTTATAATCTTTTAACCAATGTCACCCCAATAAAGTTAATTTAAAAAAAAACTAAAAAATATCTAGACATTTTTTTAAAAGCTTGCTCTATTCACTTGTGTTTATTCCTTCTTAATTCAATTAACAAATGTTTATTAACTACCTATTACAGGTCTTAGGGAAATAAATAAAAGAGTGCACACAAATATTCCCCAAATTAATCAAAATCCTGACAATTTTGTTTTGTTTCTTTTGAAGTTTAATGCCGTAGAGCGGTCCAAGGCAGGTGTTTTCCCTCCTTGGACAGACTATCTGTTGTTTTTTTGTGTCACATTTTGCTTGTATGATTGTTTTTGTGTGTCTGCAGTGTTATGCTCATTTTTGAAATTCAAGTACTTCATTAGGCAGGTTTCATTGCATTAATATTATTCAAAATGGGTTTCTTTTCATTAATATCATTTTTATTCTTTATTGTTTAAAGTATTACATGTTTCCTTTTTCTCCCATTGACGTCTCCCTGACCACTACCCCCCCAGCCCCGCCCCGTACATGCCCTCACTCCCCTAGTGTCTGTGTCCATTGGTTATGCTTATATGCATGCATACAATTCCTTTGGTTGATCTCTTACTCCCCCTCCCAGCCTCCCCTGCCTTCCTTCTGAGGTTTGACAGTCAGTTCGATGCTTCTATGTCTCTGGATTTATTTTTGTTCATCAGTTTATGTTGTTGATTACATTCCACAAATGAGTGAGATCATGTGATACTTATCTTTCTCCAACTGGCTTATTTCGCTTAGCACAATGCTCTCCAGGTCAATCCATGCTGTTGCAAATGGTAAGAGTTCTTTTGTTTTTGCAGCAGCATAGTATTCCATTGTGTAGATGCACCACAGTTTTTTAATCCACTCATCTACTGATCATTAATATTTTTTAAAATATCCATTTTTTATTGATTTCAGAGAGGAAGGGAGAAGGAAAGAAAAGAAACATCAATGATGAGAGAATCATTGATCAGCTGCTTCCTGAATGCCCCCCACTGGGGATCAAGCTCACAACTGGGCATCTGCCCTGACCAGGAATCAAACCATGATCTCCTGGTTCATAGGTTGACATTCAACCACTCAGCAACACTGGCCAGGCTTTTAATTAATTTTTGATACTCTATGGTCTCCCTTTTTAGCAGCAGATTCAAATCTTCAACTCAGAGAATGTTTCCCCTCCTTTGATTATTCCCCTGCACTATTTGAATTAGTTTCTTTTTTTTAAAAAAATAAACCAAGTACCCATGGGTTGGTTTTCTCATTCTGTTCTTATTTGTCACCACAGTTCATTCCTTTGTCTTTTTTTTGCCTTCTTTCTGCAGTGTTCATTTTCCATTTCACTGTTTCTGAAATGTAGTATTTTTCTCATCATGCAGTTTTATTTCTTTAAACTCTGCTTATTGTTTAGTTCTCTGTTTCCCTCTATCTCATATTGATACATATTACTTTTTCACTGTTTATTTTGAGTATAAATAGAATTTTTAAAATTTCTTTTCTAGATAAATGGTTTTCAAGCAGTGCTTCCCCACCACTCACAACTTTAATTCTCCTTTCTATTTTATGTTACAGGATATTCTATTATTTACATATAGTATATCAGTTAATTGTTCTAAGTGACTTTTATGGTAGGTGTCTTTATTATTACTCCCCATTTTAAGCTTAAAGTGATAAACTGATATGCTTCATATCATACAGCTCATAAACAACAATGCAGAGACCATCCCAGGTCATTCTGACCACAGGCTTTTCCTCTTCATTGTTGCTCTCCACTGCCTTGGAAGCTGATTTAGAGTCAGAGGCTACAGCCCAGGCTTCCACACAGGCTCTCGGGTCCCCTGAGCACACTCTCCCTCAGCTCTGAAACCTGGTCATGCACTAGCTCCACAGCCCACAGGGATCTCCACCTCTGAAATGCTCTGTTCTGACCCATTCATGTAGCAAGAATGTGAAACTCTATGATGGTGAAAATAATCTTAATCAGTTCAGACTACTATAATAGAACTAGAGGCCTGGTGCATGAAATCATGCACTGGTGGGATCCCTTGGCCTGGCTGGCTATCGAGGCCTATCGAGGAGCCAGCCGGCTGTGGGGAAGGGCTGGCCAGGGGGAGGGGCCATGGGAGGTTGGCAGTCTGGCCCCCCCAATCAGGACTGATGGGGAGGCCGGCCAGGCAGTGGGGAAGGGGCTGTGGGAGGTTGGCTGTCTGTGGGAGGTTGGCTGTGGGAGTGCATTGACCACCAGGGGGCAGCTCTTGTGTTGAGCATCTGCCCCTTGGTGAGCAGTGTGCATCATAGTGACTGGTCAACCGGTCGTTCTGGTCGTTTGGTCGTAACGGTTGCTTGGGCTTTTATTATATAGATACCATAGACTGGGTGGATTGTAAACAAAAGAAATGTATTTATTACAGTTCTGGATGCTGCAAGTTCAAAACCAGGCTGCCAGCACAATTGGGTTCTAGTACAGGCCCTCTTCTGGGTAGCAGATGGCCAATTTTCCATTGTGTCCTCACATGTCAGAGAGCAGAGCAAAGCAAGATCTTTGGAGACTCTAATCCTACTCAAGGCTCTACCCTCATTACTATTATCTATTGGTAATTACCTCCCAAAGGCCTCACCTCCTAATACCGTCCCATTGGGGATAAGGGTTTCAACATATGAATTTTGGGGTGTCACAAGCATTCTGTCCATAACACGGATGGAACTGATACATGAGAGAGTATGGGAATGAAAGGGTAGAGGGGATATCATTAAGAATCTGGAGCAGGAAAAGAGAACTTTTTCTTTCCCAACTCTTGTTAGCAACTCAATTATTTGTCTCCACGTTAATGGATTAAAACCACATTAATCTCATTTGTGTATAGAAGCCCTTTTACATTACTCATTTCTTGACTTTTTTTTTATCAGAATACAATCAATTGGACTGTTGGTTGTAAAACAGCAATGGGATTATATTGGTGAATATACTTGCCAACCAAAAGTTGTCATATCAATGCAAAATAGCATTGTTAGTATTATTATTATTATTATTATTATTATTATTATTACTACTGCAAGAAAATCCAGAGAAAGGATAGTAACTGATGGATGTTACCCAACTTTATTGTGGAAATAATTTTGATATGTATGTACATATTTCCAAATCATTATGTTGTATACCTTAAATATCTATAATGTTATATGTCAATTACACATTAATAAAACTGGAAAAAAATAAACAACACCACCAAATTGGTTTGCTAGCTGCTAGAGACAGAAAGCATCAAAGTCAGGGAGTTCTAGCAACCTACGAAAAGAGTAATGACATTATTACCCTATTTCCAACTTTTGCCAACTAGAGCCTCAGGCATTATTTCTGAGAAAAGAGTTTAAACGCAGATACTGGAGGTCAGGAGCAAATGGAGGCTTTGTGAACATGACAGCAACTTTTAAACCTGGGCTACCTTGTGCATTTCACTCATGAGTAGTTGCACTTTTCCGCAATAACTTTGCCTTTCAGAAATCTACTAACTCTATTTTAGGGAAATAGATTTCTAATATATTTACATTTGAGCGTTGCTGAAGTTAGAAAGAAATACTCTGGAAAGAATTCATCTATTAATCCAGATGGCATGAGAAAGATCTTAAACACAATAACAGTGTCCAGAAACATCTGGTCTCATAAGCTCTGTTTATCATTCCCTAGACTTCAGTAAAAGCTTTGTGATCTGTAGGTGGCCTGGTATTTCTTACAGTGTTCCAGATGTTTTTTTTCTGAAGTCAAGGACAGCCACAGGAAATTTTTCTAACATTATAATTTTTAATCATGAACGGGTATACTATGCTTTTAACTTTCATTTCCTCTCAGAACCATCTCAGATATTATCTTTTCATTCATTTTTAAAGTTTATTGAAATAATATCTCACTTTCATGTCCTGCAGTTTTTACTACAGGGACGAAAATATACATTTCTTGGTTTTAATTTTCTCCAGATCTAGCATAGTTTCTGTGATATTCCAAGTTCCCAAACAATATGTGAAATAAAGGAATAAATGAATTAATAATTATATTAATTAAAACTTTATTTTCTCTCAAAAGCATATTAATATTGCAAGTGGATATCCACCTACCCTCATAGCCCAACCCAGCATGCACACATAGCTACTGTGAGAAAAGATAGGAACAAGTCAATTATTTTAATAGAGTTCATATTTTTTACATATTAATGCCAGATCAAGTGACCATATGGATTGTTTATAAATTTATGATCCATACAAGTTATTAGAGAATTGTCTGTGCTAGCATCCCATGAAAAAATGGCCTACCTGTGGAATTTATATGTTTCCATAGTTTTCTAGTGAAACATGCTAGTACAGTGCCTGAGGCCCACAGGGACTCCTGCAGTTTCAGCGATGCTTTCTACTAGTATATGGAACAGGACTGTCTATTCGCAACTGTCAAACCACCAGCAAGTTATCAGCCCACATGTGAGGCGAGCTGCACTTTTGTTAATGTGTGCTCTTATGGGAAACGGAATCTAGACTGTTTTTTTACAATTTTAAACTCATAAGAGAATAACAGGGATTTTTAAAAACAATAAAATCCTTTCTCCTCAGGAGGTTTTTCTTTCTTTGTGTTGTTCAAGTAAGAACTGTTTTGGAAATGCTGTCAGGATCTCTGACAAGGCATTGGCGGGGGGAGGGGGGGCAAGGGGGGCGCATAATATGTTTATTTATCTTAGAAACCACAAGAACATTGCAAAAGGCCAGATTGGCTCTGTAAAAATGTGTTGCTAACATTGTACAGTATGAATACTTAGTTTGAATTACGTTAAGTCATTTATGCACTGATAAAGAAGGACCATCTATAATCTGGCATCTTCCAGATTTACGTCTACAACCCCGCCCTCTCCCCTGAGCTCCAGACGCCTAGATCCAAAAAGCCTCCTTCATACAGACACATGGAAATTGAATAGGCATCTCAAAAGGGGCACATCCAAAATTAAACTGCTGATTTCCACCCCCTCCACTTCAACCTCCTCACAGTCTTTCCATCCCAGTCACTTTGTCCTTCCAGTGGCTCAGGCCAACATGCTTGGAAGAAGAATCTCTGTCTTTATTGTTCCTCTCTCACACCCCATTTGATTTCTCAGGCATTCTTGTCCTCTGTATCTTCAAAATACTTCTGCAGTGTGACTTTTCTCACCACCTTCTCTGCTACTATCCAGGTCAACACCATTATCATCTCTGCCTTGATTATTGCAGTAACATTCTAAATATCTCTTCTGAGAACATCACTGTCCCTCCACAATCCATACTGCCAGAATATTCTTTCATAGACAGTTCAATCAAGTCATTCCTCTGCTGAGAACCCGCCAATAAGTTATCAACCCACATGTGAGGCAAGCTGCACTTTTGTTAATGTGAGCTCTTGTGGGAAACAGAATCTAGACTGTTTTTATACAATTTTAAATTCCTGGCATATTCAGAGGAAAAGGCCATCTTCAAAACGGCCTAAAATGCCCTGCAAGATTTAGGTTCTCATTACCTCTCTGACCTCATGTCATATTTTGCCTCTCCTTCCTAACTGTTTGCATTTGCCCTTTCTGCTGTTACTAGAATCTTCTGCATATCTTCCTCATTAGAGATCCTTCTTTTTGTTGTGCTTCCTTCAGTCCTTAATATCTCTGCTCAGATGTCACTTCATCTGAAGGATTTTCCTCTGACCGTCCTGTATAAAATCGCAGACTCCACCCTCTCACGTTCCTATTTCCCAGTACTGCTTTTCTTCCCTCCATTTTACTTGTCTGCCTTGGAAGTCTCCACTCTGACTGGGCAAGACATGGTTCTGCATGCATTACGGAGGAGTCTTAAACCAGGCCTTTTTGGAACTTTGTATGATGGAGAAACTGCTGCAGACAGTGATTTTAGTTTACTCAAGAGATTAGGTGTTTCATTGTTTGTATGGAAGACAAGGCCATGAGATTCTGTATCTATAGCTGCAATGAACTGTGGAATGAAGGAGTTCCTTGGAATAGTATTACAGAAAAGGAGGGAGGAAAAAAGAAAAGATAATAGTCACAGCTCAGTATACTGACTGAACCAGAAGGAAAGTGGAGGCCCACATTATGCTGGATTTATGTGATGAGTATGACAGCAAGTTTCATTGCTGAATCAAGATCATTGAAGAGGAATGCATTAAAAGAACATAAATACCATGTTCTGGAAAATTTGGATTTGGTAAAATGATTGCCCTTAAGACAGAAATGATTACAGCCTAAGCTGACACGAATGTATGAAGGGGGCTTACCCAACCGCAAAGGGTCAGAAGTAAATCACATTTTCTAACCTCTCCTTCAAAATACACAGGATCAAACAAAAGCGTTAGTAAAAATAAGAATGAAAATAGCCAAAACCGGTTTGGCTCAGTGGATAGAGCGTCGGCCTGCGGACTGAAGGGTCCCAGGTTCGATTCCGGTCAAGGGCATGTTCCTGGGTTGCAGGCACATCCCCAGTAGGAGATGTGCAGGAGGCAGCTGATCGATGTTTCTCTCTCATCGATGTTTCTGACTCTCTATCTCTCTCCCTTCCTCTCTGTAAAAAATCAATAAAATATATTTAAAAAAAAAAGAATGAAAATAAGTAACCATTTTTATAAAGATAAAAAGTGTTAATAATTGAATTGTGTCCCTCCAAAAGATATGTTGCAGATGACACCCATAGTGCCTGTGAATATGACTTTATTTGAAAACTGGAGGCCTGGTGCACAAAAATTTGTGCACTCAGGGGGGTCCCTCAGCCAGGCCTGTGCCCTCTCGCAGTCTGGGATCCCTCGGGGGATGGCCACCTGCTGGCTTAGGCCTGCTCCCTGGGGGATTGGGTCTAATCTGGCAGTCAGACATCTCTCTGGCAGCCCGGGAGCCCTCAGGGGATGTCCACTTGCCAGTGGGGAGCAGGCCTAAGCTGCAGTCGGACATCCTTAGTGCTGCTGAGGAGGTGGGAGAGGCTCCCACCACCACTGCTGTACTGGCAGACATCAGCCTGGCATGTGGGAGCTCACTGACCACCAGAGGGCAGCTCCTGCATTGAGCGTCTGCCCCCTGGTGGTCAGTGTGTGCCATAGTGACCAGTCATTCCCAGTTTTTCTGCTGTTAGGGTCAATTTGCATATTACCCTTTTATTATATAGGAAGGATAGAGGCCTGGTGCATGGGTTGGGGCTGGCTGGTTTGCCCTGAAGAGTGTCCCGGATCAGGGTGGGGGTCCCACTGGGGTGCCTGGCCATCCTGGGTGAGGGGCTGATGGCTGTTTGCAGGCTGGCTACGGCCCCCAGCCACCCAAGCTCCCAGTGGAGGCTGGCTGGAAGTTGGTATCTGGGATTTATTTATCTTCTATAATTGAAACTTTGTTGCCTTGAGCGGAGGCTACAGCAGCCAGGGCAGGCTGGAAGCTTGGCTTCCTCCATCGCCGGGGCAACCAAGCCTCCTGCTTGCTCCAGCTCTGTGGCTGCTGGCTGCCATCTTGGTTGGGTTAATTTGCATATAGTCACTCTGATTGGCTGGTTGGCGTGGCTTGGGGCATAACAGAGGTGCAGTCAATTTGCATGTTTCTCTTTTATTAGATTAGATAGATCAAATTAAGATGATCTATTTAAGATGATGATCAAGTTAAGATGCAGTCTTACTGAAGAGAGGTGGAGACTAATCCAAAAATAAGTATGGTCCTTAAAAGAAGAGGAGAATAGACACAGACACACAAGACAAGAAGAGAGAAGGCCATGTGGAGATGGAGGCAGAGATTAGAGTGATGTTGTCACAAGCCTGGAGCTATCAGAAGCCAGAAGAAGCAAGGAAGGATTCTCCCCCAGAGACTTCAGAGGGAGCATTGTTCCATCAACACCTTGATTTTGGACTTTATGTCTCTATAAATGTGACAGAATAAACTTATATCATTTTAAGCCATCCAGCTTGTGGTACTTTGTTATAGTAGCTCTAGAAAATGAAAACAATGGTGGTTTCTCACAGAGGCCTACCAGTGGGACACAAGGGACAGACATGGTACATTAGGTAATGGGAGGACTCGATTGCTTTGTTCCTCAAACAGCAGCAACATTCCTGGGAGCTTGTTTGAAATAAACAATCTCAGACTCCACTGTAGTTCTAAGGACTAATATCCCTTGAAATTATTGCAGCCCTAACTATGCATTCTGGGGAATAACAGCAATAGCCCCAACATATTTGAGTCTTTCTCAGGTGCCTGGCTCTGATAAAAGAATCACACCATATGTCAACCCACTTAATTCACACACCAACTTATAAGGGGTGTACTGTTTGTACTCCCATTTTACAGACAGGGAAATCAGTCACAGACAGGCTAAGTTAACTTTCCAAAGTCAAGCAAATAGCAAATGTTGAATCAAGGGAATGAGCCACCTAGATCTTTATTTCACATGAAAGAAGATATAGATATAGATGCTCTATAGATAGATTAGATATAGATATAGATGATATAGATATAGATGTAGATATAGATGTAGATAGATATAGATATATAGATAGATATAGATATAGATATAGATATAGATATAGATATAGATACTTGAAAGAGGGATGCTAAAAGGTCAGTCCTCTATCTCCTGTTGATCCTGAAACAAAATTAGAAATAACTTTGCTGATGGAAAGGGTATGTTGCAGGATCTGCCTTGGAGATAAAATTCCAAAATGGTCTTCCCTATTCTTTTACCCCCACCTGTCCCTCACTCAGTTGTTAATTAAGCAGCATGGTAACTGCAAGCTTTTGCCCTACAAGAGGAAAGGTACAATATGGAGCAGAAGGACTAGAGAAAAAGGGTTCAGCATTCCAGGTCCTGTTTGGAAAAAAATAAATCTAGTGATGACTTGGACCTTGAACACCTGAAGGACTTCTAATAGAAGCCTCCTCTTCACTATGAGTGTAGGCTTGTTGGGATTGTAAGAGAGATGACATTTTCTCCCTCCTATTGAACATTCTAGGAAATTGATATTCTGGGACTCAGCAATCCCGTGGGAAGAGGAGAAGGTGGTTTCCCCTAATGCTGTCCTCAGCTCTGTGTACATATCTCTGGTTGTAAACTACTGCCTGTGCTTCAGAGAAAGTGAAGCATCTGAGTAAGTGTTCCTTTATGCCAGCCCACCCGAGAAGACTTGCCTAGGTACACCTCTGAGTCTTTGAACTTACTCTCTGCCTTGAAGCCCCTTTCCCTAAAGTCTCCCTGTTGAACTCTCACATTCATTAAAACCCACCTTAACCATTACCTGTCTCAGTGAGGTCTTCCATATTTCTGTGTGCGTATTCTGCTCCCCTGGCAAAGCTGATAGCTCTTTTCCTGAACTCTGCTGTAACTTGCTTATATTACTACTAGAGGCCTGGTGCACAAAAATTTGTGCACTCAGGGAGTCCCTCAGCCCAGCCTGTGCCCTCTTGCAGTCTGGGACCGCTTGGGGGATGCCCACCTGATGGCTTAGGCCTGCTCCCTGGGAGATTGGGCCTAAGCTGGCAGTCAGACATCCCTCTGGCAGCCCGGGAGCCCTCAGGGGATGTCCACTTGCCAGTGGGGAGCAGGTCTAAGCTGCAGTTGGACATCCTTAGTGCTGCTGAGGAGGCAGGAGAGGCTCCCACCACCACTGCTGTACTGGCAGACATCAGCCTGGCATGTGACTGAGCAGAGCTCCCCCATGTGGGAGCGCACTGACCACCAGAGGGCAGCTCCTGCATTGAGCGTCTGCCCCCAGGTGGTGAGTGTGTGTCATAGTGACCAGTCATTCCCAGTCGTTCTGCTGTTAGGGTCAATTTGCGTATCACCTTTTTATTATATAGGAGTGCCTGGCCAGCCTGGGTGAGGGGCTGATGGCTGTTTTCAGGCTGGCCACAGTCCCTTCAGTGTGGGGGTCCCCACTAGGGTGCCTGGCCATCCTGGGTGAGGGGCTGATGGCTATTTGCAGGCTGGCTAAGCCCCTCAGCGAGGACCCTCACCCTGTGAGGGTCTAGCCAGCCTGGGTGAGGGGCTGATGGCTGTTTGTAGGCTGCCCACAGCCCCCAGCCACCCAAGCTCCCAGTGGAGGCTGGCTGGAAGCAGGTATCTGGGATTTATTTGTTGCCATGAGCAGAGGCCACAGCCGGCTCAGGGCCGGAGGGAAGCTTGGCTTCCTCCATTGCCCGGGCAACCAAGCCTCCTGCTTGCTCCAGCTCTGTTACTGCCGGCTGCCATCTTGGTTGGATTAATTTGCATATAGTTGCTCCGATTGGCTGGTGGGCATGGCTTAGGGTGTAGTGAAGGTATGGTCAATTAGCATCTTTGTCTTTTATTAGTGTAGACTAGAGGCCTGGTGCACAGATTCATGCATAATTGTCGTCCCTTGGCATAGCCTGCTGGGATCAGGCTGATACTGGCAGTCCAACGCTGCCTGCCACTCCTGCCTACCACTCCTGCTCATCCTTGCCCCACTGCGCCTGCCACTGCTGCCGCTCAGTAGGCTCACTAACACTCCTCGGGGGTCTCCGGGCTGTTGTGGCCAGCCATGAGCCCTGCGTCTGGCACCCGTCAGTCAGCTGAGCGGCACTCCCGCTGTGGGAGCACACTGTCCACCAGGTGGAAGCGTCTGCATTTAGTGTCTGCCCCCTGGTGGTCAGTGTGCATCATAGCAACCGGTCAACTGGCCATTTGGTTGTTCGGTTGCTTAGGCTTTTATATATATAGATAGATGATAAAATTTATCTTCCCACATTTCTATTATTTGCTTACATGATTGTGTCCTTTAAGATCCTTTAAAGTCAAGAAGGGCATCTTATTTATTATTATATCTCCAATATGCAACACATGCTTAGTAAATATTTTTGCATGGATAGAAATCCGCTCTGTATTGTGAACGTCATATTTAAACTCATTGGGAGTATTTAGAATATGATATTCAATGTGATATCAAGTAGTTATACAAGGCTATTAACTTTAAAAGCATTGAAATTAAATAAAATTTAAAATGTTTTTTAGTTCTATCACATTTTTAATGCTCCATAAACATGTGTAGCTAGTGATATAGGAAATTTTTATGTTGATATAGAACATTTTCAAAATTAAACAGTGTTACTGTAGAATATTTTCAATTTGTTATGAATGAATTCACCATTTTTGAAATGTAATAATACTAATTGCAGCTGGTGGAATTACCCGTTATTTTATAGCCCTGCACAATATTTCAAAGAAGACAGAAAATACTGTGATTGTTCATTGATGATTCATTGTTAGACACAAATACATTTTTTCTAAAGTAGCAGAAGGCAACACATTTAAGTGATGGAAGAGTTGTATTTCTTACTTATTCGCTGTGTATCCATGGAAAAACTACTTGATCACTCTGGGGCTTCCTTTGCCTTTTTGTAAAAGGGACATTAAATAACCATACATAGCCCATAGGACTATTGTAAGTATTAAATAAGATCATGTATATATAGTTAAGACAGTATTCAATCTAAGGACAGTTATTATCTTGATGGCATCTGAACCTCAAGACCCTAACCTATTAACACACTGCTGAAGAACTGCTAAGAACCATGAATATATTCCCTTCTTAGTGTTTTAAGACTTACACCTTTGGTTTTGACAATGCTATGAATAGTATAAACTATTGCAAAAGTTAAGGCCAAACCTAACTGGATTAGCAATCAGAGTTACAATGCTGACTCTATACTTCCTATATATCTCAATTTCATCATCCATGAAATGGGAATAGTATATTCTTGTGGAATTTTTGTGATAAATAAATGCCTGGTTCAAAAAGAGCCTAGTACAGAAGCTGGCAGTTTGCATGCACTGAAAAAACTCCAGAAACAAATAGCTATTGTTGTTGTTTTCATTTTTCCACTTGGAGCTATGTCTAGTTTATTGAGTGAATGAATAAATGAATGAATGAATGAATGAATTGATGAATTATGCCAAACCAATAAGTAGCCTCCCTTGTTACTGCCTGATACAAGGCTATGAATAAATATCACCAATATAATCATTTCATGGAAGTCCAGCTAAATTCAATAGCTTATACAAAGTTTTGTACATTTCTAACAGTAACTGGTAAAAAGAAAAATATGACTTTAAATACAACAGCTTACTAGTAGAGCTCTAGGCATTAATTCTCATGATTCTCATCATTATCCAAATATTATTTTTGTTTTCTGCCAAATTTTTGTATAATACGCAACTGACTGCCCCTTAATATTGACAGTGTAGGTTTTCTGTTTACACTTTCATTTTTAACATGAACCATACTTATTTAAATGAGTAAACTCTGCTTTAGTCAAAGTCATTATAAAAATAGCTTGGTGTTAAGAATGGAAAAGCAGATTCAGCTAATCATTTGACAAAGTTTCATCAAATATATGCTTTTTTATTCATTAGGACTCTGATCAATGCAAAAATGTCTAAAGTAACTGTGTTTCAGAAAATGTGCCTGGGATAGCATATGATGTGAGTGTAATTCTTATTGTAGGCTGGTAGAATTTGTTCACTAACCCTGAAATTACAATTAGAAAACTTGAGCTAGTTATTCTCCAAATTCCTCAACCAGGTCATTTTCCTCTCTTCTCTGGCCTGCTCCAGATAAGACTTCATCTACCTGACTTTCTTCATGGTTGTCTTTCCTTCAGGTTTGAACAGTGGAAGGATCTGTATTAGGAAAAGTAGATGTTCTGTTTCAGTACCTCACCTCTGACAGAATTGTGTTCCTTCAGGGACATGGCTCCCTGGACAGGAATGTCCTCCATAGCTGTCCTCTCATTTGGCTCCAGAAACACAATTTCTTTCCCTCTTCCTTCAGCTGTATGGTGGGAATGGCTGTCCACCAGAGGCCAGCCTCTGGGTGCCTCACCATCCCTTGTTTGATGCAATACACTCTGCACACCCTGTAATAATCCCTTCATAAAATTATTTTCATGTGAATTCTCTGGGGTAAATTCAGTTTTCTACCAAACCCTGCCTTGTACAAAGAAAAAGAGAGAAAGCTCTGTTGCCAGGTCTGTATCAGGTATTTACCTACAGGAAAGTTCTTTCTACTAATTTAAGTTTACTTTTCTATGAAATGGAAGTAACAATATTTGCTCACTGACAATACAGCGTTGTGAAGTTGGTATGTAATAATCAGAGAGAATCTCATGACTTTTCCTTGAAATGTTGTGCTAATGTTCTTTTGTGTCCCCAATGAGATAAATAATGGGGGAGATCTATATTTTGCAACCATAAGAGAATCCAGCCAGAAAATGCAGTGTAGGAAGGCAGAGCTGAAAGAACTGCTGAGATAGTTAGGAAGAACTTGGATCAAACTGGAGCTAAAGGCTCACCTAATAGCAAGGTTATTTTGTATTTCCTTTTTTTTTTTTTTTTTTTTTTTAGTTTAAAGCAGTTTGGATTCAGTTTTCGGTATATACAACCATAAAACATTCAACATTGTAGAAGAAACAAACTGTCTTCCCATGTTTACTTATTAGATGTTGATGGCATAAATACACTCTTTGATAAATATTTATTCTTGGTAAATCATCCCATTCCCCAGGCTTGTTGAATGGTCTGCTTTGATAGTTGTTTCTAAACTCTGCAGAAAAAATTCTAAAATTGAAAGAAGGTTTAACTGGATGCAATAAATATTTCTAGTATGTCTAGGAATTATAGAAATATTCAGGTGAGTAGCCTAATTAGACACATGAGAGTTTTAAAGCTGATTTAGTATCTTAGTAACTATAAGATATCAGTTTTCTAGACCACTCAGAAAAAGTCAGTTTTGTGTTTTATCAGCTTGACATTGAATATAGATCATGTAAGTTACAATACACAAATGTTAAAGGACAGGAGCAGAGTAAATATCTAAGGACTTGAAACAAGGTGCTATTTATATCAAGAAAGCAATGTCTATTTTTTAAGAAAATTAAGTTTAGGGAAGGTTTACAAGTACACTTCTATACCATAGTAATATTTTGAATGTGAACTTGTGAATTTATTTTTTTCAAAATAATGACAGCAAAATTTTTACATAGCCTGTGTTGAATTTACATATTCAAATAAGGCTTTTCCAGTAATAATGGGGATTAATACAAAGCTAGAGTTTGACTTCTGACTTTATGTCAAAGGTACTAACCATCCTATAACTTACAGAAGAGTGATACTTTTAAAATTTAATTCCTTCTGAAAATTGTAAAGAAAAGCTTTACTAAATTTTGGACATACATATTTTCTCCAAATTTTACATTTAGTGAACTAAGAATATCTGCAATAGCTCAGTTAACATTAACAGAAAGCTTCAAAAAAGGATTCTGAAATGACAGGCAAAACTTTTTTATTGTAGGCAATTATTTTAACTGCATGTTTGGCTTTACGCATGATAAGTCATGTGGGAAAAACATCCACATTGCAGTTAAGATTTCAGTATCTGGCTTTCATTTTCTTCTTTTTTTTTTCTTTTTTGAGCGATGGCATTAGTGGGATTTTGCCAGGTTATAACAGTTAGCGCTTTGTTGGGAGTTACTTGTAGTTTCCGAGCTGAATGGCGGAGCGCACATAGATACATCGGAAGGTGGCTGGTTGGATCTCCCAGTACTTAACTGGGTTGCTGAAAAGGCTCACTCCTGAATAAGAAGCCTTTTTAGTGTTGAATCCAGGTGGGCAGAAGTCATTCCTTCCAACTGCAGTGATGTTGTTGTTGTGAAGATAGACAACCTGCAACATGAAATAACGGAAAATAGTTATCTTCCTCTGAATCCATTGAGGCTCTTCATGTAACTACTTTATTCTTTTTTTCTAGTTTCATCCTTCAGTTTAAATACTGTAATACTTCTCAACCCAAAATTTTGATGGCTCTCTTTGTTTTAAAACTTGCTTTTCCCTTCCTTAGTCTCCTCATTTTGGTATATGGCATCTCAATCTTTTCAGATGCTCAATCTAAAAACATTGTCATTATCCTCACGCCTTCATTTCTCTTATACTCTCTGTCCATCTCCAACAAATCCTGCCAGCTCCAACTGTAAAATACACATATAATCCAGTTCTTCTCCCCGAGTCTACTCCCAAATCCTTTCCCAAAGCTGCCATTACCTTCTTCAGTGTTATTGAAGTTGCACTGATTATTCTTCCTGCTTCCTCTTTTCCTTCCTCAAGTCTGTTATTTCTTTATTTTCTTTTAGTTCACAAAGCAATTACTTTTAAAACTAAGCCAATTTATATCTTCTTTGTATCAATATCCCACTGGCTTCCCATGTCATGCAGAATAAAATCCAAAGTTCTCACATTGGCATTCAAATCCTACATGACCTGATATCCTTCTACTCTGACCTCATCTCCCTTCACTGTTCAATCCAACCACCCTGGCCTACTTGCTTCTCCTCTAATATACAAGGCATGGTTCCTCCTCCAGCTGGCATACACTGCTTCCTCCGCCTGGAATAACCTTCTCCATGCTGCCTGCCAGGCTTACTTCCTCATATAATTAATTTCCCCTTAGCAGAAAAGTCTTCCCCAAACATCCCATTCTGCCATTCTCTGTTGCTATTACACTTTTTTTTTTTTTACTTTTCTTTATAGCAATTATTGCTGTAGAGCACATTATATATTTATTTTATTTTATTTTTTTTGCCTGTTTTCCTCCTATAAAATAAAAGCTCCATTAAGAGAAAAACCTTCTCTGTTTTGTTCATGACTTTAATAGGGATTGTGTGAAATTTTTAGATCAACTAGTGGAGAATTTTTATTTTGATAGTATCAAGTCTTCTAATTAATAAGCATGTAATATCTCTATTTTATCTTCTTTACTTTTCATAAATAAAGTCCTAATAGACTGTTTTAGTAGGAATGAACAAGTTGATTCTAAAATTACATGGAAATGCAAGGAAACAAAAGTAGCCAAAACAATTTTGAAAAATTAGAACAAAATTAGAGGACCTTCACTCTCAATTTCAAAACATAATCAAAAGCTACAGTAATCAAAGGTGTATGCCCGGACGTGTGGCTTAGCCTTTGAGCATTAGACCCAGGGAGCAAGAGGTTGCCTGTTTGATTCCCGGCCAGGGCACATGCCCAGGTTGCTGGCTCGATCCCAGTAGGGGACATGCAGGAGGCAGCCACTTGATAACGTTCCTCTCTCATTGATGTTTCTCTCTATATATAAAAAAATCAATACCGAAATATTTTTTAAAAAAATAAGTGTACTAGAAAACAAAATGTAGCATATCCGTACAATGGAATGCTCTTTACCAGTGAACATGAAAGTGTAATAAATGCTATGAAGTGGATGTCCTAAAATCATTAGAATACCCTAAAAAAGCCAGACACAACAGTCAAACATTGTCATGATTACATTTATATAAAATGTCCATAAAAGGCAAATCCATAGAGACAGAAAGAAGATTAATGGTCCCCTGTGTCTAGGGATGAGATTCAGAACTGACTAAAAATTAAGAAAATATATTGAGGGTAATATAAATGTTCTGAAACTGGATGTGGTGATGTTGAATAACTATATAATTAAACTATAAATTTATAGAAAAAGAAGTAGGTTGGTTGAAATCACATGATGCCTATAGGAAGAGATATACAATGAGTATATGAGCTGACTATTAGATATGGAAAACCAAGAGTGATGGCCTCCTGACTGTGGGACCCTGTGTGGAAGTCTATGATATTTGTTGATATTCAACAAAAACTTCAAACCAGCATATTTTATATATTTTCCACTGTGATCCACAATATGAAACACATTATATATTGAGGTTCAGTACATATATATCTGTGCATATAAAACAATTTTTTAAAATACTTAGCATGACAGTGATTTTTATTAAATTTATTCTATTCTATCCCTTCCCATCCCATCATATTTCATAAATGTTCTTAATAAACCCATGAAATTGATTATATGAACTTTAAGTAATGTATTTAGACTAACATTGGAAAAAGAGCAACCAAGAAGGTGAGAATGATTATACTGAGATCTAAAACTGAAAACAAACAAACAAAACCCACCACCAACTAAAATTCTAATATTAACAATGGTAATTGTTATACCATGGTTATACCTATTCTTATTAGGTCTTTCAAAAGACCTGGTTTTACTTGTGGCTTCAAACCTGCTTACTCTCTTCTCTACCATCATCAAGCACCCACTGAAAAAGAATTAGCATAAAATAATGAAAATTGTGATATACCAATTTAATATGGAGTTTTTGTCACAACTCATTTATAAATATCAGTAATTTATTGATATCATTGATAACAGAGTAAAAGATAAATCTATCTTCAGCCCCCAAGTAATAAGTTGAGATACTAGATTACCTAAAGAGCAACTTTATAAAATGGTTTTACCATAACATAGTGTCAGTGTCAAGTTTTAATTTCTGCATCACCAAAGAACTAAGTACCTATGTAAACCTCTGAAACAATTTAATGCTCTATTACCATAGCGGGTCATTGAACCGTGTCCTCTAATCCTTTTGAGGATTAACTTCATAGTTTATATAAAGTTAATTCAGTCACATTGCTACATAAACATTCCATTTTGACCTATATGATATCTGCTGAAGCTACATGTTAAACCTACTATTTTATTCCATATCTGTGTGTCACAGATTATATCATCTTCTCCAATCAGTATGTTATCACACTGATCTGTGACTTGAAAGTACCTACCTCAGAAAAAAAATATTACTTTCTGGAATCAAGCTTTATAGTAAGTTCAAGGCAATAGCCTTAATTTAAAAAAAATTAATTGGACCTATCTATATATATAAAAGGCTAAGTGTCCATCTGACCAGTAGCTATGAAACACACTGACCACTGGGGGCAAACGCTCAATACAGGAACTGCCGTGATGCACACTGGCCATTTAAAAATAAATGGCACCACGGACATGGTGCCAACAAACCAACACTCGGCTTCCCTCAAGTGGGACACAGGCCCTGCCACCACCCAAGAGCAACACCCCACCAAATTGCAGCCAATGCTGCCAAGACCCCATGGTGCAAAATGCAGCCCACAGCCCAGCCTAGCCCAGAAACAGTGGCTGTGGGCGCTGGGTAATGAAGTCACATAGCAATACCTGGCTACCTCTCCCTAGCGACTAGCTTCCTTGGAGTTTCTTCAGCCCAGGAACATGACTTACTTTATTGCCATTTTACACTTTAACCAAATGTCTGTGAAGCATTTTCCTGTGCTTCATCTCATTTGATCCTCACAGAAGTCCTGGAGTAGGTAGATAGGAGACTCAGTAAAATCCTTTTTTTATTTTTTTTTCCATTAGCCGGAAAATGGAGATTTAGAAAGTTTAGAAACGACCTGACTGAAAAGAAGTAAGAAATGGTGGACCTTGAAAATGACTTCAAGTTTTCTCACTGTGCAGAATATAGTCAAACAATGCTACAGTTAAATATTTTATCCTTTGTTCTCTCTGCATGAGCTACAATAATAATCTGCTTCATGTGATATTGACTGCTGTTTTGCTGACAATTACTTGAAAGAGAAGTTGGGATGCTTCACTGGGCTGGAAAAAGTTTATCTAAATCAGAAAACAGGTCTTATTAAGCAAGTTTATTCTATATGTACTAGAGACCCAGTGCATGAAATTCATGCACGGGTAGGGTCCCTAGGCCTGGCCAAAGATCAGGGCCAATTGGGGCCTTCTGGCTGCTGCCCAGGGCCTTCCTTCCCCAGCTGCCTGCTGCCAGCTGCCATCCGGGGCATTCCTTTGTTCCACACCACCCCCTGATGGTCAGCACACATCAGAGCTAGCGATCAAACTCTTGGTCTCTTGGTCAAACTCCCGATGGGACACTTTGCATATTAGCCTTTTATAAATATAGATAAAAGGTTAAGTTGACCAGCACATGCACGATAACATCTAACGCCCTCGCTGGTGCCAATTGCACACATGTGTTTCGATCTGTCATTGTCAATTGTGAATTTGTTTGACACTTCTATTATAGAGAAAGGGCAAATAGGAGTATTAAAATATTTCTTCTAATTAATTTCCTTTCAATGTGCATGGATCCATGCACCGGGACACTAGTATTTTATAAAACTAGAATGACTATTTATGTGGAAACATTAAAATATCTCTTTGCTAAATGATTTCTAAGCAGAGCTCCCCACCTCCTGGCATCCCAGTGAAGAGGATTTGCAATAGTTAGTGGCATTGCATTACCTGGATGTACTTATGTTCCCCCAGCCCACCAGGCACTTTGAGAAGCTCGTTGTTGTTTAAGTGAAGTTCTCTCAAGTGAGGAGTGTTGGCCAGAGAGCCATTTTCAACAGCCGAAATTCTGTTGTAGCTCAGTCCCAACCTGCAACAGCAAAGAGAAAACGAGGGCATTCAGCACACATGGATGCCTTCTCACAGGCACGTGATTAACCGAGTCACAAAAAAGGACATCTTTCAGTTTTGCATTTACTCTTCCCTCTGCCTAGAGTGTTTTTTCCAAATTTACTGAACTTGGACAAAGCCCATTTTTTCTTAAGATTTCAGCTTAGAGTTACCCTCTTTAAAATTCCTCTGACAGTAGCGAATTGAATTGGTACCGCAGTAAGTGCTCAAATACCAAGCATCCTGCTGTCACTTGTTTGTAAAACTCAAGGGAGGGACTATGTACTTGTATGTCTTTCCTTGAGCAAAGTGACTGTTTTGTATTTTCAGTACTAACATAGAGCTTGAAATAATCAATGAATAGCCATTAATGTGATTTCTCCATATAATGAATGTAGTGGATACATTTGGGAGAGAAATAAAAGAAATACTATTATCATTTTGGTTACTTTGGAAATTAAGCAATTGTAAATTTAGCACATACATTTATTTGTTGGAAATAGAAGGCACAGGTTTCTAATGAGTCAATAAGCCTACCCAGAAAGGTTAGCATGATTAGCATCTTATACTACTTAGAAAGAATTCTTCAATGACCATCTGTTTCTGTCAGAATGTACCTGGTTCCAACATCCCCGGTTTCTGACCTTGATCGCTGGCCTAAATCTCTAGGGATTAGACAAGAAGATATTGGAAGAGATCCAGAAAGCTCCAAGGGAGAGAAAGAGGAAGAATCTATTGGGTTTCTTCAAATGCAGTGAAGGAGACTTGGGCACATTTTATAGCATAGTTTCTACTTGCCTTCAGCTAGCTCTGACCTTTGAGCCATTTTAAGGTTTAGATGCTGGCTTAGGTAACCAAAGTCTCCCAGTTTGAACCATGACTTGGTAGTTGAAATAACTGAGATTAAAGTATACTGAGTTTAGGCAAATAATAGTAGAGTTGGTTTATTTTAGCTACAGAGTCTTAACCTGGAATCTTGACTCAGAATATATTTGTTCTTCCTTAGTCTTAAGCATTCATCTCTTGTTTCTAGCCTTTCCTTTTTTATTTCAAACTCATATCTCCTATTTCTTACAACCTTCTAAATCCCATATCCATTTTGGGATAACACATTCCTTAGAATGTATTATGCCTAATAATTTATTCAAGGAGACCTTAAATAATTTACTTATATATTGGAGAACTTAATATGTTCAAGATATTATCCTAGCTTGTGAGGGCAGAGGACACGTGGGCCAACAATCCATGATTCTTTTCATCGAAGATTATCATACCTTGTAAGGGAGAGATGATGATATAATAATATTTATTAATATATATGATGACATATGTGTGTGTGTCTGTGTGTGTGTAATAAATGAGAAGCCTGCCTGAAAATATTTTTTTTCCTTTTGCAGAGGGACACACACTATTTTCTCCCCCATTGTTCCCAACAACTCATTGGAATATGTGCCCTGCAACAATGTTCTGAGATCAATGGCTGCTTTCTTCTCCTTGTCATAGTTTTGATTTTTTAGCACCAAAATACTTCTCATGTTCCAACATCAGTGAAAAGCAGACAACACAAGGATTTGATGGTTTAATAGACAAATTTTTCTGGACTTGATTCCAAAATCAGATGTGTTTGATAAATTTAAGAGTAAGGAAAGTTTGCTTGGCCAATGACGCAATCTTCTCTAATTTAATGAATGGAATTCAATCCATTTAATCAGAAATCCTTACTTCTATTGACCTTTTCAAAGTTTACCAGCTCTTTATACTTCTTTCTATTTGATACAAAGCATATGACATTAATATTTAAGTTCAGAATTTCAAAATACCCATACCATTTTCAGTACAGAATAATAACTATTTTATTAAAAAGGTACAAGGAGTATGAATGATTTACCATATTTTGAACATTAGACTATTGTTAATTCTTATCCCTACTATTCATCCAAATATTGATCCAATAGTAACAGCTGTCCTAAAGACAATTGCATACAATAAGCAATGCAACCTCTCTTCCAACATTTTTCTGTAGCTGAAGGGATCAAACCAACAAAGAAAGGTGGGTGATGCATAACACTATTTTGAAAAATACTTTCTACACTAGAAGCTGTATTTAAAATAGTTTTAATTAAAGGATTTCTTAGCATGTGCTCATCTTCAGCCCTCACCATCCACTGGGTCATTGAAAAATATCCACAGAAATAGGAAACGTTGCGTTATATGCCCACCCCAGAGTAAATATTTCTCAAAGATGAACTGAATACTTCATATTTATTTATCTGCCATGAAATTTACATATAAAAAGAGGAGTGAGCCAATTTGGCCTAATACCATGCTTCTCTGCAAAAACATTCAGCAATGCGTGTGACTCAAGAACAGACTGTCCTTGAAGACAACTGAAAGAGTTTTCCAGCACTCTCCTCTTTTTATTACTTAACCAGGTTGCAAATATATGAATGATTAAACTCAGATTAGAAAGCAAGACAGGCATTAGTGATCATTTTATAAAGGGGGAAAAGGTGAAAAAGGGCCAGACATTTAAAAAATATATTTTATGCTACATTAGAGGTCCAGAGACATTTTAAACTCTTCAGAATAAGCATTAGGGAATCTCATCATAATGAATAGTATTCTAATTCTATAATGTAGTGTAAGATGTCCAATATTTCTATATCTTGGTAGCTTTAATTTTAATACATTTTCAAATTCTGAACACTGTGTTATAATTTACTTAACCTTCTATGCAACTAAGAACATATGGAATGAACATGCTAATTTAATTGAATGCCTTGTAGAACGATATATCTTAATTTTACAATAATAGGGTATTCATAAACTAGGAGGTTGATCTTGGTTACAGTAAGTATACTATTTCATTAGTGTTTTTTAACAGAAATAATTGGACTAGCTGAAGTCTGAGGTTGTTGTAAACAGCAACAAAAAATGTGGTACAGTAAAAACTCAATCATGTTTCTAATCCTGAGTATGTGGGCATTAATATACCTAGCCATTATACTGATAGAATGCTATGAAAAAAATATAAAATATTACTTAGCCAAATTGTTCAGTCCTTTCAGGCTAGCTGCATCAACTTTAGTGATTTGGTTGCCATCGAGATGTAATTCAGTAAGGGAAGGAGGAAGACCTGGAATATGGATACAAAATGTTAAAATAGCAGGTAAGCATAATTTCTAAAAGACATACAGTTACAAACGATTTTCTTTTCTTTTTTTATAAAGCTTTACTGATTTTAGAGAGGAAGGGAGAGGGAAAGAGAGATAGAAAGATCAATGATGAGAGAGAATAATTGATTGGCTGCCTCCTGCACATCCCGTACCAGGGATCAAGCCCACAAGGTAGGCATGTGCCTTTGACCAGAATGAAACCTGGGACCTTACAGTCCCCAAGCTGATGCTCTATCCACTTAGACAAACCAGCTAGGGCAAACAACTTGCTTTTCATCTTGTTCATTAGTTTTTCATTTCCTTATTTCCCTTCATCCTTTTTATAATAATACACTAGAGGCCCAGTGCACAAAAATTTGTGCACTCAGGGGGGTCCCTTAGCCCGGCCTGTGCCCTCTCACAGTCTGGGACCCCTCGGGGGTTGTCCACCTGCTGTCTTAGGCCCGCTCCCTGGGTATTGGGCCTAAGCTGGCAGTCAGACATCCTTCTGGCATCCTGGGAGCCCTTGGGGGATGTCCACTTGCTAATGGGGAGCAGGCCTAAGCTTCAGTCAGACATCCTTAGTGCTGCTGAGGAGGCAGGAGAGGCTCCCACCACAACCACTGTACTGGCAGCCATCAGCTTGGCTTATGGCTGAGCAGAGCTCCCCCTGTGGGAGTGCACTGAACACCAGGGGGAAGCTCCTGCATTGAGCATCTGCCCCTGGTGGTCACTGTGTGTCATAGTGACCATTCATTCCCAGTCATTCTGCTGTTAGGGTCAATTTGCATATTACCCTTTTATTATATAGGCTAGAGGCCTGGTGCATGGGTCGGGGCTGGCTGTTTTGCCCTGAAGGGTGTCCCAGATCAGGGTGGGGGTCCCCGTTGGGGTGCCTGGCCAGCCTGGGTGAGGGGCTGATGGCTGTTTGCAGGCTGGCCACAGCCACTTCAGGTTGGGGATCCCCACTGGGGTGCCTGGCCAGTCTGGGTGAGAGGCTGATGGCTGTTTGCAGGCTGGCCACAGCCCCCAGTCACCCAAGCTCCCAGTGGAGGCTGGCTGGAAGCAGGTATCTCGGATTTATTTTTCTTTTATAATTGAAACTTGTTGACTTTAGTGAGCCCACAGCCGGCCAAGGCTGGCAGGGAGCTTGGCTTCCTCCATCGCCAGGGCAACCAAGCCTCCTGCTTGCTCCAGCTCTGTGGCTGCCTGCCGCCATCCTGGTTGGGTTAATTTGCATATAGTCGCTCTGATTGGCTGGTGGGCGTGGCTTGTGAATGTAGCGAAGGTATGGTCAATTTGCATGTTTCTCTTTTATTAGATAAGAAGCTCTTGAAAGTAGTATGAGACATCTTCACTTTTCTCCTAGATTGATTTTAACAAAAACATGGACTGTGCTTATCATGAAGAAGATGTTTCCCTCCTATGAATTGTTAGGACACAATTGTGGAACTGCAGTGAAGCCCTGAATCTTATTAAGTTATTACACCTTTGTTAATGGGCTAACACTGTCATTGATAAACTATAATTACTCTAAAAGGAAGTGATGAGCAGTTGAACTATAAAAAGAAATTATAGACTATATAAGTTAACTAGTTATTTCATTAATGATCATCATTAAAAACTAACATTGATGCCCTGGCCAGTGTGTCTCAGTTGGTTGAACATCATCCTATGCACTGCACGTCTCTGGTCCAATTCCCAGTCAGGACACATGCCCATGTTGTGGGTTCTGTTCCCAGTCAGGGTACATAAGGAGGCAACTAATTAATGTTTCTTTCTCACATTGATGTTTCTCTCTCCCTCTAAAAATATCAGTAGAAAGATATTTTTTTTAAAAAAAAACAAACACTAATTGATATATTGGCCTTAGTCTTAATCAACTTTTCCATAAAAATATCAAATGCCTCAGGCATGGGTGTACAGAAAGAGCTAAAGCTTCCTTGGATTTTAAAAATCAATACTGTTAGAAGTGGAGTGCAGAGGCCTATAATCAAGTGATGTGCCATATGTAGAGCACCTGGGAAATCATTTTAGATCCAAAGTATGTACTAAACCTCTAGACAGAACTTCTTGAATGATGAGGAATTCTAAAAATGTAGTAATATAAATATAAAAGTTTACATATTTTATGTTCATTTCCACCAGCCATCTGAGGAGGCATTATGTTTTTATACAACTTTTTAAAGAGCATATTGTCCCACTTACAACTACAAAGAAAACTGCAATTTGGTTACATGTAGAACTAATGTCTGCTTAGTTGAAAGTGTTGGTTATTTGCCCACTAAGAACAGAAGTGGAAAAATCATAGGTTATGTCTGGTCCCAAATTTTCTTTGCATCCCACTGAAGTCTATTAAGATTGTCTATTTAATGTAAAAGTTTAGTCCATATTTGATTGAAAACAAGTTAGTCTCTCTCTATATATGGATGATGCTAAGGAAAGGTTTTACTTACTGAATGTCTGTTGTGTACCAAACACTGACATTGGCACTTTTTCTAATTTAGCTCCTTTAATTTTTTCAATATTTAAATTATTTTTCATTTGTCCCATTTCATAGACGAGGAAACAGAAATGCAAAGTTACAAATGCTGTAGATTATCTAGCAACTAAGTAGGAATGTAGTAAGTTCCCAGACAGCCCAAGGGAGTTAAAATAGCATGCTCTTAACTGGAGGAAATGAAATCGCCATTGCATTATTCTGATGAAAAAGTATCAGGAAATTACAGTCACTCTTCAAATAAAGGGTTTCAAACACCAAAATCTCCATAGAGTAAATACATGTGGATTTTTAAACAATTCCTATGACTAAAACAAGTTAAGGATATTAAATGCAATGAATGCAAATGTTGTCTTCCCTTTTACCATGCAAAGATGTTTTTAAAATGTAGCTCTCTAGAACAACAATTATCATCACATCTATCATTCTTACCTGGTTTCTAAGTGTCTCCCTTTGGGGATGTCAGGTTCCCAAAAGGAAAGTTATAGCCAGGAAGAAGTTTGACTGTGGAAGACAACTTTGCATAGGATAGAGAGAGTCAAATTTATAAAGAACATCATTAGCCTTGGCACTGTAGCATTGAGCCAAAGAACCTAAACTATAGTTACTTTATCTTTCCTTTCTGTTTTCATTTTAAGACAAAACATACTGACAGCTTACTTTGGGCCAAATACTATGTGTGTGCATTACAAGTCTTACATCTATTAATATTCATTATGATTCATAACACATACATTATGATTCATAACAGTAGCAAAATTACAGTTATGAAGTAGCAACTAAAATAATTTTATGGTTGGGGGTCACCACAACATGAGGAACTGTATTAAAGGGTCACAGCATTATGAAGGTTGAGAATTACTGGTCTAACTCAAGAGTGAATTTATAATCTCTCCATTCCATTCCACTGCCTGTGTCTATCAGTGATGGAAAATAACATGTAGAAATTAAGACTCCCCAAAGGTTGGTGATGTTCAGGCTGAAGGTCTCAGCCTAAGAAAGGTAGACTCATCTGTTAGATACATATATAAATATGCAGGGAGACAGGGCTTAATATGACAGCAGAGTGAAATAGTCAAACACTGGAGCTCTGACAACCCCAGCTCTGACACTTCCCAGCTCCAAGACATTGATCACAATTTACTTCATCTCTTTCTTCCCCATTTTCCTCATTTATACAACAGGTGTAAAAATATTACCTACAGAGGATTGCTTTGAGATTCATATAACAGAATCCATGAAAAGCATTTGGCACAAATTACAGAACCCATGATATGCATTTGGTCAAGTGCTGAATAAAATTTGGTTCCTATAATTGTAATGTTATTAAGTGTTTAGAAAATAAAAGCAAGATGAAAAAAGAGCTCCTAGGATAGGGAAAGGACATAAGAAAGTCAAGAAAAATAGATGACTCAGTGATGAAATGTGTTACTTAGGGATATTTAGGAAGATACATCAAGGACAGCAAAATCAGATTGTTCTTAAAACAAACCATCTGGCAGCATGAAGGAGTGGAAAGACCTGCACTTTAAATTCCAGCTACTCTACTTCATCTATCTATATTTTGCATAAATCTGTTCTTTTTTTTCTTTGTGAAATCACAATTCTATCATATAAAACCATGGTACATTAAGTTACATCTTAGAAAAGACTTCACCTCTACAGTGAGCCTAGATGGCCCAAGAGTCAGCCAGGCTCAGTAGAAACACTTCAAGGGATAGAGAATTTACTAGAAATAAGTTGTCCACTTGAGTTACCATTCAAATTTCTAAAATGCTTGCTTTTATATGTAAAAGCCTTTGGATTTAGATGTTCAAATTGCTTTGGAGAATTTTTTATCACCTTGAGGGATGGCGTTTATGTTGGTGTCAGCGATGCGGATGTAGGAGAGCTTCTTCATTCCCTGGAAGGCCCCCTTATCAATCCCCGAGCTCTTCAGTGGGTTGGTGCCCAGTTCTACAAATGCAGTAAGTGCAGAGCTTTTAGAAGACAGTTTTAGGATATTGCAAGTCAGAGTAGTGTCTGTTATAACAAGGAATTTACCAGAAATTTGGTTCAATAACATCGTGACTGATAATCAAAAGAGGAAGGAAAACAATGCTCCTCAAAGGGATTGTAAAATCTGATAAAAATGGTCCTTACTAAAACAAACAACAAATAACAACAACAAAAAGCAAATATTTATGCAAGAGTAGCACTAACAAAAACAACATTATTTAAGTTGCATACACAGCTTTGCCCAGAAATCAACAAAAGCAAGTATTTACAAATTATGGGGCTATTACTTTCCTAAAATACATTAAAGGTGTTGTTAAATAATTTAATCTAACATTGTGTAAGCCAATTATAAATCATAATTTTATATTTTAAAGCAAATGATTTATATATGTTCAGAATAGCACTACTCCCCAAAATGAAAATGTATCACCAAATATCTCTAATTCAGTACAGCATCTTAAATACAGTAGGGTAACTTCAGCTCTAGAGCATTCTCTACATTTCCAGATCCCTAAGGACATGAAATAAAAACATTGTAAGGCACAGATTCAAAATCCCATTTCTTCTGACCCTGCTCCTGCCATTCCTATAGAATTAAGCATGTGAATTCTAGCTAATTTACCTCCCTCCAGCTGAGGCTTACTTGGAATCTCTTAAGGCAGTGGTTCTCAACCTTCTAGCCCTTTAAATACAGTTCCTCATGCTGTAACCCAACCATAAAATTATTTTCGTTGCTACTTCATAACTGTAATGGTGCTATTGCTATGAATCGTATTATAAATATCTGATATGCAGTATGGTCTTAGGCGACCCCTGTAAAAGGGTGGTTCGACCACCAAAGGGGTCACTACCCACAGGCTGAGAACCGCTGTCTTAAGGAAAGTGTGAATCCTGGTCTTAGAATTATAAGAATATCTGTACCTATGACGATCATCTGGTTCAATCCATTGAACACAGATTTTCCCACTTTGGTGATCGCGTTCTCATGTGCACGAAGCTCCTGAAGAGTTTTGGGCATATTTTCTGGCAATTCCTTCAGCTGATTCTTGGACAGATAGAGTCGTTCCAATTTCACCAAAGGTGTAAATGCTCCAGGGCTGATTTTGCTAATTTTGTTGTTGACAAGAATCAATGTCTGTTATAGGGAACAAAAACAACCTTTTCTTAATTCCAAAACCTTCCACACACATATATAAAACAAGTCTGTAGTCTATTCATGCCATTCATGGAACTAGCAGAGAAACCTGCAAAGTTGCAAGAAATCAGTAAAGATCAAGCAGATGTGATTCCTTTAAGAAGTGCATGAAGATCTTCCCTGGCCTGTGTGGCTCAGGGTCTTGGGTTCAATTGAGTTGCAGGTTCACTCCCCACCGCCAGTTGGGATGTGTGTGGGAGGCAACCACTCAGTGTGTCTCTCTCACATCACATCAATATTTCTCTCTCTTTCTCCTCCCTACCATTCTACTCTCTCTCTGAAAAGCAATGGATAGAATATCTTAGGTGAGGGTCAACAATAACAAAAAAGTGTATGAAGACCTGAACATCAGAAATAAAAGAGAGGGAAATATAATGTAACATACGTATATAAAACTATATACAATATTTCTAAAGATTGGAGTTACTAGAGTGATATAAGATACCTGAAAAGGCATCCATTCTTCATTTTTTCAACCTCTACATCCATCTTTATTAACTGTTGTCATGGATTCCACTACAAATTGTCATCAATTTATATTATCACCAGCAGTGCAAAACAGTAAAATTTTCTTAAAGACTCAAAAATTTAGATATAATCTGTTTCAAAAGTTTGCCAAATTAGTACATTATGTTGTAGCTTGTTACTTTACTTTGCATTTTCTTGTCTCTTGAAAGCTTTAAGAAGTTTCCATTCATTTACTACTATTTACTGTATTTGGGGGGGAAGGGAAGGGATTGCCTAATCACAATGCTTCTCACTTTTATTAAATTTTAATAGCTAGTTAAGAGAATAAAGGTGTAGTTGATATGATATGCAGAGCATAAATATACTTTTCTTCTACTTTTTTGCCCTTTTTACATATAACAGTTTTATGTGGCCAAGTATATTAATACTTTTGGCAATTTTTTAAATTTGTTTCTGAGTTCTCCTAATATAGGAAATTACTTCTTATTCATATACTTATAGCTATTGCCAAACCTATTTCTGGACTATCTAATTTTCTTCCAACAATCTGTATGTCTAAGGACCACACCATTCTTTTTAAGTCTCTTATCAACTAATCCTAATTAAGAGGGTAATTTTATCACGTTGTTTTTTTTAACTCTTTCTTGTTGAGAATATTACAGATGGCCCCTTCCTTTCTCATTTGTCCCCCAACCCCTGGTTCCTGACCCTTCATTTTCGATTGTAGTACACTTTTTTAAAAAATGTATTTTTATTGATTTCAGAGAGGAAGGGAGAGGGAAAGAGAGATAAAATATCAATGATGAGAGAGTATCATTGATTGGCTGCCTCCTGCATTCCCCCTACTGGGGATTGAGCCTGCATCCAGGCCTGTGCCCCTGACTGGAATCGAACCCGGGATCCTTCAGACCACAGGCCAATGCTCTATCCACTGAGCCAAACCAGCTAGGGCTTGTAGTACACTTTTATGCATATATGAAAATGAAGAGGGACACAAAGGGAATTAGAGTAACAGAAAAGCAGTAACTTTCATTTTCAGAAATGCCAGAATATTTTCTTCTTACTAACAGCTGGTTAATTAAACCATGTACATCTTTATGTAGTTCACATCATTTGACTAGTTAAAACTTATTATAACTAATATAATTTTATCAAATCCTAAACTATGTATTGATGATTGAAACAAAATCCTAAGAAATTCTAATGAATATTAGAGAAAGTTCAAAAACCTATTAAGATTTACATAATAATAAATTTATATTAACAAGCAAAATGTCCCGGAAATCAGTAAAAGCCAGAGCTAGAGAAAGATTGAGAGGACTTGTGTCATTAAAAGACACCCCAAATAGTAGATGCTTACTTTTCTTTTTAAACATATTTTATTGATTTTTTACAGAGAGGAAGGGAGAAAGATAGAGAGTTAGAAACATCCATGAGAGAAACATCGATCAGCTGACTCCTGCACACCCCCTACTGGGGATGTGCCCACAACCAAGGTACATGCCCTTGACCGGAATCGAACCTGGGACCCTTCAGTCCACAGGCCGATGCTCTAGCCACTGAGCCAAACTGGTCAGGGCTAGATGCTTACTTTTAAGTGCAAATGAAATCTTCAGTTGCCATCTGTGGAAGAAAATTTTGAAAGTTTGATATAATTAAATGCATTAAGCATGGTTTGAAAATATGTTTTAAAAAGGCAACCTGATGATGTATTACCTGCTATTTCATGTAATAACATAGTATGTCTTTGACTAGATAACAACTAGATAATGCTTCTACCTATGAGTATGATGCAGAAATAACTGCTGCTAAATTTTGGTGACAGTGTGACATTTGTCCCCAATTATTTCTTCAGTAGAGTGGAAATAATAATAGCACCTAGAGCAAGCATGTCAAACTCACGGCCTGCAGGCCACATGCCTAGGTTATTTGGTCCATGTTAGCCTTTGAGTTTCATATGCTTGACCTAGAGGGGTTGTTATGAGGATTAAAAATGACAATGTGTATAGACTGCTTCTTTGCAAGGCGCCTTTCAAATATTATTGTGAGTTGAAAGTTATAGTCCAGTGAAAAGCATCTCTGGTTTCAGAATAAAAAAAAAATTTTGAAAATTAAACTGAAAATTTTGGTCATAATGAGGTAAAATTTTAAGGGCTAAGTAAATTAAAACTTCATCTAAACAGATCCACACATGAAAAAGTTATTCGTGTATATACAATATTGCTAAAGATGGTTAATGTTAGTTCCATACAAAGGAATATGTATTTAAGAAAGCATAGTTATAAAGTAACAGGCAAGGCTAAACACTGAGATGGGAAAAAAACCAACTAATTATACCGGCTAATGACAAAGTCCAGCTGCCAGAGAAAAAGGTCAAAGGTGAACCCCAGGTGTTCTTCAGATCAGCTGATGAAAAGAAAAACAAGCAGAAATGGATTATCATTAGTTAACTTAAGCCAAGAGAAGTTGAATTAGAAGAGAGTGTGTTGCTTGGGGTAAGAAATGCCTTGAGTACCATTCAATCTAGAATTGAAGCACATACTAAAAAATCAGGACAACCTATTTCTTTGGTAACTAAAGATAAAAGTGATCTAGCCTGGGAGGCAGGGAGAGGTGATGAAAAAGATGATGAGCAATAGAAATTAGGTAGAAGTAGGAGCAAAAGTATTTTTACCACCTTCATCCAAGAAAGTGATAAAAAGATACAAATTTTTGGTTATAAGATACATAACTACTGTGGATGTAATGTCCAACATGATGACTATAGCTAACACTATGGTATATTTGAAAGTTGCTAAGAGAGCAAATCCTAAAATTTTTCATCATGAAAACAATTAATGCTTATATGTGATGGGGGATGTTAACTAACCTTATTGTGGTAATCATTTTGTAATATGTATAAGTCAGTTCTTTATGGTATACACCTTAAATAAACACAGTACTGTAGGTCAATTATATTTCAATAAAACTGAAAGAAAAAATATGAAAACCTGAATTTATTTGTACAATTTTCTTCAAAGCCACTTACACTGCACCAGGTGTTGTTTTTAGGAATTATATGGTGTCTATTAAATTTAAAAGGAAATTATCAGTGCACAGAATCAAGTCAGACTGCTCCTGAGTTTAGAGCACAAGTTTTGGCTCTTATTTGCTGTGTGATTATGATCAAATAACTCAACTTCTCTGTGCCTTTGTGGCCTCATCTGTATAAAGGGATTACCAAGAGTGTCTCCTTTAGCCAGTGTTGCTTAGTAGTTGAGTGTTAATCCATGCACCAGGGGATCACAGGTTTGATTCCCAGTCAGGACACATGCTTGAGTTTCAGGCTCAATCCCCAGCAGGGGGTGTGCAGGAGACAATAGATTGATATTTCTTATCGATGTTTCCCTCTTTCTCTCCCTTTCCCTTCCTTTCTCTCTAAAACCAGTAAAAAACATAAAGAAAAAGTTTAAAAATAAAAAAGAGTGTTTACCTCAAAAAATAGTTATAAGAATTAAACAAGTTAATGCATATAAGGTATTAAGAACAGTATCTATTAAGTAGTAATTGTTAAACAAGTGTTTTTATTATTCAATCTTTGACAATTTTTAATTTGAAAATTGTCCTTACTAGATTTTTTAAACTTCAATTAAAATATATTGAATGTTGGCATTATAATACTCAATTTTTATTATTTTATATAACTTTGTGGTTTTTCTACTTCCTATAAGTAAAACACTACTCTTACAACATGTACAGCTCATAATGAACCAGAGGGTTGTAAACTGATCAAATTAAGGGGGAAAAAGGACATTTTTCAGTTAAATCCTTTTTATTTTAATCCTTGCTAAATTTTCATTTCTTTCTTCCCTTCTCATTCACGTGTGGCTTTCCTACCTGAAATTATAGTGTTTATTTGCATAATAACAAGGATCGAAATGATCATGAATGAAAGAGTAAGAGAAAAATAGCTGTTTAACATCCTCTGAGTGGTTAAAGTTCTAATAAACTCTCTCTCTTCTTTCAATGTATACTTTGAAGTAGAGATTGCCAAGATGATAATTACCTAAAAACATACTTACAAGGAAATATGGAAAAGAAAGACTCATTATTATAAATGCCAGATTTAATGAGAACATCCAGATATCTGATATCTCTTATTTCAGGTTATGAGGAGTTTAAACAAATTATTCAGATTATAGTTAAACACACAGGAAGTAAGAATTAGAGAAAGAGAATTTTCCTTCCTTAAAAAAAAATGTAGCTTGTCTAGCCAGTGTGGCTCAGTGGTTGAGTGTCAACCCATGCACTAGGCGGTCACTGGTTTGATTCCCAGTTAGGGTGAATGCCTACGTTGTGGGTTTGATCGCAGTAGGGGGCATGCAGGAGGCAGCCAATTGATGTTTCCTCTCATTGATGTTTCTATCTCTCTCCCTTCATTTTCCTCTAAAAATCAATAAAAACATTTTTTTAAAGAAAAGTAGCTTGAGGGTAAACATAAAAATAAAAATATTTTTAAAATATTTTAGTTTATTGAAACTAATAATGCTCCTTTTTTAGCTTAGTCCAGTGACGAATGAAATAGTCATTGACAAACCTTGCTGGCAGCGTAATTGGCTCACTCTCAGTGAAACCATAGCATGAAAGCAGAGAGGGCGAGTAGGGGCTCAGGCCCAATAACCTAGCAGTGGAGATGGATCCCATTAGGCCACTTTTTGACACCTCTAGCTACTCCACTATTTTGGAGCTTGGATGTTTCATTCTAGCCAGTTTCTATTTTATTTGCCTGCTTCTTGTTTTCTTTTACATTTCTTTCTTCTTGCACACACACACACACACACACACATACACACACACACACACCAAAACAAACAAACAAATAAATAAATTAATTAATTAATTAATTAAATAAAAAAACACCTCTTATTTCTTTTAAAAATTCTGTTAATATTGTAAGACCCACGCCGAAACCGGTTTGGCTCAGTGGATAGAGCGTCGGCCTGCGGACTGAAAGGTCCCAGGTTCGATTCCGGTCAAGGGCATGTACCTGGGTTGCGGGCATATCCCCGGTGGGAGATGTGCAGGAGGCAGCTGATCGATGTTTCTCTCTCATCGGTGCTTCTAACTCTCTATCTCTCTCCCTTCCTCTCTGTAAAAAATCAATAAAATATATTTTTTTAAAAAATATTGTAAGACCTTTTTGTTCCATATTTTCTCAATACACTAACTGGTAGCCTGGTATTTTTCTCCTATTTGGTGCTCCTATCATTCACTACTGATATCATATTGTGTTTATATTGTTGGACACTTCAATAGATTGACTACATAACTTTATATGTGCTATTATTTTAGTTAACTGTTCCAAAGAGAATCTTTAAATCTTGTTTTTAGTATATTTTTTTGATTTCAGAGAGAAAGGGAGAGAGAGATAGAAACATCAATAATGAGAGGGAATCATTGATGGCTGCCTCCAGCACACCCCACACTGGCGATCAAGCCCTCAACCTGGGCATATGCCCTGACTGGGAGTTGAGCCATGATCTCTTGGTTCATAGGTTGGCATTCAATTACTGAGCTACACCAGTTAGGTGAGAATCTTTAAACCTTAAGAAAAATAAAATCTATGCTTCCTTTTAAAGAACTGTATATTTTCTCCTAGTGGATAAATGCTTATTGCCTTTCTCATCTTGGCTGTCACAAAGTTGCTAACTACATTTTGTCTTCATGTATATGAATTCTATAGTATATTATGATCAGTTTATTTTACTTTAAATTACATCATTTCCCTTGCACATATATTTTTATTATCATATACTAGAGGCCCAATGCATGAAATTCGTGCAAGGGGCTCAGGCCCTGCTGCCACAGCGGCCTCCTCTGCCTCGGCCCTTGCAGCCCCTGCTTCTGCGGAAGGTCATCTGGCCTAATTAGCATATTACAGTTTTATTAGTATAGATAGCAGCCAGACTATTCTTTTATTTTAATGTGTATTGCTTATTCTTACAACCCCTCAATTATTTTTTTTTATAACAGTTAAGAGAAGTAAGTGTCCATCAGTAGATGAGTGGATAAAAAAATGGTGGTACATTTACTCAATGGAATACTACAGGCTGTAAAAAAGAAGGAACACATACCATTTGCAATATCATGAATGAACCTGGAGATTATTATGCTCAGCAAAATAAGCCAGACAAAGAAAGACAAATACCATATGATCTAACTTATACGTGGAATATAATGAACAAAATAAACTGATTACCAAAATAAAACCAGAGGCATGGATACATGGAACAGAATGACAGTGGTCAGAGGGGAAAGGAGTTGTGGGGACTGGATGAATGAATGTGTAGAGATTAGCCAAAGAACATATCACCATAGCCCATGTACACAGACAACAGTGTGGTGATGGTCAAAGGCAGGGGTGAAAGGGGTTGAGTAGAGGTGGGTAAAGAGTGGGAGGGAAATGGGGGGCATCTACAATAGTGTCAACAATTAAAAAAGAAAGAAAGTTATTAATGTTAAATTAGAGTGCTCTACCTTTATATTCCCAAGATTAAGAATGTGTTTCTATGGTATTTATCTCCACAGATGGGTAGCTGATCACTAGGCAATCCTCTACATTATTTGAAAATTCTAACTCTTCACATTGTAATTTTAATGTTGAACAAAAATCTGCATTTCTAAAATTCCATTCAGTTGTCAATAGGACAATTTTGGCATCCTGTAGTTGAAGCAAGAGATTTCATTTTATCTTCTCCAGCATGGTCCTTCAAATGTGTCACTCATGACCTTTTTGCATGCAGTTTAGATATCCACATCTCCACCAATTGTCCTGTAAACATAACTACTAGATTCTTTATCCTCATGATGATATTTCTTCAGATGCTCTAAGGTTAATGCTCTTCTTGAAATGTCCAGGACCAGACTCAATATTTTAAGAGTGGCTTAGTACAGTAGAGTACAGAGACAATGAGACTTTTAGTCTCTCTTTAGGCATTGAAATCTAGCTTATTAACACTAACCGTGCAATGATATTTTGATGGGAAACCACAGGTGGAGAGCTGGACTACTTAATGCATTTTATAGGGATTCTGATGCCCTATGTGAACAGATAGTACATATACTCCTACAGAAGCCTACCTTAGCAAGGCTTAAACCTGCTTGATTAGGTTGGTTCACTTCTCATTTTTTAATGCACCCTCTCCCAAATACAGTTATATTCATTCTTTGTCCTTCTTGACCCTTCTCTATGTCCTGGGAGGCTGACCTCTGGTGACTTCATCACCCATATGTCTTTCTACTCTGACCTCCAGTTAGGTTCAATCATAGAAGACACTGGCAAGAAATCAGGAGATAGGACTATAGCTCCCCACCTTTCTCATGGCTTTGGGACTTCCTAGTTCCTTGAGGCCTTGTGGGCTTGAGTACCTCATAATGCCTTGTTGGTTCCCATACCCCTTTGTAAATAGTCATTAGTAAAATCTACTGAAATGCTTTAGAGAATACCATTCTTTTCTGCTGGAATCCTGACTGGTAGACTGGATGTGTTGCTGTGTACTAGAGTAGAGGTAAGTGAAAATCATAATAAAAACAAAGTTACAGATAAGAATGCAATATGCATAATCTGAAATACAATGCAACCTCTCTCTCTCTCTCTCTCTCTCTCTCTCTCTCTCTCTCTCTATATATATATATATATATATATATGTATATATATTTCATATATATATGGAATTTAGATGGAATTATACTTAATAAATTATACATGATTACCCCTTTTTCTTTGGTGCCAGTCTGCAACCTTACAAAGTTATTTGCACTTTTTATATGAACAAAAGACACAATGAAACAAAGAAATAAAATAATACTGAGATCAGTCCATTTTGCTTCACTATTGAAGTACAATATAATTGGAAAGATAAAAATTTTTATTTATGAAACATGAGAGAGATTAAGATTTAATGTAGTCTTAAGAAGAAAATACTAAGTATATATGCCATATATCTAAAAAATTGGCTGATTTTTAGGGGTTAATGATTATGATATGCTCCTCTATCACTTCTAAGGAGAGAATTGAATAAACACTTAGGTGCTTATTTATTACCACATAGCACTCTTGGCCTTACTTAAGTTTTGTTTTGAAAAATATTTTTAGTCAGATCTTGTTACAACTCAAAAATTTAAAAAAATTCTTACATGAAGGTCCTTCAGGTTCTTAAAGTCCTCATCTTTGATTTCAGTTATTTTGTTGTTTTGCAGGTCCAGCAGCGTAGTGTCAGGGGGAAGATCTGTTGGCACTTTGTCTAGATCTAGTATGAGAATAAAAACCATTTCAGTCAGAAAAATGGGGCACATTACTTCAGAGTCACAAAGGATGTGTTTACAAGGAAATTACTGTTGCAGTGATAGTTTTACAAGTATCATGTTTTTCTTTTCTAGGTATTATATCTATTATAGTTTAAAATATCTGCTTTACCTTTTCCAACCAAGTCTGATTTTCTCAGTAACCAGAACACATTATTTTTATGAATTACTCTTCTTCATAAAAGAAAAAAAATAATATTTTGTAAAAGTATGGCTCAAATAATTAGTATACAGTATATTATACCTCATTGTTCTTGTTTTAGAAAGTTATTGTTTTGATAACAATAAGTTTACAAGCTATTTGTAAATCTGTACCCTTCATATACATATCCTGTCAGTAGAGAAAGGCTTTAGCCAAATCATCACGTAAAGATCCTTTTGATAAACCGAACATGGTCACAGATCTACATTTAAAGTTATATAAATATGCAACCATGTTGTTGCATCAACAACTTGAAAATTTATTCAAACTTTGGAAGTTCTTTCCATTTCAATTGGAATCCCAAAACCATATCAATTTAGTTGGTGTTTTATGACTGATGGAATTAGAATAAAATGAATTAAAATTGTTAGTGTGGCTTGTCCAAAGTTTATTATATGAAGTGCTCCTTTTACACTTTAAATTTTGGTCTAAGTAACTGAGTTATTATTTATAATTTATAAATGTAAACACATTAACCAAACAAATGTTCTATGGTATTAAAACATATTTATTCAACTAGATGTATAAGGATGAACTGCTTTTCTTCAAAATGAATTGCATTTAAAATAAATCATCATTTTGAATGTTAATGGAGAAAAATACTAAATTATATATCTGTTTGCCTTTATTCCATTGACTTTGTTTCATATTGATGAAGGAAGTCACTCAAAATTTGAGTTTCTACTAACTCAAACTCATGATTTGTTTCTTTATTTTAAAGTTGTATATCAGAAGTCAGAAATATTTCTCAAACATTCCATCATATTTGAAATATGAAGTATTGCAAATCATTCTTTCATTCATACAACAATGCTTTATTGAATATCTCCTAGACACCATCAACTTATTAGGCACTGAAGACAGAATAGAAACAAGACAAAAATTGTCCACATCATCATGGGAAATATAATTCAATGCACAGTTTTCAATATTTAAAAAGTTACAATGCATATAATAACTGCTATGTTGGGAAGAAGATATCCTTCCAATGTTGAATCTCATATAAGTGCATATCAAGGTAGCTACATTTTATCTTCATGTCTTCCATGAAAATTACAGAAAATGTATCTGAAATCACCTTCTCTGAAAAAAAAGTCTAGTTCCCATTTTAGTGAGCAATAATTATTTTAAACTAGAGGCCCGGTGCATGAATTCATATACCAGTGGGGTCCCTCTGCATGTCCTGTGGGATCAATTTGAAACCGGCTCTCCAACATCCCCTAGGGGTCCTGGATTGGGAGAGGGTGCATGCCAGGCCGAGGGACCCCACCTGATCATTGCATGATCAGGGCCAGGGAGGGACATGGGAGGTTGGCCAGCTGAGGAGGCACCGTGGGAGGGCTTCAGGGTATGTCTGGCTCATCTCACTCAGTCCCAATTGGCCGGACCCCAGCAGCAAGCTAACCTACTAGTCAGAGTGTCTGCCCCCTGGTGGTAAGTGCACATAATAGCAACTGGTCAACCCATTGACTGTCTGCCCCCTGGTGGTCAGTGCATGTCATAGCAAGGGGTTGAGAGGCCTTAGCATATCATTAGCATATCACACTTTAATTGGTTGAATGGCCGACCAGTCGAGGGGACACTTAGCATATTACGCTTTTATTATATGGGATGTGAATATTAACACATTGTATGCGGAAAACGTATTTATATGTTTTACGTATTTATACATTCTACCAGTGTAGTAGAGCGCGGGACACGTATTAATACGTTTTTTATAGACTAGAGGTAGAATGTGGGTAACGTATAAATACGTAAACTAAAGTTATCGTAATTTTACTGAATGTTGCCATTTGCGCAAAAAATTAGCAAAAATGGCCTGCGCCACCTGTTAGCGCGCCATAAAAACTACCCGCAAACAATGTGTTAAAATGCAGGTGAGATGTGATCAGGTGCATTCACCTTCTGGGACAGCGTGGATGGGCCTAGAGCAGCTGTGGGCAAACTATAGCCCGTTTGAAATGAATAAAACTAAAAAAAAAAAAAACAAAAACCCGTACCCTTTTATGTAATGATGTTTACTTTGAATTTATATTAGTTCACACAAACACTCCATCCATGCTTTTGTTCCGGCCCTCCGGTCCAGTTTAAGAACCTATTGTGGCCCTCGAGTCAAAAAGTTTGCCCACCCCTGGCCTAGAGAGTATTATCCTAAGTGAAATAAGCCAGTCAGAGAAAGATAAGAACCACATGATTTCACTCATATGTGGAATCTAATGAACAGAATAAACTAGCAAACAAAGTGGAGACAGGCTTATGGATACAGATAACAGACTGACAGCTGTCAGAGGGGAGGGTGTTTGTGACTGGGTAAGTTGGGTGAAGGGATTAAGCAAAGTAAAAAAAGGAAAGAAAGACTCATGGTCACAGACAACAGTGTGGTGATTACCAAAGGCCAAGGTGGGTGGCAGGAAGCAATAGAAGAGAAAGCAGGGATAAATGTTGATAGAAGGAGACTTGACTTGAGGTGGTAACACACAATGCAATATACAGAAGATGCATTATAGAATTGTGGACTTGAAACCTGTATAATTTTATTAACCAATGTCACCCAAAAAATTTGTATAAAAATGTAATTTAAAAAACAAAAAATGCACTGTTTCTAAACATGCATAAATTATACTTCAGTAATTCACAGAAACAGTTCACAGAGAAATAACAATAGTGTTTTCAGTGACAAACGGCAAACCAACCATCAGAACAGCTGTCTTGTAGAAGGCTTATTTAGCTACACTATGTTGTGATCAGTGCCATTTTCAAAAATGTCAGTTTGCTTATTTCATGCAATTAGGAGTGGTAGACTTCTGCCAAATCTTTGATAATTAGTGTTCTCCAAACAAGGAGAGGCACATTTCCTTTAATTTGAAAAGAAGTTACTGCTTACATTTCATCATTACTTCATAGGGGTCTTTGTCAAAGTCTTCATTACCAGTTTGCTTACTTTTATATTTGTTGGACTTAAATTCTAGTGGCTCTATTAACATTTGTTCAATGCTAAAGTGCTAATAAATTTCAAATGTGAAGAGAAAGAAATGATATATTTGGATGGCTGACAATGATTATACTGTTATCCTAGATTTTATAAGAACAGGAAATGCTTGGGGTAGATTAAATACCTTTTTTTCTGATGATTTTGCAGACACACATCTTTTTTGAAAAAAAATATTTTATTCATTTCGGAGAGGAAGGGAAAGGGAGAGAGAGAGATAGAAACATCAATGATAGAGAATCATCTATCCAATGCCTCCTGTACACCCCCTACTGGGGATTGAGCCCACAACCCTGGTATGTGCTCTTGACCAGAATTGAACTGGGGACCCTTCAGTCCGCAGGCTGAGGCTGTATACACTGAGCCAAACCAGCTAGGGCTAAAGACATCTTTAGGCTTGTGATTTTGTAATTTAGTTCTTAGAAAGTCATTTTAATTATCAAAATCATAACATTACAATCTTCTTTAAAATACTATCAAATTCATATCTCTTTGGGGGATTTCACATATCACTATTTTATTCTTAACATTTATGTAGCTTTACAGTTTATAACAAATAAAAATAAAATATCTTGTTTACTTCAGAATAATTCAGGGAAATAGGTAAGGCAGTGTGATCATTTCATTATTCCAGATGATTTTTAGAAAGGTTTGATGACATGAACAAGCTCCTGTAGCTAGGAGTGATAAAATGCAAACCAGAAGACGATTCTGCCACCTTCCAACAGCATGTTTTTTCTGTCCTACCTATGTGTACCCAACAAGAATTGTACTGACAGAGACCCAGTAACATGTTGTACATTTAATGACAAGACAGAGTATTGGGGTGTTAACTAGCTTCCTCAACAATTATAGGCGGAGGATAACTGAGAATTTATTCCAGTTTGAGTTCTCAGAAGGGGAAGTATCAGCTAATCTATGGTTCCAAAATTCTGATTAGGTCAACTCTATGATGAAGTTCTTATCAGTCTACATCAAAATCAGAAAAAAGAAAATGAGGCACTCTGGTTAGTTTTAATATAAATTCTCTCAACACAGATACTTACATACACACTCTGCCTTCATTTTAAATATACCCTCTATTTATTTTTTAAAAATTTTAATAGCAGATGGAAGCTGGTTGTTATGTTGTTGAATTTGGTTTTGACTTTAATAAAAAATTAACTTGTTCAACATCAAAAAACTTTACTTGTCCCATTAACCAGGGAACTGCTGAGCTAGTCCAACAATCTTTTCTCATAGTTAAAAAAGCAAACACCGAATGAAGTAAAATGACTTATCCTAGGTACCTCACAGCTAAACTAGACCAAGACCAAGATGGTATGAGTCCTCACTCTAGAACTACCCAATGTGCCTTTTATGCATATAAATATTCTGCATGATCCTGGTCAGGGGTGGAGGTATTGGTCAGGGCACATACCTACGTCAGAGCGCATGTTGGAGGCAAACAATTGATGCTTCTCTCTCTCCTTTCCTCTCTCTAAAGTAAAGAAATACTATATATATATATATATATATATATATATATATATATATATATATATATATATATATATATATATACATCCTAAGCAACCCAGCTAATGATGATCCCCATGTTCCATTCCAAACCCCTTATGTATATGCTGCTGCTTTATTGTACTGTGTTTCAGATTTCTTTCTTTTCTATAAGTTCTGGATAAGCAAGGACAAATGACTATTTTTCATCAGAGCTTTGACCTTACCGCTTTATGCACAGGAGGCAGTTTTTTGAATGATTAAATTTAAAATCATAAGTCTTCCCTGATGTCCCATACTGAACAAGTTCAGGCCATGGCCTCAAGGTATTTTCTGCTGTATTTTATTATAATCATCTCTTCACATCTTGCTTTCATGAGGGTTCCTATGTTTCCTCAGAAGTATTAGGATACAACTGGCTATGATAATCACAATTTTCTTTCTGATTCTTGATTATTCAAGAACATTTTAGAAATAAACGCTATTATCAAACATATCATCCCCATTATCTGCACCTGAAAATTGCTCCTCTTACTTTCTTTCTTTTTTTTTTTAATATATCTTTATTGATTTCAGAGAGGAAGGGAGAGGGATAGAGAGTTAGAAACATCAATGTTGAGAGAGAAACATCGATCAGCTGCCTCCAGGACACCCCCTCCTGGGGATGTGCCCACAACTGAGGTGCATGCCCTTGACCGGAATCGAACCTGGGACCCTTCAGTCCGCAGGCTGATGCTCTATCCACTGAGCCAAACCGGTTAGGGCTGCTCTTACTTTCTTATGTGTCTTTGATATATTTGTATATATTTGTGAGGAACCTTTTGTCACATGTGTATCTGAATAAGCTTGCCTTTTCTGTCCCACATGGTTGCTTTGAACAACATATATTTCTCATATTTCTTGTGAAAGAGATTGATTATAACTTTTGGAGAAAGAAACAGATTCTCAATTTTGGATTATTATTGTCAAGAATAAACAAACAAATAAGCAAATAAACAATTATAATCCTGAATCTGATTAAGCCTCAAGATGTAACTCCCAATTTCCAAGACATAAAGAGGTCAAAAGAACATCCTAACATCTGCTAAAGTAATGGATTAAACAAAATCCAAATTTTGTCAACAAAAAAATTACATCAAAAAATGAAGAAATGTAGATGAAACTATAGTTTAAAAGAGATGTAGAGCTAGTTAAATAATTGCAATATATGTACTACAGTTGGACTCCAATTCACACAAGTAAACTGTAAAATAAAACATATGGTTTTATGAGATGATCTGTACTTTGAATAAATATTTGATGATATTAAGAAATTGTTTTTAGTTTTAGATATGAGCTGGTTGTTTTTATTGTGTTAGATATAATTTTTAATATTTCAGAGAAATATGCTGATATATTTGTTGCTTAAAATGAAATGTTTGCCTGGCCAGCATGGCTCAGTGATTGAGCATTGACCTATGAACCAGGAAGTCAAGGTTTTATTCCCGGTCAAGGCATATGACTGGGTTGTGGGCTCGATCCCCAGTGTAGGGTGTGCAGAAGGCAGCTGATCAATGATTCTCTCTCATCATTGATGATTCTATTTCTCTCTCTGTCTCCCTTCCTCTCTGAAAGTAATATATATATATTAAAAAGCAATATATATATATTAAAAAGAAATGATGTCTGAAATCTACTTCAAAATAATATGGGAGGGGAAAGTTGTGAGGATATATAGGGAAATGTTGGCATCCGTTGAAAATTCCTGACACTTGGTGATGGGTGGACAATTGTCTCTTATTTTGTAAATTTTGTATATTTAAATGTTCTAAAATCTTTTTATAAGATTTATTTGAATTTGAATTTTGGTCCTCTTCTTAATTCTTAGGATCACTGGGCAAGTTGCTTAGGCTCTTTAGCCCTCAGTTTTCCTGTATCTTCCATAAAATTTTGCTGATAACTCAATAACATATCCTGCAAAATAATATCCTATCACAGTGTTTAGCAGAATCCCAATTATTGGTCTATAATTATCATCAATAAGAAGATACCTTGCTGATAACTAGTCTATATGTCTGTAACACGCGGTGGTGATTGTTGTTTTTTTTTATTTTTCTGCACAATACAATTAAAATGCATGTTCTCCTGGAAGTTGAAATCTCTTTTGAAGATATGTCACACACAGATTTGTTACCTAGAGCTCTGGTCCTGGGTGGGGTTTTGGTTTGGTTGGTTTGGTCAGTCAGTTCCTCTTGCTGCACTCATCATTGTTCCCATGAAGGTTAGAGCCTTTTGACAGCTTATCTACCAGCTCCATCTTTGGATGCTGACCCCTAAGTTTAGTAAGCACATGTTCCCAACAAATAATTAGATCCCTAAAAGCTGTCTGTAGTCAATAAGACAGCTGTTTGCTATCTTAATGATAGCAAAGCTACACTCTTTTGCAAATCTGAAAATATGTGTTTGTTTATGTTAGGCCACTCTTTTTGTCAAGAAATACATATAATTATAAGTGACTGTGTAGACATTTGCATTTTTCAAAGATGACACTTATCATGTCTCCCATCCAATATGCTCTTATTCAATACACACTTGTCCCAACCACATTAAGAAATGGACTCAAATTTCCCTCCCTTTTAATCTGGCTGGCCTCATAATGCCACTATGAACTAACGCAATGTGGTGGATGGAAGTGACACAGCATGACTTTTGCAGCTGGATCAGAAATGGTTACACAGCTGCTATCCAATTCTTCTGGGATGCTTGCTCTGGGGGCAGCCAGAGGCTATGTGAGAAAGAATCCTGTCTGTGCTGAGATCACATGCTGGAGACGCCACCTGAGACACTCCAGATGTCAGGAAGCAGAGCTCTCAGACCACAGCAGCACCAAATGCCATCATGAGACTGAGCTCTTACTTGGGTGTTTAGCCCAAGGCTAGCAACCCCAGGACTATGGCCACAGCTGACACCTGACTACAAATGCGTGAGAGACCCCAAGTGAGAACAGTCTTTCTGAGCTCTGCTCAGATCTCCTGTACCTAAATCATAAACTAAATTATATTTTTAAGTTGCCAAGTTTTGAGGTAATATTTTTCCAGCAATAGTAATAGGAACAGACTGGTTCCCTATATTTAATGAGCATACTTTAATATAATTCTAAATTTTCCATTAAAATGCAGTTATTTCTAAGGCTATTCTCAATTATGTATTTTTTAATATTTTTATTGACTTTTATTGAGGAAGGGAAAGGAGGAGAGAGAGAGAGAGAGAGAGAGAGAGAGAGAGAGAGAGAGAGAGAGAAACATCAATGATGAGAGAGAATCATTCATTGATTGTCACACTGGGAATCTAGCCACAACCTAGGCATGTGGCCTGATCGGGAATTGAACTCTTGACCTTCCAGTTCATAGGTCGATGCTCAACCACTGAGCCATGCCGGCTGGGCTCAATTATGTATTTACTCTCCCAAAGTCTGTGAAAGGAGCTTCATCTTCTTGAAAATATGATTGTTTATTAAAGTAAATAAAATTAAACCCATGATGTTAATAGAAAATTATTTCTGAAATAAAGACTTATTAGTGAAAAGAATTGTACATTTTTCCCTAGCTGCTGCAATGATGGATAGCATTGTTCTGTTAGCCAGTGTCAGCAATCTACCAAACATCATGTTGGACAAAGGCCAGGTTGTCCTAAAACATGCTTTTATTTTTCCCCTGCCCTGTGGCATGGATCCAAAATCCATGATTTATTCTTGTTGATTTGCAACAATATTTTTTTTCTAATTCTGTCTTCAATTTAATATGTAGGATAATGGTGATACATTTCAGTTTTGGGCATATAACCAAAACAATATGTACACATCCAGCCCCATCAAAATATCTTTCTGCTCAAGCCATGTAAGTTTCTCTCTTTCCTTCTTAAAAATGGCAATTAGACTGAAATGGTAGTTGGATCAGGTTTGAGAAATAGAAGATTCCCTCTTCAGTTAGGTTGTTTTTCCAAATAAACTCACGGAATGTTTAAGCTTCCTTCTAAGATCATCCCCAAAGAGAATAAGAAAGGGTGAACCATAATTCTATGACCACAATTCTATGACAACTAATTCCAAGTCAAACATGTTCATCCTGTTTCCAGTTTTAAAGAATCAAAAGTATTATAGGATTATTCCCTCATCCACATACTAAGCCATGCATTTGTTTATGTATTCATTCCTCAAGTGTTTATTAATGCATGAGAGCCTATCAAGTATAAGGCATCTAGCTGAGTAGAGGTTCTATAAAGATAAATTGTTGTCATGCTTCCCTTCTGGTAGAGAAAATAGATATTTAAACAGGTAATAAAAAGGTAGTGAATAATAATTATTATATATCATTTATTGTCAAAGAATAATCAAGGTAAATGTATATTACAATGAAAACACAGAACTAGACAAGAGCAGAAGTTGCCTCTAAAGCAATCTGCAAAGTCAGGGGTTAATCTTGAGTATTAGAGTGTAGCTGCTACAAGGCTTTCTCCTTTTATTAAGACTAAAGTGCCAATTTGTTTAATTCTTCTTTATCCTTATTTTCAAGAAAATATATAATCTTCTTGCTACTCTTTTGAAGGAGAAAAGTTAAAATTAAAGGGTCTCTGCATTTCCCCTTGTACCCAGTCTCTGACTAACCTGCTCCCATCCTGTCCCCTGGAGCTAGTGATGGTCTTCCAGAGGAGGATGCATCACAGCTGTTGTCTCACAAAAAGCCTTGATCCCACACAGCTGCCTCTCTCTCCCTCCTGAGACTGAGAAGGAAACCAAGAATGTGTCAGCTCTCCTTCAGGTCAGGGAGATGGAAGTTTCCTTTGGCCTTCTCTGACTCCTCTCTTCCCCCTGACCATGTAACCCCTTTGCGTCTGGAGCCTTGGTTAGCTGAGTTGCTCCTGAATATTACTCTTGCTTCATCTGAGGATCTGTCATACTCCACCTCTATCCAATACTAATTTAGGGAACCTACTGGGCATGCTATGTGCACAGTACTGTTCCTATACCATGTTTTGGAGTTGCCCTTCTGATATATCTAAACTCCTAATGATGCATCTAAACCCCACATCCCGGCTGCTACAGAGGCAGACGTACAGCCAGAAAGCAACTGAGCTTCCAGCATCCTCTATACCCCTCTACAAAATAGCTCTCATTTATTCTTCTGTGTTGATTTCATGGAAATATAACAAGTTCATGTATAAAGTTTGTTCCTGGTAAACTAACTTTCCCAAACAAGAGACGAGCTGGATTATAGTAGCTCCCATGTTGTGACCCTTAACAGTTGAGAAAATGATATAAAAAAGGTAAGAAAACCAACTTTTTAAGGGTTATAGTTTTCTCAATATATTTATTTTTTTAATTAAAATCTCTTCTGTGGTATGAGGTACATTGTAGGAATGGTATTTATTTTTAATGATTTTACATGACAAAATAAAACCTCCCATCTTTTGGCATTATTTCTACAGGGCTAGGTATGTAGATGTGAATCATTTATAAAATGATTATAAAATAGCTTAGTGCTTTATTGTGCTTAATGCTTCACTCAACCAAACTCATTTTGTTCAAAGGAATAGTGTGGAGAACACTGAATTAATAATTGCACAATTATTAAACTTTCTAACTCTTGTCTGTTTACATTGGAGGTGATGTGGCCCTCTTTAGGGGGGAGGGGAAAGAAGACAATTTTGTATCCAACTTGACAAGACATATATTTTTAGAAATTCTTAATTTCAAAGAAAAATAAAATAACATATCAGTAATAGCCTCATATTATTAGCCAACTTTGTCTGAATGGTAAATTGAATGTAACAGTTATTATGGTAGACATTTAAAATATTTTTATTTTTAACTAATGAAGATATATTCTCATTCATCAAATGAGAAAACAGATTCTGAAAGTTTTCAAGTTATAAGCAAGAAATGGTAAGGCAGGAGTTGAGCAGAATCACTAAACTGCACAATCCAAGTTCTTTCCATTATTGAATAATTTTAAACGGTATTTCAATTCTTTTGAATCTTGTTTATAAGAAATGTATCAATAGCTATTACTTAATTTAGATAAATAGTCAAAAAACAACGCTTATGCTTATTTCATCTGTCAGGACTGATCTGCCTTTTAGCAATAAAATGAAAGTCTTTACCAAACAAATGGTGTCAGTTGGAAGGTTGATCCAAAGATGGAGGGCTAATCTAAAGAGAACACAAGTAAGGGGATGGACCTGTCTTTCTTCAAGGTACAAAGTACATAAAACACAGCATCCAGTCACAGGACCAATATTAGGACATTTTTAAAAGATCTGACAAGAATGAGTTGCATTGTGAGTTTATTATTTTAAAGTAACCCAGATTTCTGAATTTGCTGTTCCTACATTTATCTTTATATTATTAATTTTTATAAATGCTATAATTAGGAGTGATTTGTTTTATGTTTTAAGAGGATAGAATAAGAAAGAAGATATAGTCCTCATAAAAGTCCAGTTCAAATTACAAGCAAAATTGCAATACTTAGAGTCAAACCAACTTGGCCAATATCTATGGAGAATTCATCACTTTCTCCAACAGGTTAAGGCATATGTTTAGTTTCTCGATATGCCATGTTCTAGGAAAACACAATATAATATTATTCTGATAAGATAGAACTAGGAGCACAGTCAGTGTATGTTCCTGAAGGTCTCAGTTTTCCCATGGAGTAATTATTCAATTCTAATTTCACAATTTTTACTTCTTAAATTTAAAAGAACTGTTCATAAATTTGGTGTTGCTTAACTTTGTCAGAAATAACTCGTAGTGGCAAAAATAGTCAAACATTTTAATTAAAAAGTACTTGTTTATATTAAACATTATTTAGATAGTAAGTTGTCTAAAGATTTTTCCTTTTAACACTGTAGCTTCTCTCTGCCAATTGAAAGCTCTGCCAAGAATAATTCCAAAGAAAACATTAGCCTCTGATACAGATAAGCATTTACATTTATCTCAATGTGCCAAGCAACTTTCTCTATTCTAATAATACAAGCATTGTGTTCAAAGCATCAGAGAACTTAAAACTAACAATAAAATAAATGGCATTGCCTTTACTATAAGTGAGTTTACATTTCCTTGCTTTTTTTCTACTTTTCTTTCATCTTTTACTCCACAAAATCATCACATAGAAAAAAATGTTTTGAGTCTCTACTGTGAATCAGGTGTCTCACACTTATAATGAGCTTTCTAAGACTGGCTGTGATTTTCTAATAAAGATGTCAAGACTCTGAATAGTTTTCCAAAGTCATGAAGTTACCAGGAATGAGATAGTAGTTGAAAATGTGAATAGAGTGTCTTTTTTAAAGGCAATGGATTGCTCTTTCTTTTAAAAAATGCATTTTCTTCACTTTGTAAGTTATATAAATGTCATACCACTGTGCTATATATCTGAAACTAGTGTAATGATATATATCATTGTGATTAAAAAATAAAAACAATATATAAAAAGGAAATGTATTTTCTATCTTAGAAATATCTGACCAACATTGCTGACAATATATTTAAATATGCATCTGTGAATTAATATGGACTAAAAGACTTAGAGGAGCCCAATGGTCACTAAAACTCAGTTCTCCTAATTAAATATGGTTCCCCAAAACAAATCATTATTAGGATTTTAGCTACTTATTTTTTTTTATGAGTCAGTAAGACTGTATATGATAAAAGAATGCTGTACACTCTGGTCCTTAGAAAAAAGATCATGTGAAAAACATTCTCATTTGAAAACAGCACAAAGTTAACAAAACAAAACAACAACAACAAAATTAGCACCAGACACCCAAGTCAATGCACCTCGGTGTTTCTGTTCTAACACTATACTGTCTGCTTAGTGTTGCACAATAGGCTTGGGCCTTTTTCATGATAGACAATTGGAGCACTGTTCCAATATGTTATCAGAATCAAACTTTATGGACCATTTATTGTACAAGCAAAGTAAAACTATATTTATGGAAAAATAAAATTTAAGTGAAGTAACTGACAAGTCTTCCTTTCTTAAAAACATCAATCCTTCCCTGTTGATAATATGTGCTGGAGTAATCGTGAAGTCTTTTAACCTTGCTCAGAGGCAAGGTGAGATTTAACTTGCATCACAATTCTTGGTAACTCAGCCATCATAGTAACTTCAGAAAAATTTTCCCTCTAGTATATCCATCCTATGGTGATTCCTTTGTGCAGATAGTTTCAACCCCATTGCTTTTTCTGCCTACACATATTTTTCATGTAATCTCTAGAGGTTTATAGAAGCTTCTTTTGAATTTGATAGTAACCTAATCTCCCCAGCAGCAATTATACAAGTCAAAAAAGCAATAATCACCACCAGTAGAATCTCAGACTCACAAAAACAGGAACCATATCTGTCTTTCTCATGCCTTTCTCCCCAATGCTTAGAAAAGATCTGGCCCATTGTGGGCTCTCAATATATTTGATGAATGAATGAATGAACAAATCCAGTGGAATTATCCTACAGTCCTTTTATAGCCTTTCTATACACTTATTTGGGTTTCAAATGGCTATGCCAGTATTGAAAAAGCTATTTTGAAGTATTTGTTTTTAAGTGTTCTTAAACATGTCATATTTTCCTGGGTCCTGGGTGTAGTTTATTCCAACTGTAGAATTTAGTGGCAATTTCCCCTGCAAAATTCTGCTTGAAAGCATGTTTTTAATAAATATAAAGTTTCTGAAAAAAAAAGAGTCCTACTTGGCTATGGGTTTCTTCCACAAAGAAGTGCACCATGGTAGAATCCTTTAATGAGGTTTTTTTTTTTTTTCTTTTTTTCTTTCCAAAAGGAAAATGTACCAAAAGAAAAGAGGAATGTGAATCAGCTGCCATGTAAACTAAGTTGATTCCCTTTTGGCCCATGTGCTGGGACTTCAAAATTTTTGGAGATTTATCTTCTGAGTGTATTGGTCTTGAAATTCCCAGGCCAAATTTTTCTTGAAAGATGATAAATCAAATTGTATATACAGTGGTGGGCTAAAGATATGTGCTCTGTGATTATACTGGCTATTTACACCATACCTTAGTTATAAATATTTACTTTGAAACATTCTAAAAAATATAAATAGCTAGATTACAAAATACCAAAAATAAAGGCAAAACTAAGACTCAGAGAATAAGGGAGTATTCTGACATTTGAAAGATAATCTTTTGTTCTTAAAGTTTACTTGTTTTGCTCCTGATAACTCTGCATACTTTACAATTTAGCAATGTTTGAACTCTGTTTGTCTGAATTAAGCCAAGAATAAAGAGATTGTCCAGGTTTTCTTAATATTTAAGGCTTCATGAAAAAAAATCATCTAATTAAAATAAACCATCACTCTGGAATCACAGAATGTAAGACATTGTTTTGCTTAAAATTTTATTTTATAGAAGAGGGACCATGAGGCTCAAAAAAAATTTCCTTTTAAAAATGATTTGTTCAAGGTTGCAAAGTGATGGAGCTGTGACTTAAAAAAAAAAAAAAAAAGATCTTAACCTTGAAGTAGTTCTTTCTATCCTATTTGCTTCCTCTACTTCTCATTAGGTGGCACTGTCTCTCACATTTGGAAATGCAGTGATTAAAACTGAAAGTGCTTAACTCCCAGGAATATAACAAACAAGGTAGGTAAAGAGAGCCTGCATCCCACTCACCCAAATCAGAGCACTGGACAACTCGAAAGTGGCATTGGCAGCGGAAGGGACACACTGGCCCCAGAGGCTCAAAGTCAGCATCATAAGCAGTGGGATTTTCTGGTTCTATCCCAGAAGCCTCATCTGCTTGCATGAGGTCATAAAAGTCAAATATGCTTCTCTGTTGGAAAGGTCCGGCCCAGGAAACTTGAGCAAGCAGAAGAAAGATGATAGTTGCCTTCATGACTTATCTCATATGTTTTCACAACCAAAGAACCTGGGAAAAAAACAAAAGGTTTAGAAGAGTAGCCTTGCCTAGTTTATAACACCCCACAGTGAAGTGAGCATAAAGGAAAGTAAAATATATATATATATATATATATATATATATATATATATATATATATATATATATTCATGTATATTAATAGATTGTTAAGAAGCAGAGTGTTAAAAATGTGTTTAAAAGGTGATAAGGTACATTTAGACTGACTTTCAAGGCTATTTACCTATGAAGGAAAAATTGAATATTATTTACATTACTTGTTTTAAATTTGGGGTCTCAATGAAGACAACTTGTTATATATTCACATCATTTACAAAATTGTTATGGATGAATCATGTTGAAATTTTCAGTGCTCACTCAACGTAAGCCATACCACAGTCAAGTAAAGTTTTGACTATATACCTGAGAGATCTCTAATTCCTGCTTCAGAGATATCTCTGAAAGCCTATCTTACCTCTCTATCCTACCATAGTTATCTTGGTCCAGTCCCTTCTTATCTCCTGAAACTATGGTAAGAGCTTCCAACTGGTATCTGCCTTGAATATTCCCTCTGCACCAGATCACCTTCCACTCTGCTGCCCAAGTCATCCTCTAAAAGTCCAATTTAATTGTATCATCTGCTGGAAACCCTTTGTTGATATCCACAGCTTAGCAATAAGGTCTACTTTCCCTGTGGTGCATATAAGACTGTTCATAATTTGGTACCAACTGATCATCTAGCTACATGCCTCTCCATTTTCTCTTCATTCCCAGGCCCCATCTCAACTCTGACCCTCAAAGCTAATTGCCATTTAAAATACCTACCTTGTAAGAGTGTTGCAAAGATTAAGAGAGCTAATGGGCTTCTCCTGTGTTTCTCCCTGGCTCATCCAGGCAGGATGCTGCTTTCTCTCTCTTCTGTGCTCCCAAAGCATGTTCTCTTAACCTCTTTTAAAGAACTTATCACATTATATTGTAATTTGTTCTGCATGCTTGTTCTGCCCCCCTCCCCCCAACCCCCCAATAGAAGTTGTACTCCTTCAGGGCATGTCTTATTTTTGTTTTGTACCCGGCCTTGCGTAATATTTTGCACGTAAATGACTCAATTGACCATCAACTTATTAACACCAGTTATTTAATTTGTGTTAAGCAACCAGTTAGTCTGATTTTTTAAAACATAAATTATCTTTTTTTCAATATCAAATTTCTAGCACAAGAAAGATATAGAACTGCAAGCTTCAACTTGGTATAAGCAAGATTCACTTTTAAAAGTAATTCTATTAGAAAGTTTCTCAAACTGATCACTTTAAATGAACCAATAACACATATGGAAAATCCTAACTGAATTTTATATGACATATTATTTGGTTTTACCTATAGGATTATTTTATAAACAAATAAAAAGTACAGTTTTGGCAAATTCATACAGTATGCATCCATTCATTCATTAAGCACTTATGGATACATATATAGCTACGTTGTTGAATTGATTATGTAGTTAGTTAGTTTAAGAGAACTAAACAAAATTGACTAAATCTTAATAAATCTGAATAACAAAAATTAGTTGATCATGTAGAGAGCAGTCTATTTTTGAGTTGATATATTTAAAAAACTTCATTGAAACTGTTCTAAGTATTCCCAAAACATATTGCAGATATTATCTTTAGTCCCACCACCTATACTTTGAATTGTACACATATAAGAATCCAAACTAAAGCTGCATATTTATAACTAGGACTAAATACTTGTTTATAATAATCCAATTGTAGCATAAGACAAAAAGTCTTCATATACCCCAACCCTAATATATCTTTGGGAAATTTTTGGGTAGATCCTCCAGAGAGGGAATAAATATTTTCAATTTCTTATACTTTTGTTTCTTAGTTTATATTTATTACTAAAGTATGTCAAAGGCAACACATATACAATATGGGCTTATGGATTTTTATTTAAAAATATTACTAAGATTAATTATTCACACTGCCCCTTTAAGTTCAGTATCCAGGTTCCTCTAGGAGCCCATTCCCACTCAGTTACCACATTGCCTTTTAACGGAGACTCTATTGTCTTGGCAGTGTTCCCTTGGATTGGAACTAAGGGAAGGGCTTTCAGTCTGTTTCACATTAAAATGCAAAATTTATGGTTTACCACAAGTTTGCTAGCCTTGCATATTTAATGTCTCACAATTTTAGAAGAAAAATTAATCAAAGTAGTTGCAGACTTAATAAACAGCAACTAGAATTAATGCAGATGTCACTTTTGGATCTTTTCTCCAGGATAGAGATTACCTGGTTATTTCACTCACCCACATATGGAAATGTTGAGCATTCGCTCAAGGAAATATTATCATTTATATATATTTACTCTTGTTAAAATGGTAGGAATTCTCTACACAAAATTATTTTTGGTTAAAGCTGCATGCAAACAGGCAGTTTACAGCTGCCATTGTGTGTGTGTGTGTGCGTGTGTGTATGCATGCATTTTAACCCTGATTGTCCTGGGGAATAATACTAATATGTCCAGGAACTTTATACAAATTTCTTCATGAACTAACTTCTTTTAAATAGTGCCTTGACACTTGAATACTTGAATACTCAGCATCTTAAAACAATTAATGTGGGCAGTTGGTGCTAATAATTTACTTAATCATTTCCTTCTTTCCTTAAGAAATCAGAAAAATAAAAAAACAACAGTTACCCATGTGGAAACCAGGCAGGCTATTATTGTGATAAAAGACTTTATAAATTTCATTACACTGTTTTTAAGTACTCTAAAATATATGATTCTTTCCTAAATGCTAATTGCTAAGAATAATCTCACTACTTTACTAAAGTTCATTGCCATAATTTATAAGTATTTTATCAAAAATAACAATCTCTGGTTGCTTAGACTACTTCAGCCCATCAAATTAACTATATCATTTCAGATCAATATTTGTATGATGTCATTTATGAGTGACTTTCAAAGTCAAAATTTAACCCTCAGGAGATAAGTGAAGCTCTAAATGCAGAGCAAAATTAAAACCCCCCAGCACTAGGTGAATTAAAAACCTCAATAAAATAGAAATAATTTAAAAATAAACAGTAGAACCACATTTATCCACAAATAAGGGCTACTTTAGGAGGCATCTGGTTCTTTTTCTGGTCAAAACAGCCCTAGGAAGAAAAAAACCACAGGTATTTACATTACCAGAGCCCACTTAACAAGTGGTCATCATGTTACCCTATTTTGCAATTAAGATAAAAAAATAACCTACACCCTCATTTCATAATGAATGTATCTCATAAAATTTCATTTATATTGAAAATACAGGCAGGGTTTCTTCTTTAGATTTAAGAAATTATGTAATTAAATGTGGTATTACTTTAGTTAGGTCTTTAATAATCAGCATAAATGTTTCCAATGTTTATTTTCACCTTTGGTGATAATTTATATTTTCTTATAGATTGTAGAAATGTACACTAAACTTCTACAACTAATGACCAGAGACTTCTCTTAGGTTTTAAAAGTTCTTAAAATAAACAAGATTTCAGGAAGAAAATAAATCCTTAAATGTATAATGCAACTACGAATAATATGCTAGTCTATAATACTTTTCTATAAATACATTCGAAAGAGCTAAACATTTCATTAGTACAAATACAAATATATAAATACAGATGGCCATGGTTTTAGATCATAGATTTTCTAAAATAAATATCCCTTTCTTTTTGCAAGAACAGAGAGAAAGAACTAAAACAATGCATTTGATCATCCAACCAAATATTTAACTTCTGTTTTCAAGCAATACGTTTTTTAAATGCTGCATAAAGATTATTAAAAGTTTAGCACAATTACTTTTTCTTTTCTTTTTCTCACCAAATAATCTCTATTTCCCTCAACTTGATCTAAGTTTTTATTAGTCTGTAGCAGAGTTCAGGACAATTATTGAAAACCATACCTTTTAATCCGGGGATTTGCCACAGGAGCCCTCAAAGCTGAGATGTAATTACACTAAATATTCGGCCCAAGCAAAAGAGTTTGCAGGTGTGGGAAGGAGGAGGGGGTAGGTGCTGCTCTGTGCCTGTCACTAGGTTGAAAATCTCCTGCTTCTACTCCATAGCCCAGATAAAAAATAAGGTTTCCCTCAATGAACACTACCCGGCTGACACCCACATTAGATCATATGGTAATGATATGTCTCTTGTACTGTAGCCAGAAACTTTATTGGCCTCCCCCCCCCCCCCCATTTGCTTTATTTCTTTTACATCTGCTTAAGATTCTAAACTGCTTATGTGCTAGAGTGGAGGAACTTGACTTGAAATTTCTTTTATTATGTCGATGCATTTCCCTAAACTATTGCAACTAAAGGGTTTGTTTCCCCACCCCCACCCCAACTCCGCTATCCGCCCTTCCCAGTCTTGTTTATAAGGAACATTTATTATAGTTCTGAAACGGCAGTTTTTCTTGCTTTCTTGATGTATAAGACCGGCAAATGGAATGAAATGAATCTTGCAGTTATTTTAAATGCGGTCTGTGAAAATAAATGAGTAGCCTTATGTGAAAAGACTCATTCGGATTCCTACTTGCCTAGGGCTGTTTGTGCAAATTCAAGTGGAGGTTTTCTATATATTTTGAATGTGTTTCTAAAGGGTCCTGGATGAAAGCCGTGGTTTTATATGAAAAGCATGCCATTTGTTACTTTCATTACTCATAGTTTAAGAGCTTTCTTGTTGTCTCCGAGTTTTTTTGTTTGTTGTTTAATAAAACACACAGAAACTAAAAGTCGGTCACAAGTTAATTTAGCCTGGATATGCAAAGTTTAATTTTCATAGACTACACTTTTATATAATCTAGAACTTTGAAGAGGCAATAGAGTCTACGGTTCTTTGCAAATTTCAGTAAATAGAAAAAAAGACAGTGCAAATACAAGGAAAGTCCTTTATTTAACTAATGGGGGACTTTTTTGAGTTTTTGTAATTCCCTTGCTGAATGCTGTTAGCTCTCTCTGTGTCTCTCTCTGTTTTGACTTGTATCTTTATGCTCTCCCCCAGGCTATTACCAGGTGGAAACTTGAAATCAGCATCTGTGAAACATGAGAGGATCCCCCTCCATTCTCCACCCTCCCTTCTTCCCTCCACGGGCCATCTAAGTATACTATTCCACAGCAAATACTCTTTGGCTTGATGAAACTTCAAGGAATTCAGTTCTAGAGTGGGTAACTAAAGGAGGGGAGAGGGTGTTACCAAATTATATTTTACCTTATTTCCCAAGCCCTGCCTCCCTAATTTTAACACCTTACCCCACTCCTCTTTCCCTTGACAGTTAATAATTATAATTCCAGTAATTCTGACGTTTTAGAAAAAGGCAAGGATTGTTTTCCCTGGACATTGGTGCAGGTGATCTCCTTACCTGGATTAATTTTTCCTCTGATATTCTCTTGTATGGCATTTCTCTCTTTCTTAAGACATACAGTCACTTCTTTATATTGTAGCTATTTATCTACATGCCTGACCCCCCTGAAGGAAGCACATAATCTTCATATTTATAGAGTCCCTGCACCCAACACAATCATGGCATACAGTGAATGTGCAGGAAATACTTGAATGACTCCATGAAGGCATTCAGAATATTGGTTATGGACCACACCATGATTATTATTTTGCCCAGTCTGGCTTGTTCCTCATAAAAAAGCATTCCCACCAAAGAATATCCGACAAATAACAGCAATAATTATTGAGAGACAGAGGGAGAGAGAGAGAGAGAGAGAATGAGGGAGGGAGAAAAGAAAGGAAGGGAGGGAGGGAGGGAGGGAAGGAAAGGAGGTATAAAGGTATTAAAGAAAAAGTAGAATTAGGGCAAAAGGAGAAGACATGATGTGGATCATCTTGGTTAAGGTTCACATCTTGATCCTTCCCTCTGATAGCAATCTGAGTGAACTCAGACAATTCACTTAACCACCCCAAGTCTCAGTTTCCATATCTGTAAAGTAGACAAAAATTATTACCTTGTTCATAATGTTGGGGTGAAGATGCAAGGAGGCAACATACATACAGCATGTTAACTCAAAGCATGACCCCAGTAAATGGATCTCTTTTTTAATGAGCAAGAGAAATTATATTTACTACTTCATTTACTACATGATTTACAGATGAGAAAACTGAACTCCAGTGATCTGCCCAAGTTCACCTCGCTGGTAGGAAGCACAGCAGAAACTAATACTCAGGTCTTTTAGTTTTCCATTACTATACACATTTTAAGAAAGATCAAACTCAGAAGACACAGAAATTTAACTATTGAACTATCAAAATTCTTGGGTAGCATGTCTTTGCAGACCATTTTAAAAACTGTGACCAAGTTATAATTCCTTTTAAACTTTGTATAAGAATGGATATTTCCATTTTTTAAATTTTAATGAGAACTTCACCTCTAAAACCCCAAGGATTTTATCAAACATGGTTTTAAAATCTGTACCTGAAGATATTAAGTTACATATATTGCCACACTTGCTTTTAGATACAAGAAACTAAGTCACTTCAAAGTCATATACCATTAAGTCACTAAGAAGCCATGGGACTGTCATCAGAATTCAGGTCTCTTGTAATCTAATGGGAAATGGGAACATTTTGAGGCTAGAAGCAGGTCTTGTAAGAAGACTACTGAAATTTATGTTGGTTTGGAATGTGTGGGGGTAGGGCTCACAGAAACCTTGGCTGCTGTGTAGATATTTGAAATATTCAAATTCAGAGCACATACCACATCTGCTGTTTAAACCACTTAAAGTGTGATTTCTACTGACAACTCCCTAGTTAACAGGGTAAGGATATTCTGCAAGCTGTCAAAGTTCATTCCAAGGCTAGTCACTCTCTCTCACTGACATCAAATGCAAGCGATTTAAATTGTGCCTGAAGATTAAGGATGTGAAGAATGCCAGAGCCCAGAAAGGTCTTCTTATGACACCCTTTTATTTTCTAAGAGGTCTGGAAGCAACTGAGTATCACAAACCTGACGTGACTGCTTTATTCTTAGACTGACTCTTCAAAGTCAGGTCTGGGGCTACAGTGGGTTGTCTGGCTCTTTCCTCTGCCACCCTAGACAGATTTTCTCCTTGAGCCAAGGGAAAGTACTAGGGTGGAGTTCAGGGCAGCCTTGAATGTGGGATGGCTTGAGACAAGATGTGCAGTAGAAAACTATTACCTTGGGCATCTTCCTTCTTCCCCACGTGACTCCACTCCTTGGCCCCTCACCTCTGGGTCCAGTGTCCTTGTGCCTTTCATAAGTCATTTAACCTCTCTGTTCCTCAGGTTTTTTTTAATCCATAAAATGTGGGTAACCATAACACTACCCACTTCATAGGTCTGTGGTGAGGTTTAAAAAGGATTAATATATAAAACATGTAGAGTTGTGACTGATACATCTCAGTACACAGTGCTGTCCCGTCTGCTGCTGCCACTCTTGTGGTGGTCATTGTAAAGACCTTTCCTTGGACACACCAATCCACTAAACAGACTGCATCCTTTTCCTAGCCCAAGGTGTTTCCTACTGAGAAATCCCCTAGTCCATGATGTAATTGGAAAAACAAGGACTTCATAGCTAGATGAGCTTGGATTTAAACTCATACTTTGTACTTGTTAAAGAACTGCTTGGCTTTCTTCATGCACAGTGTTTTACTGGGTTCCAGGTAAATCCTGTGGAAATCCATTCATGGACTTCATAAAAATCCAGAGATCTCAAACTGAAAAATCTCTACTCTGAGCAATGAAGGGTAAATAATTATAGAGACAAGGGTAGGGGAAGTTATAAATTAAGATAGGGAAAAGATATGGAGACGTGTACTTTGCTTTAACCCAAGAAGTATTCAAATTTCTTAATTATTTTACTCTTCTTGAATATTCAGGAGCATCTGTCTTGTTAATTGCAGTCAGATTTATTATTCTTTCTACAATATTGGTTAATCAGTTTGCACTGGGAAAACAAATCCCCCATTTATTGAATATCTAGTAGTGTGTGCAAGACACACTCTCTTTAAATACAAGGAAATTCCCTGTAAACTATCCACAATCTATCAATCAACAGATATTGACTGATAAACCACTATGGCAGAAAAAGTTAACACTAGGCCCTCTGAAAGATACCAAGAAACAAACATTATAAAGTGAAAGACATCCCCACGAAGCATTTAGACTGGAGTAAGGAGATAGGGCATGAGCAATATATGTGGACATTTTAGAGTTATCATACTAAAACAATTATAATGCATTATATAATTATAATTCCTGGCCAAAGTTTAGTTGTTGTACTTAATAATAATTATCTTAGCAAGTCAGAGAAGGGATGGGGAGAGATCACGACACACTAGGGTGGTTAGGTGAATATTTATGGAGAACAAGGTACAATTTGACCTGAATCCTGAGGGACAAAAGGAATGTGAAAGGAGAGAGACAGCTCTTTAGGCTGGTGAAAAAGCTCTATCAAATCCTTGGCCATGGGAAAGCAAGATAATAAACAAATGCAACTTAAGTGGATGTTTCTTTTCAGAGAAGCCGTGAGCTCTTTTTTTTTTTTTTTTTAATATATTTTATTGATTTTTTACAGAGAGGAAGGGAGAGAGATAGAGAGAGTTAGAAACATCGATGAGAGAGAAACATCGATCAGCTGCCTCCTGCACATCTCCTATTGGGGATGTGTCTGCAACCCAGGTACATGCCCTTGACCGGAATCGAACCTGGGACCTTTCAGTCCGCAGGCCGACGCTCTATCCACTGAGCCAAATCGGTTTCGGCGCCGTGAGCTCTTTTATCATCCTTGAATATCCAAAACTGCCATGGTGCCTGACATGTTGTGTCACACAATGAATGAAGTTCCAAGTCTATGGTAATAACTGAAGGGTGAAAAGGAAAGAAATGAGGTTAGAGCCTGACTGTGGAAGGTCTTGAAAGTCTCCCATGTAGCACTTTCTTATTCACTCATTTATTCAGCAAGTATTCATTTGGTGGTTAATATGTGCCAATTACTATTTCAGTAGCTGGATGTTATCAAGGTACATGAAGGAGGTAATAACATGATAAAAGTTTTATTTTAGCAAATCAAATCTAGCAAGTATATGCAAGATGGGGAAAGTAGAATCAAGAAAACTAGCAGGTTTATTCTTTCATCTTGGTGTATTAATATCTTAGTAACAAGAAGATGAGCATGGTAAAAACTGGGTCACTGCTCAGGAAGCTCATGTGACATATTAAAGATAAATTATTGGAGGATCTATTCTGTGGTTTGTTCTTTAAGTGCATATCTCAGCTAAGACTCATAATTACCATATCAGTTAGGCACTGCCATAATTTTAAAGGCACAGAACTAATGCTTGAAGAAGTCAGGTACTCTACACGCTGTTTTCCTTGCCACACCAACCAGCTCTTTTGCTGTGTAATCAAAGGCAGGAAAGAGTTCAGTTCTTTGCATCTTTAATTCCAAGGAGGACATTCGTTAAGTGGGAAAAAGGCACCAGACAAAAGTGATCAAGTTAACTAAAGCTCTTCATATAGGTAAACATCCTAAGAAATTAAGCATTCTGTGTGAGTCCGTCTTTTAAGGTAGAAAAATGATTTGTGATCTTGATAGTGACTCTAGTGTGATTCATTATGGAGAAATCATGCAATCTGTGCTATGGAATAAAAAAAGGAGGAAGGATTAACATAAGACTCTTTCCCTATGAATTCTCACATGGGAAAAGACCTTGTGTTTAATAAAGGCTTCTCACACCATGAGGGCAGAAAAGTTGACATTTTACAGATGGGACCAGCTTTGGATATACATATCAGAAGTGAGTGGAAACTACAAAAGAGGGAGACAAAAGCCAGACGTTACCTGAAAGACCACCTCCTGGCTGTGCTCCTGTCGGTTTACTTATTAGTTGCTAGGGTTGTTAGAAATGAGTTCTGCTACCATAAACCCACCTACGCAGACTGCATTGGAAGTGCTACACTTTCTTTTCAAACAAAGAAAACAAAGAGTGTGGCCAAGCACAGCAGATAGAACGGAATCACGTGTGATACCTGACTTTTAGAAAGCAGAGCCCCCCTGCAGTATTTGTAATTTCCTGCCACAAAGATTACTTCTCTTCTCCAGCTTTTCAAAAAGGTAGCACAGTATAATAGTTGAATACACAAACCCTGGGGCACTCAAGTTTGATTCTTGGCTCTGCCATTAATTATGCCTGTGATCTTAAGCAGTTTTCCCATTGATAGCACATTATTACCCATGGGGATGCTATGAGCCTATTTGCAAAGGGTATAGAACAGAATCTGTCTCATAGGATAAGCTATGTAAGTTCATGTCAAGTAACAAAAATTTCAGAATAAACTGAGACTTTCAAGAGATTGTTTCTTCTTCCTCTTGCCTTTGATTCATACTCTAGCTTGAAAGTTATGTCCTGTTTAGTTTGGAGCTTTCAAATGCAGGTCATGTCTGCACAGTGTATATTTACTGCATGGCACCTACTTGGTCTGTAAATACATAGTCTCCTTTCCATTGGTCCTGTATCCTAGGAAAAGTAACTGCTTCTCTGTTGGGGGCCAGATGTAAGCTGGCAAGGTCCTTGCACCTGAAGGGGCTAGCAAGGCTGGGACCCTTACCCACACAGTTTTCCCAGACTTGTTTGGATGGCGATTATCAGTAGAATGGGAGTAACATTTGTAGAATGAGAACAGCCTTTCATAGCTTGCCAGGAAGTCTATAACTATTTACTGAGATATGCTGTACTGCGAACTTGTCCTTCTGCTGTCTCTCTCCCTTAGAGATTAAGAGGAACAAAGAATACATTCCTCTTGACAGACCTCCGATTCAGTGTGTTGTGTATAAATAGGATTGTATAGCTAATAAACTCGCTTCAGTTCATCAAGAGAACTGGGGTCCTCCCGACCTCGCTTTCCTGTCTTTCTTTCTTTTCTCAATTCCCACCTCCCTGCCTCAGCCCGGCTCAACCCTGTCAGGCTGGCCCTGATACTTCTCCACAGAATACAGCCATCCAGAATTTAAGTGGGCAAATAGATGAAAGGCTTTATTCTAATATCCCATGTAATATACAGCAAAATGGTGATGTAGATTAGGAACTTTTTCTGAGATAGTTATAACACCTTGAAAACTGTTTGCCTTGATTCAAGTTGTGCCTTAAATAGCAGTAATTCATCCCTTGTAATTTGCCTTGTTGAGGTTATTTAATAATTCATGAGAAGAAATTTTTGGTAAAGATATAGACTAGCATGACAACAGAGTAGAACATGCTTTATCATTTAAATCATATGAATGTGTTTTTTTGTAAACAATCCTGCATTTTTAATAAATCCACTTCAAATACTTGAGGAAATATTACTGGTTAGAAATTATTTATGTGTGCGCATTTTAATAGAATGATGTCTGAACATATCATTTATAAAAACCTTAATCACACATATGTGAGCTTACTTTATAATTATGAGACCATGGAGATAACAAAAATAATTCGAGGCATGATCACATTTAGTGTTGAAGGTTTCATCTTTTCCAAGTATTTTTCATCAAAATGTTGACGTCTCATGAAACATCTTCATTCCTGGAGGCCAGTTTCAATAACTTTCCTAGCATCACTCATTGTCCAACACAATACAAAATCCAACTAGAAAAAAAGTATTTGATTCTTCCCATAGACCAAGAACCATAGAAATGTGTGCTATCAAAGCAGCTTTTAAATATAGGTGATTTGTTAACCTGCTAAATCAGTGGTTCTCAACCTTCCTAATGCCACGACCCTTTAATACAGTTCCTCATGTTGTGGCGACCCCCAACCATAAAATTATTTTCGTTGCTACTCCATAACTGTAATTTTGCTACTGTTATGAATCGTAATGTAAATATCTGATATGCAGAATGTATTTTCATTGTTACAAATTTAACATAATTAAAACATAGTGATTAATCACAAAAACAATATGTAGTTATATATGTGTTTTCCAATGGTCTTAGGCGACCCCTGTGAAAGGGTCATTGGACCCCCAAAGGGGTCGCGACCCACAGGTTGAGAACCACTGTGCTAAATGATAAGAACATTATATGCCTGTCTGGGGAAAGTAAAACCACTCAGTGACAGCTGCTGAGAGGTTACAGGACATACTGTGAAGATTTTTCTTTTTTTTATCTTACATAGTTGCAAATCCTGACAGTTGCCAACACGTAATTAAAATGTGGTGGCACCAACATTACACAACCAGTATATAATGATGTCATTACAAATTTCATGGTTTCAAGGGCATTTTTGTTTGTGTGAATTGAGGTCAAAATATACATATCATAAAGTTTACCATTTTACATTTTAAGTGTTCAATTTAGTGGCATTAAGTACATTTCCAATGTTGTGTAACCATCACCACTACCCATTTCCAGAACTTTTTCATCAGCCAAAACAAAAACTCTGTACCCATCTACACTAATAAAAGAGAAAAATGGTAATTGGCGTACGACGATACCTTTTCATTGGCTAATCAGGGCTATATGCAAATTAACTGCCAACTATGATTGGCAGTTAACTGCCAACTAAGATTGGCAGTTAACTGCCAACTAAGATTGGCAGTTAACTGCCAACAAGATGGCTGTTAACTGACAACAAGATGGCGGTTAATTTGCATATGTAGACACAATGCAGGGAGGCGAAAGGGAAAGCAGGAAGAAGCCCCCTGCCACTGACAGTGATCGGAAACCCAGGGGGGAGCTAAGAGCTGGGGGGCAGGGCCGCCTTTGCCCTGCCCCCCAGCCATGATCGGAGAATCAGGTGCCTTTTCCGCCCTGGCCAGTGATAGCAGGAAGTAGGGGTGGAGCCAGCGATGGGAGCTGGGCACGGTCGAAGCTGGCAGTCCCGGGAGCTAGGGGTCCCTTGCCTGGGCCTAAAGCGGAGCCCACGATCGCGGGGCCACTGCAGCTGCGGGTCCCCGCTGCCCGAGCTGGACGCCTCAGCCAGAGGCGTTAGGCCTGGGCAGGGGCGGAGCCTGCAACCGCGGGGAGCTGGGGGTCCCCTGCCCAGGCCTGACACCTCTGCCGGAGGCCTCAGGCCTGGTCAAGGGGCCAATCCGGTGATTGGTGATAGGAGGGTGATGAGGGTCAACTCCTCTGGCCAAGGCATCAGGCCTGGGTGGGGGGCTGAGCCGGGGATTGGGGGGATATGATGGTCCCCTTGCCCAGGCCTGAAGCCTGGGTCAGAGGCGTCAGGCTTGGGCGGGGGGTAGAGCAAGCGATCAGAGGGAGATGGGGGTCCCCTGCCCAGGCATGATTCCTGGGCCAGAGGCCTCAGGCCTGGGCGGGGGCCAGAGACAGTGATCAGGGGGAGATGGGGGTCCCCTATCCAAGCCTGACACCTCTGGCGGAGGCGTCAGGCCTGGGCAAGGGGCTGATCAGGCGATCGGAGGGTGATGGGGGGGCTACGCCTCTGGCAAAGGCATCAGGCCTGGGCTGGGGGCAGAACCAGTGATGGTGGGAAATGAGGGTCCCCTGCCCAGGCCTGACGCCTCTGTCAGAGGCGTCAGGCCTGGGCAAGGGGCCAATCCTGCGATTGGAGGGTGATGGGGGTCAACGCCTGAGGGCTCCCAGTATGTGAGAGGGGGCAGGCTGGGCTGAGGGACACTCCCCCCACACACACACCCAGTGCACGAATTTCGTGCACCGGGCCCCTAGTCTATATATAAAAGCCTAAGCTACCATTATGACCAGTTGACCGAACAACCGGTCAACCGGTCACTATGATGCACACTGATCACCATGGGGCAGACACTCAAAGCAGGAGCTGCCCCCTAGTGGTCAGTGCACTCACACAGCCAACCTCCCATGGCTGGCCAGCTTCCTTCCGTCCCTCCTCGCTGGACTAGGCGAGACAGCCCTAATCAGCCCTGAAAGCCGGCCAGGTTGAGGGAACACCTATGCACAAATTCATGCAATGGGCCTCTATAATTAAACAATAACAATTAAAATATAGAGATTTATGCAGAAAGTACTTTACCAAGGAAGCTTTAATATTATTAAATATTTATTTACAAAATTTGAGGATATAATGAAGGTCAGCTAATGCATTTAGAATGACAGTATTAACTCCTTATTAGTAGGCATATGTTTTGAGTTCTCTGCTCAGTACTGACAATTGAGCATTAGTAAAATTTCTGTGTCTTGTCACAGCAGTTCTATAAAACAAGGAACATAAGGGAATGTTTTGTAACTATAAAATTCAGTTAAACAAACTGACAGAGTCAAATAAACTTTTAATCTTGGTCTTCTTAAAGATATTTCCTATACAAATTAGCTATGTTTATGAAAGTACTAAAGACAACATCTTTCTGAAAGAATAGCATTTCTGCAAAGTACTTTCAAATTTTCTTTTAAAATATTAAGTATGCTGAAGTTAAAAACAAACCACTTAAATGTTTAATTTCAAACAGTAGAAATAATTTAAGCATTGTGTAAAGATTTTTTAGGAAAAAAATCAGTACCAGGCAAAAACTGTGGGAGAAGTGAAGTTTTCTTCATTCATAATTTAAAAATCATAATTCAGTTCACTCCAAACTTAATTTATACTAAGGAATGCCGAGGATGGATATCTGAAATAACGCTTCATCAAGGCAGGGATATTTGTGTTTTTTATTCACTGCTATAGCTCTGTGCTTAAAACAGGCATGACACATAGTGGGTGAAGGTAAATGGTTGGATATTAGCCTATGTGCCTCTCCACATCCGTTTTCATATCCCACGGCACTCCCATTGCCGGGAGCCGGTCATTCCTTGCTGTTTCAAGGGACCTGGCATATATGGCATACGGTTCTTAATATGTTTGCTCACCTTCTTGGCGCTGTGTTTTAACCAAGGTCACCTCTCCGAGAAAGGTTGAATCCCCAGGTAGGGATTTTCCCCTGAAGTTAGGGAGGGAATAAAACCCCTCAACTAAGTGCCAGGCGGGTAATTAATCCCTTTAACTACGAACAATCATGCTTAAACTACATAATCTTTTCTCCCTGGAATAGAGATAAGAAACGCCCTAACCTTTGTAATAGAGATTGATAGGATTGAATCAACTGGTATAAATACAGTTGTAACAAGACAGAAACACTCAGAACTCAGAACACAGAACTCATGAGACAGAACTTAGAACACAGAACTTAGAACACAGAACTCAGGAGACAGAACTTAGAAGAGAACCAAGAAGATAGAACCTACACAGAACCTACAGACAGAAGAACTTCGCTGGAGAGAACATGGCAAAAGATCCTGGACTGAACCTGACTACAGAAATTGGCAAGAGAACCTGACTAGAACCTGGTGACTGAACCTGGCTGGAGATCCAAACCAGAACTTCGCTGGAGATCTCAGACAGAACCTGGCTGGAGAACCTAGTGAGGGAACATGGCTACAGAACCTCGCTGGAGGTCCGAAGCAGAACCTCTCTGGAGATCCAGACCAGAACTTGGCTAGAGATCCTGGATAGGCTGCTGATCAACTGAACGCTGTCTCCGTGTCCTTCCTTCTTCGCCGACTCCGTCCACACCTTTGGGGACCCCTGGACCTGCTGGGGTTGGACCCCAGCATCTGTTCGGGCGCCAGATGCCGGGGTCCAACCCCAGCAGGTCCAGGGGTTCCCAAAGGGGTAGATGGAGTCGGCGAAGAAGGAAGGACACGGAGACAGTGTTCAGTTGATCAGCAGCCTAGCCAGGATCTCTAGCCAGGATCTCCAGCCAAGTTCTGGTCTGGATCTCCAGAGAGGTTCTGCTTCAGATCTCCAGTCAGGTTCAGTCACCAGGTTCTAGTCAGGCTCTCCTGCCAATCTCTGCAGTCAGGTTCAGTCCAGGATCCCCTGCCATGCTCTCTCGCCAGGCTTTGCCTCCAAGCTCCGAGGCCAGTCCCTGTCCAGGATCCTCCGGCATGCTCTCACCAGCGAAGTTCTTCTGTCTCTAGAGAACGTTCTGTGTAGGTTCTGTGCCTAGGCTCTGTCTCTCTTGGTCCTGTCTTCCAAGCCCTGTGTTCTCAGTTCTGTCTTCTTGGCTCTCTTCTAAATTCTGTCTCCTGAGTTCTGTGTTCTAAGTTCTGTGTTCTAAGTTCTGTCTCATGAGTTCTGTGTTCTGAGTTCTGAGTGTTTCTGTCTTGTTACAACTGTATTTATACCAGTTGATTCAATCCTATCAATCTCTATTACAAAGGTTAGGGCGTTTCTTATCTCCATTCCAGGGAGAAAAGATTATGTAGTTTAAGCATGATTGTTCGTAGTTAAAGGGATTAATTACCCGCCTGGCACTTAGTTGAGGGGTTTTATTCCCTCCCTAACTTCAGGGGAAAATCCCTACCTGGGGATTCAACCTTTCTCGGAGAGGTGACCTTGGTTAAAACACAGCGCCAAGAAGGTGAGCAAACATATTAAGAACCGTATGCCATATATGCCAGGTCCCTTGAAACAGCAAGGATGGACCAGCTCCCGGCATCCCATAGTGCATCTTTCCCATCTCAACCCTCATCTTTGCCATAACTCAGTGAGCCTCAAAATTCAGCCAGTTGATTAAACATCATAACTTTTTAGCATCGTCTATGTTTGAATGATTATTAATTATTTACTTAACACTAATTTCTCTAAATAATACACAAGTCTGCCAACCCACATCATTAGATGGCAGTTATATTTTCATTATATGCTTTAATAAATGCATGATTTTTATAATCAAAGTATTCGTTAGTGTATTATGTAAAATCATATGGCCTACTATAATGGTAGAGGTTTTACTTTGTAAAAAATATTTATTAACTCCTAACCCAATCTTCTAAAAACAATTCTAATATTTTATAGTTAACTTAATGTTAGAAATGATTAACCCAAAAGAGACATCAGGGTTACAGATATTTGGGGGCTATCCACATATGGCCCCTTTAGTTTATTGAGATCAAGTCAGATTAAGACTTGTTTGTGAGATAATTCAAACCTTTTTTCCAAATGTTGCAGAGATTCCCAATAAAAGCAATCTAAGGGCTATATTGATTGCATTTCCTATGTGTTAAATATACTCTGTATAGATCCTGGGATGATTACCCTAATGCTCTTACTGGGTGAAGTTACCTGGAGCAACAGTGTCTAGAGCAGTGGTTCCTAACCTTTTTTTGTCATGCTCCACCTAAGCATCTAAAATTTTGATGCCCCCCTGTGACATATAATTCTTTTTATATGTTTTTTGTATTGATTTTTTTTACAGAGAAGAAGGGAGAGGGCTAGAGAGTTAGAAACATTGATGAGAGAGAAACATCGATCAGCTGCCTCCTGCACACTCCTTACTGGGGATGTGCCTGCAACCAAGGCACATGCCCTTGACCGGAATCGAACCTGGGACCCTTCAGTCCACAGGCCGACGCTCTATCCACTTAGCAAACTGGTCAGGGCATATATAATTCTTATTATTCAAAAAGTGAACTCCTATTCACGTGGAGGAAGCCTAAAAGGCCCTTAAGTTGGTCTAAAGTTTCCAAAGAACATGGTATTTATGAAAGAGAAAAATAAAAGATCAAAAGGACAGTTGAACTACTGAGAAAGAAATCACTAAGAAATTGTTAAAAAATAATAATACAAAGTTATATAAAAAAATTAGCAAATAAAGTTTCAAAACATAATAGAGAACTGAACTGCATTAATATGTCACAATATATATTTATATACTGTATGTGAGGCCCCTAGAACCATTAGAAATGCAAAAATTCACTGTTAATAACTCATTCTTGAATTTCCCCCCTTAAAAAGCAAATTGCACCCCCCCCCATGGGGCATGTGTCCCACGTTGGGAACCACTGGTCTAGACCAAGTCCTATGTAACTTCTAATACCCTATATATCCTGCATTAGATCTTCCCTAAGAGATATCCTTATTTAAAGCCTTATCCATTTTCCAGATTGGTCTTTCAATATTTTCCTTGACACTGAGGAAAATAAGTGTCATGGTATATATATACTCAGAGATGTCTTAGATCAGGTTCAGCAGAAAGCAGACCCAGAGAAGAGCATTCTTGCAGGAGGTTGTTAGAGAAAGCTCTCAGAAACAACCTGTGTAAGGGAGAGAGGTGTGCAGGATTAGTAGAAATGGAACTATGTTGTAATCACAACTATGGCCTCAGCTGATCTAGTGAGAAGCTCTGGAGTTGAGAGGACTTTAGACTTGAGTCAAATCCAGCAAGGCGGCTGTATTTCTGTAGGCCAACATTGCCCAAATACAGTGTGTGAGAAGTCCCTGAGAGACAGCACTTAAACTTGGGCTAGGTCGCCCCCTTCCTCAATGGGACCAAACTATGAACTCTCAGTTGTCAAAAATTCTGGCAGAGAAATAAATGCCTCAATGCTGAAGAGGATGTCAGAGCAATGACCCACAACATCCACCACAAGACCTTCCTATCTTATCATTTAGGAAAAAACAACAATAAATTTTCATATAAATGAAGTTCACAGTATTTTCCTTTTTCTTTTGAACTGTTTTTGAAATTGTTTATTTCACTAAATCACAGGTTGGTTGAAGGCAGGGGTCATGCCTTTTTAATTTTGTAATTCTTGACATCTGGTAATAATAAGTATATAGTTGCTCAATAATTGTTTGTTACATCACCAAAACTTAAAAAAATGGATATTTGACACAAGTACATAGACAATCAAATTACAATGGATTAATAGTATATAAAAATCACGAACTTGGCTAACAGACCTATACATGACTGTTTATATGTTGTTGATAGGATAAATATGCCAAATGGGCTATGTTATAGCATTTTGTTATAAAGCATGATGTATTATAATCCAATCCAGGTGTTTTAAAACATGTTACCATTTGAGGGTCAAAGAAAGAGATGGCTGATTCTTCCCACCTAAAACAATACTAAAACTGGAATAATACTGATATTTTATTTGCATATCATCCTATCATTAAGGAAAAGGTCCATAAACATTCAATAATTATCAACAGTTATTTCTTATTATATTTATGACAAAAACACTGTATCTTAATCTGTTTGGGCTCCATAACAAAATGTTAAGTCTGGATGGCTTATAAACAACAGACATTTACTTCTCACAGTTCTTGAGGAAGTCCAAGATAGGAAACTGGTAGATTTTGTATCTGTGATAACCCACTTCCTGGTTCATACACAATTGTCCTATTGCTATAAAATCACATTGAAGAAGAGCAAAATAACTCTCAGATCTCTTAAAAAAGAGCACTAATCCCAACCATGAGGTCTCCACCATCATGACTTAATCACATTTCAAAAGTCTTACTTCCAAATACCATCACATTAGGGATTAGATTTAAATATGAGGTTTTTTGGGGGTACACACATTAAATTTATAATACATTGAACTTCTCATATTTGCAAACAGTTCTAAAGTAACATTTATGAAAGTATAAAAATTAGATGTATCAAGTCATTTTGAAAACATTGTTGTAAGATTGAAAAAAATATTTCTAATTTTGTCTAGTTTCTTAAATTGAAGTTAAGGCTATTGATTTTGATCTTAATTCTTTTGTTATATATGCACTTAATGCCACAAAGTCCATCTTACCATTGCTTTTTACTGTGCTCCATGAATTTTGATAAGTTGACCTTTTAGTTTTATTTACTTCAAATATTTAAAAAATGGCCCCAGCCAGTTTAGCACAGTGGATAGAGCATTGGCCTGCAGACTGAAGGGTTCTGGGTTCGATTCCAGTCAGGGGCACATGCCCAAGTTGCAGGTTCAATTCCTAGTGTGGGCGTACAGGGGGCAACCAATAAACAATTCTCTCTCATCATTGATGTTTCTCTCTCTCTCTCTCTCTCTCTCTCTCTCTCTCTCTCTCTCTCTCTCCCTTCCTCTCTGAAATCAATAAAAATATATTTTAAAAAATATTTTTAAAATGTCTCTTCTTTGACCCAAATATTTTTCTTTTTTTAAACCAAAAGTTATTTAAAGTTTATTGTCTAATTTCAAATATTTGGGGATTTGCCAGCTATCTTTCTGTTTGATTTATATTTTAATTCTATTAAATCTGAGAGTATGCTTTGCATGTTTTCTATTCTAGTAAATACTAGTAACCCAATGCATGAAATCCATGCACATTAAAAGGGAATTAATTGCCCTAACCGGTTTGGCTCAGTGGATAGAGCATTGGCCTGCAGACTCAAGGGTCCCGGGTTCGATTCTGGTCAAGGGTGTGTACCTTGGCTTCGGGCACATCCCCAGTGGGGAGTGTGCAGGAGGCAGCTGATCAATGTTTCTCTCTCATTGATGTTTCTAACTCTCTATCCCTCTCCCTTCCTCTCTGTAAAAAATCAACAAAATTTATTTTTTTTAAAAGGGAATTAATTAGCAGAGATATTTTAATATTGCTATTTGCCCTTTCTCTATAATAGAAGTGTGAGAGATGAAAGGAAATTAGTAAATTGTATATGAAAATAATATATAAATTTATTAATAAATAAACAGAAACAAAATGATATAATAACAACAGAGGCATGATATAAAAACGACAAAAACATGATATAAAAACAACAGTGATGCAAACAATGACTGATAAAGTGATTAAACTTATTCTAATATCTCCCTGTACACCACATTGAGTGAAAACACTTTCAGAGTGCTTGACTAATTTCCCTTGTGATGAAGTACTTAGAACTTTAACTGTAACATCACATGCTCTTCAAACTCCAGAGAAAGCAACATATAACTGACCATGTGCAAAAACAGGTTCAGGTAGGAGCATGCCTACTCTGTCCAGAGTTTGTCCTTGTGATTTATTAATAGTCATAACAAATGCTGGCATCACGGGAAACCATCGTCTAATCAATTTAAATGGGAGGCCAGTGTCAAATGGGGACAAATTCTTGGAATCAGAACAGCCTCTCCCTCTGCAGATCCTGTTAATACTTCAGCTTCAATAATGTTAGGTCGTAATCTTTTGATAATAAATCTGGTACCATTACAAAGACCCCATTTACTATTGAGATTTCTCAATAGCATGATGATTGCACCCACTTTCAATTTTAATTTATGACACGGCATTCCCGAAGGAGTAATACTATTCAGAAATTTGATGGGAAAATTTTCCTTTGTTTCTTTGTTATGGGGTGGGGCCACCACATTAGTAACAAAGAAACAGAATTAAAACTTTATTGTGGGGAGCCGCTACAGTGTTTGGACAGGGTCAAGCCTTGGACTGATGAGAGGGCACAGTCCTCTCATTGCCACGTTCAAGTCCCAGCTTGGAGGGCAGGGCCCTCCCAGCACAATTATAGCCAACAGCTATAGTTGTAAGCTTGAACCTATGGTCCGAACACGTGGCCCCACGTGCCTGAGTGATGTGGCCTTGATAGAGTTCAGGTGCATGTAGTTGAGTAGGATTGAAACCCAGGAGAACGTTGTAAACATCTTGGTCACACCCTTACTTTGCCTCGTAGCATCTGCTATAAACTAAAGGCATGGCTGTGGGCATGGTTGCTGTCTCTCAGAGAAGCAGCGTCCCACCAAGACCCGGCTTTCATTCTCTTGTCTGTCTTTTCTAAGCCTTTCAGCCGCCCCACTCAGGTTCACACTTTAGAAAGATATGCCTCCACGCTCCCAGGGCAGGTTCCTGCCTCAAACTCTGCCCTTACAGGAAACACTCTGGGAAACAGCTTGGGGGAGGGCCCAGCTGTTGCCAAGACAACCCCTGTAGGACTGACTGCTTTCCACTGGTCGCCATTAGTCAATATGTGACGAACACCACCCATCGTTTTTATATAAGTAGATGTGTAAGTCTATTTTATATCTTAGAATGTGGTCAATCTTTATTTTTTTTTTAATCCTTACCTAAAGACGTGTTTTTTCATTAATTTGAGAGAGATACATCATTTCTTTACATTGTCCCATAGTTTTTGGATATTCTGGGGTTTTTGCTTTTTTTTAATTCAAATTTATATGGAAAGTTTCTAGTGATCTGTCTTCAAGCTCACTGGTTCTTTCCTCAGGTTTGTTTACTCTATTGATGAGCTTATCAAAAATAATTTTAGGGTTTGGGATTTCTAGCATTTCTTTAGGATTCATCTTCAGGGTTTCTATCTCTCTGCTTGTGTTACCCAACTGTTCTTTCACGTTGTTTACTTTTCCCATTAGAGCTTGTAATGTATTCCCAAACATTTAAAAAAATCCCCTGTGCTAATCCAACATCTGTGTCACATTTGAGTCCAGTTCTCAGGCTTACTTTGTCTTTTTCCACCCCTGGCATGCCTTTTATTTATTTTTTTATTGAAAGCCAGCTTCTTGTAGCAGGTGATGGGAACTGAGATAAATGGGCCTTTTGTGTGACGATTTATATTAATTTGCTGAGGAATTGGACTGTATTTATATTTGCTATGATTTTAGGTGCCAAGAGTTTCAAATTTCTCTGCTGTCCCATTTTGTCCCCCCACAAGCTTTGGGCTTTCCGAAGTACTCTTGCTCAGGGAGAGTTTGTACCTTGCAGCTCTTTCAGCTGTAACTCACTGTTATGATACTGGAGCCTTATTGAATGGTGATAGAGAATGGAGGAAGGCAAACATTCTATAATCTTATGATTAAACTAGAGGCCTGGTGCACGAAATTTGTGCAGTGTGTGTGTGTGTGTGGGGGGGGGGTATTGTCCCTCAGCCCAGCCTGCACCCTCTTCAATTTGGGACCCCTTGGGGTCATTTGACTGCCTGTTTAGGCCCTGTGGGATCGGGCCTAAATCGGCAGTAGGACATCACTCTCACAATCTGGGACTGCTGGCTCCTAACTGCTCGCCTGCCTGCCTGCCTGATTGCCCCTAAATGCTTCTGCCTGCCAGCCTGATCACCCCCTAACCGCTCCCCTGCCGGCCTGATTAACACCTAACTGCTTCCCTGCTGGCCCGATCGCCCCCAACTGCCCTCTCCCCAACTGCCCTCCCCTGCTGGCCTGATCTTACCCACAACTTCCCTCCCCTGCTGGCCTGATGGCCCCCAACTGCCCTGCCCTGCAGGCTTAGTCCCCCCAACTGCCCTGATCGCCCCTAACTGCCTCTGCTTGCCTGATCACCCCTAACTGCCCCCCTCTGCAGGCCAATTTGGTTCTGATTGGTCAGTTTCTATGCCAGTCAGTGTCAAAAGCTCCACCTCCTAGGCAGCCATTGGCTCCTCACAGTTGACCCAGATTTGGTTCTGATTGTTCAGTTTCTATGCCAGTCAGTGTCTCTGGTTCTATCAATGGGGCCTGGTCATAAAGGTGGAGCTGATTAGCAGCCCCAGTGGAGGCCTGGAGAGAAATGGAGGCACAGCTACTGACCATGCCTGGAGCTAAAGAGAGAGGCAAGTGCTGATCAACAGCTGCCACAGTGGCTGCTTCTCTCTTCAGGCCTTGCTCTGGGCCTGATTCGCAGCCCCCTCAAGCAGTCAGTGCTGGTTCACTGTGCCTGCAGCCATAGCAGTCAGCACTGGTTCACCACAGCAACCCAGGGCTGATTGCAAGACTGACTTTCAGTTGGTCAAGCCTCCCAGTGGTTGGGATGTGATGGACCCACGGTTTTTATATATTAGGATTTTAGTATTTTGGTGTGCCTATATCTCTGGGCTGTGATCTTCACAACTACCTTTTTTCTGACAGAGCTTCCCCCTAACCTTTCCTTTGGTAAAACAGGAAGGTTAGAGAAGCTGGCATGGCAGGAAACCCCTTCCAGCAGGGTTCAGTCTCTTCCCCTGGAGATAGACCTTTGTTGCAGAGAACACTGTATTACACAATGATTCATCTCCTCATTCCAGAGCTGTGGGGGGATCTTTCTCAAATCTTTAGCTTAAGAACATGGTGGAGAATCTAGAGGTTAAAAACCATAAAATTTGGGGTCCCCCTAAGACTGCACATCTCAGAGATTTCTCATTTTCATGCGAGTCCACATTCAGCAATTGATCAAAATTACCATTTAAGTGTTTCTGCCAGTCCATGGCTGCAATGGCTTCTGCTCCAGTTGTGATTCTGAATTCACTGCTCTAGCCAGATTTCAGTATAGCACTTTGGCCTCAAATCTCAGTTTTCTGATAGGCCCAACCACACCTTTGGTAGTTTATTTGTCTTTATCTTATTGTAATGGGAGTTACTTCCATGCTCTTGTTGCTGAAACTAAATGTCTCAGTTTTTTTTTTAAGTCAATGACTTTCATTCTTCTTTCTAGCTTCCAGAATTCTATTGCCATAGTCTTAATCTCTCTCTTTCACTGTTCTTTTTGACATATTTTTAAGACCTTTTAAAACATCTTTATTGGATTTGATAAAGAAGTAAAGTTAATGAATTTGTTCAAATTGCCATCCAAACTTTACAATTTTATTCCCTTAGTACTCCATGAGACATAATTTCTCCAAATATAGCAATAGCTATATTGGTTCTGAGAATGATCTTGTTTACTTTTATAACTTGAAGCCAAAACAGAATTTGGTAGATAATAAGTACTACAAAAATATTTGCTAAATAATTGATAGGTGAATGAATGAATAAATGCGTAAGTGGTCACCTATTCTATTGACATTGTAGCTATGCTAAGAAGAGTCTTCTCTTCAAACCACCTCATCAACAGTTTGTTTATGCTGGAAGTCCTTTTGAAGTTTCATAGATTTCAGTCTGGAAGTCTTTTCACATTTTTTGAGTTATGTATTAATGTTAAATTTCTATGGGAGAAATGACAGAGAAGTTAATATCGCCTAATATTTCAGTAGAAAATTTGCATGAACCTAAACAAAATTATTTGAAAACTGTCAAAAGTGGCAGAACTCACATATTTACCTTGGTAAGATTTTCTTCCTTGTGATACCTTGAGAAGAAAAAAAATATGCTTTAATAATAAGTTCTTTCCCTTATCACAATTATATTTGCATATTAAAAAATAACTATGTGAATTATATTTACTTAAGAATTTTTATATATCATCTGTTAGCCTAGTGCCTAGCACATATATAGTTCTTAATAAATAATATTTTCTAATTGATTCAACAAATGACTGACTGGGCTGGACTCACACATTTGGTTGAGGGATGTGGGTTTGCAACAGAGCACACTAATCTCTTGTGCTAGAACAGAGGTCAACACACTTTTTCTGTCAAGGGCCAGATATTAAATATTTTTGGTTTGTTTGGTCAGAAATTTCTATTGTATGTACCTAGCTCGGACATCGTAGAGCAAAAGCAGACAGACATTGTGCAAATAAATGGTCATGACTGTATGCCAGTAAAACTTTATTTTTAAAATAAGAAGTGGCCTGGATTTGGGCCATGCACCATAGAGTCTTGACATTTTGCCTCTGCTCTATAATTTTCTATTTCCCCTGAACATTCCCACTAGGACATTTCACAGGCACTCAATTTCAGCATGCTGGAAAAAAATTTTATTACTGTTCAACAACATAAATGTTCTCTGTATATTTTCCCTCTTAGGAACTGAAAAAAACATTTATCCAAATAATCAACAGTCTAAGGATTCTTCATATAGTATTTATCCACCATTTATTCTTTAGTTCCACTGGCACTCCCTTGATTGAGCTTTACTATCACTATGCCGCAAATAAATTATTTTATAATTTGCCTCCAATATTGCCTTCCTCTAATCGATGATCCAATAAGCTACCAGAATGATATATGCAACTTAAGAATCTTATGATATTTGTTGTTTAAAATTCTTCAAACTGTACATAAAGATCATAAATAATAGGCTACACTTTAGATATGACCTTCAAATAAATATTTTAAATCATAGACTTTCTTGGATAATCAGAACACCTAGCTATATCAGATCATATATTGAAAACTGTTTTTAGTTATTTATGTGTATACTAGAGGCCTAGTGCATGAAATTCGTGCACTTGGAGGGGGGTGAACCTCAGCCTTGCCTTCATCCTCTCCATTCTGGGATCCCTCTCACAATCCAGAACTGCTGGCTCTCAACCACTCGCCTGCCTGCCTACCTGATTGCCCCTAACCGCTTCTGCCTGCCAGCCTGATCACACCCTAACCATTCCCCTGCCAGCCTGATTGATGCCTAACTGCTCCCCTGCAGGCCTGGTCCCCGCCGAACTACCATCCCCTGCTTGCCTAGTCACCCCTAACTGCCCTCCTCTGCTTGCCTGATCACCCAAAACTGCCCTCCCCTACCAACCATCTTGTGGCTGTGGGTGCCACCATCTTTGAGGGCATGGCAGTCAATTATCATATTCCCTCCTTATTGGCTGTGGGCACTGTCATCTTTGATGGAGGGGCAGTCAATTAGCACATTCCCTTCTTATTGGCTGTGAGCAATGCCATCTTTGAGGCTGGGGAGTCAATTAGCATAGTCCCTCCTTATTGGCTGTGGGCGGCACCATCTTTGCAACAGCATGAAGGTCAATCAGCATATCCCCTCTTTATTAGATAGTATGTTAAGCCATATTCATTCATTATTATTACCTGTCTGATCTCTGAAAGCATTAAAAATTTGGATTCTTATTCTAAGTGATTCAATGCTGTCCATTAGAATTTTATGTAATGATAGAAATTATTAATATCTGCAATGTCCCAAAATATAGCACCTAGATACAGTGGCTATTGAGCAGTTGAAATGTGGCTAAAGTGATTATGAAATTGAAATTTTAATTATATTTATTTTTAATTAAAATTAAATTTAAACGGCCACATGTGACTTATCTTATTAGATGATACAGAAACAAACCACACTATCTGGAATATGAGATTAATGTCAGGTTCTTGCTTAGGTCTTCAGACTCATCTCTAAGTGTGTCCTTCCATGCCCTATGTAAACACCAACCACAGCAAACAACTTGGAGGGCCCAAGGCATCACTTCGTGTCATACCTCCTGGCTCATGCTTATGCTTCATTTTCTCTTCCATTAACTAGTGAAATTTACTTATGCTTCAATATTTATTTAAAATATAATTCTCTATAAAGTATAACTTAACGTTTGCCATTGTCTTGATCCTTGGAAGTAGTTATTAACTGCTTTTTGTCATTCACATCATCATGTACTTAGGACAGACTTTTCTCAAACCACCTATAACATTCAATTGTATTTGTTTGTTTATATATATTATATATATATATATATATATATATATATATATATATATATATATATATATAATTTAGACAGTGAGTATTCTATAAATACTGAATAAATATTTATTGAATTAATAAATAAGTGAATAGAAATTTAGGGCTATAATACTAACCAATTTAAAAACTGGTCTAAAGAAGATCTATTCTAAAAAAAAAATCCTCCCTATGGAGGGCTTTCATTTTCATATATGAAACCACAGAGTAGAGGGAATGCATTTGTTCATGCCCATGAACAATTCCTATTTTTGGAACTTTTACAAATTTTCAGGAAGAAGACATAAAAATTTTGGGTAAAGGTATTTTATAATATTGTTTTGAACATAGTAAGATGCTTTTTATGTTAACTCAAGATTTTTAAAATTCTTACCAACAGATTGCTTTTCCCTCCACAATATTTTATTTTGTAAGTAATTATTCACCAAACCTGGTTGTTCTTTAAAACAAAATTATTTTCTCATAATGTTTGTTTGGACCTATGAATCATGAAGATACATGATTTATACATTTGGAGGGATGTATTACTGCATGTTTTCAATTTTAATTAAATTATACCCTAAAGATAATAGTAAATATTACTCAAGATATTTTTCAAACACACAAACACAGTTATTTGATCTATGCTGTTAATATATATTGTAATCCAACAGTTATTTTTCATTTTTAAGAAAAATATTAGCTTGCAGAAAGCAATTTGTAAAGAAATTGCAATAGTTGTAATACAGCTCTGCCAGAAACTTAGTTAACTTTACTGCTTTAGGGATCAATTTATTTAATGTCACATTATTCCCACATTCATGAATATAAAACATGACCTGTTGACAGTTACATATTTCATGTGACATGGTTAGCATTATCTATGAGGGTAATGTTTTTTCATCACTCTGATTATTTTATCTGATTTCATATATATTTCCTCACACTCTTCTCATCACCAAAAATGTATGGCTATCAGTTTTACATGGCCAATTGGGGAAATTTTATACATTTATACAGAAATTCTCTAGGTAAATTGTGATTTGGGAGAGGTAGTTCCTCAAAGTATGCTGCTGCTATAACAAAAGCTTAAAATACTAGGTATTAGATTTGAGACTGAATAGTAAAAGGAAAGAAAACTGGTTTCAAAGAAACACTAAAAAAATGTAAAGGCAAAAAGTATAGGAGGCTGGTAAAATGGCAGTCCATGGCATCAATTCATAGTCAAAATGTACTGTTATGTCTGAGAAGAAAGCATATGTACCCAATTTACTTGTAAATTTGGGCAAGATGGTTTCCAGGGATATTGTTGAAACTAGAGCTAATTGCTTTTAGCAGCATATAATAAGTTGTTACAAGAAAGACTGTCTTTGTGTTAGTCAGATCCATTTATGAATCATAGCTTCACTACATCACAGCTTATAAACTAAGGGCAAGTTTCCTTCTGTGAAATTTGATTTGTAAACTCATGTTTAACATCATGATTATAATTACCTACCTCAGTGAGTTTTTGTGGGTCTTCCATTGTTAGAAAAGATATACAATGTGCCGGCCACAGCACCTGAAACATAATAATTCAACAGTAAAGCCACAAATAACATAATACCTTCAATGAATAAATATTTCAAAATGATTGCATATGCCCTTCACAATAAAATATAATAGGGGAGCCTATCAAGTCCCATAAAAATAATGAGAAGGAAAGCTTTACAAAGGCATAAACTTTGTGTTGTTCATTGCTCTAACCCAGCCTCAAAACAATGCACATAGTAGACACTCAATAAATATATGTACATTAGAGGCCTGGTGCATGAAAATCCATGCACTCGGGGTAGGGGGTCCCTCAGCCCAGCCTGCACACTCTCACAGTCCGGGAGCCCTCAGGGGATGTCCTACTGACAGCTTAGGCCTGCTCCCTTTGTGGGAGATGACCAAGCGGCCGATCAGGGGACAGCACCGCCCAGCACAACCCTGCCCTCCCCCCATTGCTCCTCTGCCACTACTGGTCACTGCCACCTCCCTCCCCCATCACCACCCCTTCCTCTGCCCACTGGCACATGCCTTGGCTGGCCTGGCGCCGCCTGCTTGCTGGCTCCACCCCCTGCTTACTGGTCATTCCACCATGCTGTTGATTTGCATATTATGCTTTTATTATATAGGATTAGGTGAGTGGTTAAAGACAGTGATCACTTTTAGAATAGGAGGGAGAAAGGGAATGATGGGACCCTCCTGTTTGGGGGTTGCTGACGAAAATGCACTTGCCTATGTTGAGTTAGTGTCAGAGACTGTGTCCATCTGAAAGGGCACACACCTTTTCTAAGAGGATCACTACTACATATCTCCAATAGTTTGGTGCCATTTTAGAATATCAAGGGTGAAAAATATGGATTTTTATATGAAATTTATCAATTTAAAATTTTTTTGAAATATTCTTAACTCTAAACAAAACATGGTGACAGGACACATACTAGTACACCCAACAATCCACCCATTTGCAATGTCTGAGCTTTACCTTGACTACTACTTTATATTACAATCACTAATATACCTTCAACACCGTGGTATCTACACTAATAAAAGAGAAAAATGGTAATTGGCGTACGACAATACCCTTTCATTGGCTAATCAGGGCTATATGCAAATTAACCGCCAACTATGATTGGCAGTTAACTGCCAACTAAGAATGGCAGTTAACTGCCAACAAGATGGTGGTTAATTTGCATATGTAAGCACAATGCAGGGAGGCGAAAGGGAAAGCAGGAAGAAGCCCCCTGCCACTGACAGTGATCGGAAACCCAGGGGGGAGCTAAGAGCTGCCCCCCAGCCATGATCGGAGAATCAGGCGCCTTTGCCGCCCTGGCCAGTGATAGCAGGAAGTAGGGGTGGAGCCAGCAATGGGAGCTGGACACGGTCAAAGCTGGCAGTCCCGGGAGCTAGGGGTCCCTTGCCTGGGCCTAAAGTGGAGCCCACGATTGTGGGGCCGCTACAGCTGCGGGTCCCCGCTGTCCGAGCCGGACGCCTCAGCCAGAGGCGTTAGGCCTGGGCAGGGGCGGAGCCTGCAACCGCCGGGAGCTGGGGGTCCCCTGCCCAGGCCTGACACCTCTGCCGGAGGCCTCAGGCCTGGTCAAGGGGCCAATCTGGTGATTGGTGATAGGAGGGTGATGAGGGTCAACTCCTCTGGCCGAGGCATTAGGCCTGGGCGGGGGGCTGAGCCGGGGATTGGGGGGATATGATGGTCCCCTTGCCCAGGCCTGATGCCTCTGTCAGAGGCATCAGGCCTGGGCAAGGGGCCGATCCTGCGATTGGAGGGTGATGGGGGTCAACGCCTGAGGGCTCCCAGTATGTGAGAGGGGGCAGGCTGGGCTGAGGGACACTCCCCCCCCCACACACCCAGTGCACGAATTTTGTGCACCGGGCCCCTAGTCAACACTAATAAAAGGAAAAATGGTAATTGGCGTACGAGCTACCCTTTTCATTGGCTAATCAGGGCTATATGCAAATTAACTGCCAACTAAGATTGGCAGTTAACTGCCAACAAGATGGCGGTTAATTTGCATATGTAGGCACAATGCAGAGAGGCAAAAGGGGAAGCAGGAAGAAGCCCCCTGCCACTGACAGTGATTGGAAACCCAGGGGGGATCTAAGAGCTGGTGGGCAGGGCAAAGGCGGCCCTGGGGCGGCCTTTGCCCTGCCCCCCAGCCATGATCGAAGAATCAGGTGCCTTTTCTGACCTGGCCAGTGATAGCAGGAAGTAGGGGTGGAGCCAGCAATGGGAGCTGGGCACGGTCGAAGCTGGCAGTCCCAGGAGCTAGGGGTCCCTTGCCTGGGCCTAAAGCGAAGCCCACGATTGTGGGGCCGCTGCAGCTGCAGGTCCCACTGCCCGGGCTGAACGTCTCAGCCAGAGGCGTCCTGCAGGGGCAGGGGCGGAGCCCGCGCGATCGCGGCGCCCCCCGCTGCCACTGCAGGTCCCCGCTGCCCGGGCCGGACGCCTAGGCCAGAGGCGTCAGGCCTGGGCAAGGGGCCGATCCTGCGATTGGAGGGTGATGGGGGTCAATGCCTGAGGGCTCCCAGTATGTGAGAGGGGGCAGGCTGGGCTGAGGGACACTCCCCCCCCCCACATACCCAGTGCACGAATTTCGTGCACCGGGCCCCTAGTCCTATATAATAAAAGCCTAATATGCCAAGTGTCCGGTCATCCGGTCAGCCATTCAACCAATCAAAGTGTAATATGCTAATGATATGCTAAGGCTGCTCAACTGCTTACTATGACGTGCACTGACCACCAGGGGGCAGATGCTCCAACCAGTAAGTTAGCTTGTTGCTGGGGTCTGGCCAATCAGGACTGAGTGAGACAGGCTGGACATGCCCTGGTGCCATTCCGCATCCCTTCCCAACCCTGGCCATGCACTGATGGGGTCCCTCAGCCTGGCCTGCACCCTGTTGCAATCTGGGCTGAAGGACACCCCCGCCCCCCCATGAATTTCATGCACCGGGCCTCTAGTATAATATAAGTGTTCATACTTTGTGCCTTGGGATCTGCTTCTGAAAAAAATGAGAAAAGAACTCCCTCCCATTATTAGATGACCATTTGGTGATATGATAACTCCCTCCAGGGAAAGGTTCTTTATAAATGACTAGGGGCCCGGTGCACGAAATTCGTGCACTGGGTGTGTGTGTGTGTGGGGGGGAGTGTCCCTCAGCCCAACCTGCCCCCTCTCACATACTGGGAGCTCTCAGGCGTTGACCCCATCACCCTTCAATCGCAGAATCGGCCCCTTGCCCAGGCCTGACGCCTCTGACAGAGGCGTCAGGCCTGGGCAGGGGACCCTCATTTCCCCCCATCACTGGTTCTGCCCCCAGCCCAGGCCTGATGCCTCTGGCCCAGGCGTCAGGCCTGGGAAGGGGACCCCCAGACCCCTCCAATTGCTGGCTCTGCCCCTTGCCCAGGCCTGATGCCTCTGGCCAAGGCATTAGGCCTGGGCAGGGGACCCCCAGCTCCCCGCGGTTGCAGACTCCGCCCCTGCCCAGGCCTAATGCCTCTGGCTGAGGCGTCCGGCCCAGGCAGCGGGGACCCGCAGCTGCAGCAGCCCCGTGATTGTGGGCTCCGCTTTAGGCCCAGGAAAGGGACCTATAGCTCCCGGGACTGCCAGCTTTGACCGTGCCCAGCTCCCATCGCTGGCTCCACCCCTACTTCCTGCTATCACTGGCCAGGGCGGCAAAGGTGCCTGATTCTCCGATCATGGCTGGGGGGCAGGGCAAAGGCGGCCCCAGGGCCGCCTTTGCCCTGCCCGCCAGCTCTTAGCTCCCCCCTGGGTTTCCGATCACTGTCAGTGGCAGGGGGCTTCTTCCTGCTTTCCCTTTCGCCTCCCTGCATTGTGCCTACATATGCAAATTAACCGCCATCTTTGTTGGCAGTGAACTGCCATCTTAGTTGGCAGTTAATTTGCATATAGCCCTGATTAGCCAATGAAAAGGGTAGCATCGTACGCCAATTACCATTTTTCTCTTTTATTAGTGTAGATAAAGCACTCCATGGGGAATAATTATTTGTGTTATTCCATAGCTCTTAGGGTACACTAAGTTTCATCAAGGCTACTAACACTTATATCTAAGCAATTTCTATTGTGAGTTGTGTTTTTCATTTTCATAATCACTTTCAAGGGCTTATATGCTGACTAGTCTCTAACAACTGCTCTTTGGGGAAAAAAAGAAAGAAAAGAAAGTGCTTTTAGAAAGTCCTTTCAGAGGAAGAGCAATGACATTAGTTATTGAACTTGTACAAAGCTCATGGATGCCTTTGCGCAGTTTAGGTGCTGGCTCTGAGTATATAACCATGATTATAAATAAAAACTTATTCTATCCTTTATCATCATCATCATCATTATTATTATTACAATTATTATTATTATTATGACCTGTTTAAAATAAATACTTTTAAAATCATTTTTTAATTTTTTAATTACAGTTGACATGCAATATATTAATTTCAGGTGCAAACCCCAGTGATTAGACATTATATAACTTACTAAGTGATCATCCTGATAAATCTTGTACCCATCTAACAGCATAAATAGTTATTAGGATATTATTGACTATATTCCCCATGCTGTACTTTACATCTCCATGACTATTCTGTTTCTACCAATTTGTACTTCTTAACCCCTTCAACTTTTCATCCACCCCCCAACACTGCTCCCATCTTGTAATCATCAAAATATTCTCGGTATCTGTGGGTCTATTTATGTTCTGCTTGTTTATTTATTTTTATTTTTTTGGATCTAATTGTTAATAAATATGCACATATTGCCATTTTATTATTCATATTTTTATCTTTTTGAGGATAATGTAAGAAGCTTCTGGGACAATTTCAAGCATACCAACATTCACATCATGAGGTTGCCAGAAGGAAAAGAGAGGACAAGAAATTGAAATCTATTTGAAAAAATAATGACGTAAAACTTCCCTATCCTGGTGAAGAAAGTAGACATACTAGTCCAGGAAGTGCAGAGTCCCAAACAAGATTAACCCAAAGAGGCCCACAACAAGATACATCATAATTAAAATGCAAAAGGTTAAAGCCAAAGAAAGAATCTTAAAACAGCAAGAGCAAAGCAGTTAGTTATCTACAAGGCAGCACCCATAAGACTATCAGCTGATTTCTCAACTGAAAATTTGCAGGCCAGAAGGTATTGGAAAGAAATATTTTCCTGGGTGGTGTGGTTTAGTGGTTGAGCATCAACCCATGAACCAGGAGGTCAGGGTTTGATTCCTGGTCAAGGCACATGCCCAGGTTGTGGGTTCAATCCCCAGTAGGGGGCTTGCAGGTGGCAGCAATCAATTATTCTCTCTTATCATTGATGTTTCTATCTCTCCCACTCCCTTACTCTGTCTGAAATCAATAAAATCATATTTAAAAATCAAAAAAACAAAAAAGGAATATTCAAAGTGATAGATAGCAAGGATCTACAACCTTCTTTACCTATCAAAGCTATCATTTATAATCAAAGGACAGATAAAGAGTTTTCTAGATAAGAAAAAGCTATAGGAGTTCATCACCAGCAAACCAGTATTACATGAAACATTAAAGGGTCTTCTTTAAGTAGAAGAAGGAAAAAAAAGATTAACACCCTTTGATTTCCATCAGCTGGTCCTTCACGAAGCTTGTGCCAATACTGAAAGTGATACTTTCCTATGCACGTAAAGGCAACTTTTCATACCATTGAGAAAAAACGAACTGGGGATTTCAGGTATGTCTAGGTAAAACTGGGGATACTACTTCATTTTTAAAATGAAATAAACTATTCTTCTGGGAATAAAAGAGCATTCTTCATTTATTTTAATTATTTAAAGAACAAATCTGAAAAAGCTTTCAAAATGTGGCTGGAGATGTGTTCTCTGATATGGGGCAATAAAGGGTATAGTGTTAGTTGCCAGTTGAATTTCTGATTAAGGGAAAATTCACTTCCTTTATATGAACAAAGATTTTATTTATATAAAAGGGAATCTATAGATTTAAGGATTTTAAAGCATGAAATTTATGTTGAAAGACCTAGAAATACTTAGGTGTCAACAGCAGTGAGGCTTCCCTGGAGTCAGAAGAATAACATATTCAAATTTTAGTTCTTAAGAAATAGCTGTAAATTTGTTTTAAAAAAATAATCGCCTGTTTATTAATATCACCTTTATTTATACTGTACTAGAGGCCCAGTGCATGAAATCCGTGCATGGGTGCAGTCTCTAGGCCTGGCTGGCAATCGAAGCACTAGCATCTGGTGTGGAAGAGCAGGTCCCAGCTGACCTCTGAACCCTGGGCAGCATCTGGGCTCCCGGGCCCCAGTGTGCCCCCCTTTGCCTCAGTCACTGGGCCCCCACCTGGCTCCTTCAGCACCTAGGAGCTGCATGGTGGCCCTGCCCTCTGCCGCCACCACTGGTCACCATCTGCAGGGCTATGGCGGGGTGATTGGACCCCCGCTTGCACCCACCTTGGCCTGGTGCTGCCCGCTCACCTGCTCCACCATCTCGCCACAGTCCTGCTCTCATCAGGGTCCATCAGGGCCAGCAGCACCTCCACAGTTGCCTGCTGCCAGCGCTGCATTGCCGATGCCCACCATTTTCTGCGCTGCCCCCTGGTGGTCAGTGCATGTTGTAGTGAGCAGTCAAACTCTAGGTTGAATTCCTGGTCTAAGGAAAAATTTGCATATTAGGCTTTTATTATATAGGATGTGTTTTGTCTAGATGATTACCCCAAATTTTGCAAGTTAATCTGTGAATGAATACATTAAAAAATAATCAAGGCCCGACTGGCATAGCTCAGGGGTTGAGCTTTGGCCTATAAACCAGGAGGTCACAGTTCAATTCCAGATCAGGGCACATGCCTGGGTGGCGGGCTCGATCCCTAGTGTGGAGTGTGCTGGAGGCAGCTGACCAATGATTCTCTCTCATCATTGATGTTTCTATCTTCCTCTACTTCTCCCTTCCTCTCTGGTAACAATAAAATACATTTAAAAAAAATAAATTTATCACTAATCACATGAACTCACTTCAGGGACTTTCCATTTCATAGAAAAGTGTGCTCCAGTGTGTTTTATAAGTTGCTTCTCCTAGAACCATTGGTAGAAAAAGTAAATTCAGATTCTTGAACTGCCACCCCAGAACTCCACGTTTCTGACAGCACAGGTATTAGGGGCAGAAGCCATTTGAAAGTCTTCCTAAATTTAGACACTAAGGAAAGGCAAAGGTGGTCAGGGATGGGTGGGTGAGAAAATAAAATATGTTCTGAGGATCCAGAATTCTGGGTCAAAGCACAGACAAACATCTTCTACAAACTGCTTTTTAAGAAACAATGAAAAAATACAGCCTGGGAGAACTTGTAGTACAATGCCATAAATTGTTTTGAAGAGACCAAGGGTTGATTAATTTTATTTACATTTTTCTAATGTTATCCCACCTTAAGCCCGTGGTACTTCATGTTGGTATTGGTTCCCTATTTAGAAAGAACCCAAATAAAAAGTCCAATTTATACTCAATGCAATGGACATAGGCAACTCCATTTCAGAAGGGCAACTTCTGTCCTAAGACCATAATTAACCTAAACTATTAATAGCCATTTTTACGAGTTTCTAAAATAGAACGCATTCGTCTTACTGTTGGATGGATTTTTCACAAAATGTTTGGGTTAGTGCTAGATTAAAAGGTAGAGTAAAATGGACACAATGCATTGTTTTCGAGTTCTTTTGCTTTGGAGTCATCTGTATTTTTGTAACCAGTTTTTACTGACAGAGCCACAGAATGGCAGTGTGGTTTGAAATTGCCTACAAAGCACAATGTGTTCATGAAAATATGTTATTGAAATGCTCTTTCTTTGCTATTATTTCCAGTTTCTTCAAATAGCAGACGTGTCACCGAGGTAAGAGAGTTGGTTTACTCTTTCATACTATTAGTGGCAAGTAATGCATTTACATCAAGATATCTTTCCTGCTGCTCCTACACAGCGTCTGGGATTCATGCCACCTCCCTTCTAACCAGCCCTTGGCTCCCAGCCTTTGGTTCAGTCCTTGTCCATTTGGGTACAGGGAGACAGTGTGGTGTGTGTGTGTGTGGGGGGGAGGTGTTTACCTTTGCAGTTTGTATTAGTTTCCTATCACTGCTGCAACAGATCATCACAAACTGAGTGGCTTGAAACAACACAAATGTACTATCTTACAGTTCTGGACATCAGAAATCTGAAATGACCCCTCTGGTCTAGAATGAAGATATAGATAGGACTGCATTCCTTTCTGGAAATTCTAGAGTAGAATCTGTTTTCCTGACTTTCCAGCTTCTGTAGACTTCCTGCATTTTTTGGATTATAGCCTCCTTCCATCTTCAAAGGCAGTGATAGCTGATGTAATCTTCCTCACAGCACCTCACCCTGATTGATACTGCCTCTACTGACTCTTCTTTATCAAGGACCCTTAGGATTACATTGGGATCACCTGGATCATTCAGGATGCTCTCCCTCTTTTAAGGTCAGCTATTTAGCAACCTTAATTCCATCTGCTACCTTAGTTTCCCTTTGTAATGTAATTAAACTTTTCACAGGGCCCAGTCATTAGGACGTGGGCATCTTTGGCGTGTGGGAGGAGCGTTCTCCTACCTACCACAGAGTCTGACTTCGATTTAAACTCCTGCTTCTCTGATGAACATCACATTATCTGTTGAAGACAGTTCCCTGAATAGGAAAATCAGAGCATGTGTACCACATAGCAGTGATAACCATCATTTATTAAACATTATGTTCCTGGCATTGTACTCAACTAGATGGAATCAAATGATTTTAAGTTTATAAGCACGGAAGAGTGTTTCCTTATTCTTTCTATTTTCTTCTATTTTTAACCCAGAGCTGTGTGTAGCAGCAATCATTGGTGAGTGGGTTTTCCCTCAGTAGACCTCAATTTTTCTTGAGTGGCATGTCCTATTGTCTAAAGTGAAGATGGGAGTACATATAAAAAACGGAGATCATTACCAAACCCACTTAGCCATTCACCTAAGCCATATCTTCCAATCTAGGCTTTATTGGCAATAAGGCTGATATATTTATCCTATTATTTTTATCGCCTACATGCAGGATGAGTTTTATTTCTGATCCCTTAAAATGCAATATCCATTCTATATGGAAATTCTGGATCTACTTACACCTCCAACTGGGACTCAAACACAGATCTGAAACTAAACACCTTATTATTACCTATTCATCATCATCTTTGCCTATAGCTACAATTGGTTTAAGTTTTAAATAATTTTATGAGCCAATATCTCACTGGTAATAAATGTTCCATAACTATGAATAGAGGGAGAATAAAGTAAACTAGATACTTTAACATGTTATATTAATCAACTCTCCATGTGTAGGACAAATAATATTCAAGCTAATGGTTAGTTTGTTCAGTAATTTATTGGTCCCTTTATTCATACATTCAATTATTTCTTTTTACTTTGTGGAGAAAAATATAAGGTAAAATAGGTAAGACTGCATTTGTTTTGCACATGGCAATCTGTTTTTAAATAAAAATAGAGCCCTGGCCAGTGTTTCTAAATGGTTAGAGCACCAGTCTGTGGACCTAAGGGTTGCAAGTTTGATTTCTGGTCAAGGACACATACCTCAGTTGCAGGTTTGAACCCTAGCCCAGTGATGGTGAACCTATGACACATGTGTCAGAGGTGACATGCGAACTCATTTTTTTTTGAGTTGATTTTTCTTTGTTTAATGGCATTTAAATATATAAATAAATGTCAAAAATATAAGTCTTTGTTTTACTATGGTTGCAAATATCAAAAAATTTCTATATGTGACACGGCACCAGAGTTAAGTTAGGGTTTTTCAAAATGCTGACACGCCGAGCTCAAAAGGTTCACCATCACTGCCCTAGCCACATCGGGGCACATGTGTGAGACAACCAATCAATGTGTCTTCTCTCTCTCCCTCTCTCTTTCTCTCTCTCTCTCTCTCTCTCTCTCTCTCTCTCTCTCTCTCTCCCTCTCTCTCTCTCTGTCCTCCCTTCTACTGTCTCTGCGAATCAATGGAAAAAATATCCTCAGGTGAGGATTTTTTAAAAAAGAATATAAAAAAATAGAAGCCAACTCTCAGGGCTAAATCCTAATATAGAATAATATAACCAAAGAAGATGAACAGCCTGGACTTTATAATAAATAATATCAGTTCGGCTTTGTAGCCATAATTTTATTTTCATGACCCCAGTATGAATTCATCCTTAGGTCTCCTTACAATACCATATGTTGGCATAACTCTAACAGACAATGTCTGAATATTATATCCCCATAACAATAAGTAGGCAATGTTAAGACAAAAGTTGCTCGATTTTTTAAAAATATGTTTGTGGATTACATACTCTTCAGTATCATTAGGCTTTCTGGGAAAAGCTAACTATCAATAGTTACTAACAAACTAATGACAGAGTTTCTCTGTTGCAGCTGGTGATAAATTTTTCATATTGGTAGATGGGCTCAGGACATCAAATGCAGGATGATTACAGCCTGACCCTATGGGATTAGTCTGCACAGCTATTGGAGATTTTGAGGAAAAACAGTGACAGATGTTATATCACTCACTTTTGTTGTTAGGAAGATTTATATAGGCATTGCACTACCACATAGCTAATGTAAAAACCAGGATCTTCATATGTCAAAATAGACACTGTTGGTTTAAGTATAAATACCCGCCATATCATCTTATGCTGTGATAGTCAAGTAGAATGTGGAAATTTTACTCTTTGGAAAAATAATTTGGAAAGCCAGTCCTGGTTTGAATTTTTTCAACTACAAATTTTTGAGCCCTTTTATACATAGGTACCTTTGATATATTTTTTTTTTGAGGGTGTGATTATTTGCAATGTGGGATCACATAATAATTGGGAGACAGCTCTGGCATCAATAAATCAGGGCTTGAGTCCATTGGAATAGCATGATTGTGGGATATAATTGAACTTCTCTAATATTTATCTATATAATATACATATCAGCCTTAGAAAAATATTACAATAATATTTGGCACATAGTAATACTTACTAGCTATTATTACTGTACATTTGGTTAGGGTATGAGAAGAAATAGCACATTCAAAGTATAGAAATGAAAAGATTTTTTTTTTATTAATCCTCACCTGAGGATACTTTTTCCATTGATTTCTTAGAGAGAGTGGAAGTGAGGGAGGGATGTGAAGTAAGAGAGAGAAACATCAATGTGAGAGACACATTGATTGGTTGCCTCTGTCAAGTGCCGTGACCTGAGCCAGGGATTGAACCCACAACCCAGGTATGTGCCCTTGACCGGGAATTGAACCTGTGGCCCTTTAGTTCAAGGGCTGATGCTCTAACCCAGTGGTTCTCACACTTCTGGCCCTTTAAATACAGTTCCTCATGTTGTGACCCAGCCATAAAATGATTTTCATTGCTATTTCATAACTGTAATGTTGCTACTGTTATGAATCGTAATGTAAATATCTGATATTCAGGATGGTCTTAGGTGACCCCTGTGAAAGGGTCGTTTGACTCCCCAAAGGGGTCGCGACCCACAGGTTGAGAACCGCTGCTCTAACCACTGAGAAAACTGCCCAGGTTGAAATGAAAATATTTTCATGAAAAGGCTATACAAAAGTGTGGTCAGGTTAAAGAAAAAAACAAAAACAAACAAAAACTAAAAGGAATGGTTTATCATCCAAGAACCTACAATAGTTGCAAACAATGACTATCCCTAGAAGGGAATGGGAAGGGACTGGTATTATCAGAATCTGGAAAAATCCCTAGCCTTGGATAGGGGGAGGTATGGGGGTCACTGAAGAAGTGCTGCATTACAAGCAGGGCACAAGGCCCCTGACACAATCACACTTGGTGGGGAGGGCGGTGAAAAGAATCCATTCTCCCCTGCCCTGCAACTCCTCTTATTTGTCTGACCCAGTGGAGCCAGAGGCTAAGAAAGCGGCCTAATAAAATCCACAGAGGCCAGCCCTCTAAAGCACAGGACGGGGCAGAGATGGCAAAGGCAGCGTAACCAGCATGGCATTGAACTTAACCGTTTCCTCCTGGCGTCCTGTATCTCCTCCTCCATGACTTGTGGCAGTCTGGGCCTGTAAGCCCAGCAAGTGTTTGCTCTGTCCTGTCCAGGACACAGCTGTGGCCTCCACCCAGCCCCATTGCTCTGGGCGCCAGAGACTCTCCTCAGCCATGTGGAATTCTTTAAACTGAAGGGTCTTGAGGTCACAAGTCCACAAAACTTCTCTGTCCTGGAAGCCTTCCTAGCCAGTCCTACAACCATTGCCAAGAGCACTTTAAAGACAAGGTCTAGGCCTCGCTGTGTGATTCCATTGAATCATTTCTAATACCAGCAACTCTGAGACGAGCAGCCAAACCATCACCACATTTTCCTCTCCCAAAGAAATACTCTTTGGATGCCTATAGTATTTACTTTCTTTTTCTGGGTCCTTAACAAAAAACTCTGAATAGAGGAGGATAAATTTATTAAACACTAGAGACCCAGCACACGAAATTGTGCGTGTGTACGGTCCCTAGGCCTAGCCTGCGATCAGGGCCATCTTCCCCGGCTGCCGGCAGCTGGCCTCGCCCCCCCACCGCCACCCACCCGGGTTCCCAGTTTGCCATCGTGCGATGGAAGCCTGAAGGCCAGAGGGGGATAGGGGAACCAAGAGGCCAGCTGTTCCTGCTGGCTCATGGCCTTGCCCCTGCTGCAAGTCACCCCGACCAGCAGGACGGGGGCCTTGGCTTGGTGCTGTTCTCATGCCCCACCACCCACCCCTGTTCCCCGTTAGCCATCCAGAGATCTGAGCCTGCCAGCGGGGGGGTGGGCGGGGTGGGGGCGGGACTGAGAGGTGGTCAGTGAACCTCATAGTGACTGGTCTAGCGGTCATTCTGCCATTACGGTTGCTGGGCTTTTATTATATAGGATAAAACACTTGTCAGTAGTTGCCCTCTATGTCAGTAAATTTAGTGTGGGGACCCACTTACTTGTGAAATACTTTTGGTACTTTTAAATTTTTTCAATCACAAAAGTATTTCAGGGGAGATAAGATACTGGCATAACATGTAACCTAACAGAAAACAGGTTTTCATAATGTCTCTATTGCTGTAGAAGCAGCTAGATAGAGTTTAAAGCAGAAGACTGGGGTACATTGCTGACTCCACTACTCACTAGCTCAGAGAGCTCACTTCACCTCACTGGGTGGCCATGCTTTCATCCGGGAATTAGGATATTAATATTTGCCCTGCTCTAGAGATAAAAATCACATAACGATATGAGACTATGCAAATTATAATTTATTTGGGAAACTCATTCCTTTTTTGCCCTAAGTTTCTCTCTCTTTTTCTGGCAACAGAAACTCTGCTGCCTCTAACCCAGGAAAGGCCTGGGGTTTTGGTCATGCATTATATATTGACTAGCTTTCAGACTTTGAAGTAGACACATAACACTATGTGGATAATAGATATTATTAAAGACATATTATTTTTATTTATTTATTTTTTCTGTTAGTCCTCACCCAAGGGTATTCATTCCATTGATTTTTAGAGAGAGTAGAAAAAAGGGGGAGTGGGAGAAAGAGAGCAGGAGAGAGAGAGAGAGAGAGAGAGAGAGAGAGAGAGAGAGAGAGATGAGAGAGATACATCGATTGATTGTCTCCAGCAAACGGGGCTGGGGATTGAACCTGAAACCCAGGTATGTGCCCCTGATTGGATCAAATCCAAGACCCTCGGTGCATGGGCTGGCACTCTAACTACTTAGCAACATGGACTAGGACATAAAGATATTTTTTAAAGCATAATGAATATAACATATTTAATTTTGTGTCTTTTATTCTTAACTTTAATTGTACAATGTTATTTAAAATTATATTTAAATAGTATTTTTTGAGTGTTGGTTGGTTTTACAATTCCTTGTGAAGTTAATAAAGAATAATATTGCTTTGATAATATGATTGATAATGATTAATGCAGTTATGCTGTTATTATGAGTTAAAAAATGTTTACCCTCATTATAAAGGAAGAATGATATAGTACACCAGATGGAAACTCACTTACTCCTGAGGGGTAAGGAATGCAAATAAAATTGCTAGGTAATAATATGGTCCAGATGCACTTTGGGGTTTGGTGGAGGCCTCAGTTGTGATGTGACATCGGAAAGATTTTTCACAACATATTTCTCCAGCTGAAGTTTGTCCTGTCCAGATACAGGATCTGCCAAATTACAAAAATCTAGCCAGATGTTAAATTTTACAAAAGAGATTTGTATAGGTTAGGATTTAAGAAAAAAAAAAAAAAGCAGTCCAACAACTCAAAGAAATATTGTTTTCTGAATCTGTAAAATAAGCAGATTCTACTCAGCTCTGAGTCTATCATTTTAAAGCTTTATTAACATACTAGAGGCCCAGTGCACGAAATTCGTGCACTGAAGGGGGTTTGTCCCTCAGCCCGGCCTGTGCTCTCTCACAGTCTGGGAGCCCCACAATTGATCACCCCAAAGAGGTAGGCCCTGCCCACCTGGCCAGGGCTCTTTGATGAATTGTCCCCTCAAAGGGAGGCCCCACCCACCCACCGCAGCCCACTGGTTGGTGGACTGGGCCTCCCTCTTTGGGGTGATCGTGGAGCCCCCCAATTGATTGATCACCCCACTGGCCAGTGGCCTGGGCCTCCCTCTGCAGGGAGATCATGGGACGATGGCTGGGCCCCGGACCAATCGCATAGCACACTCCTTGGCTGGCCTGGCACCAGTGGATGTCATAGCATGGTCATCAGGAAGGTCGTCCGGAAGGACATCTGGAAGGTTGTTCGGCTGTCTGTTCTAATTAGCATATTACACTTTTATTATTATAGATAATTTAGAAATAACACTGCGTAAACTTAAGGTCTACACGTGATGATTAGGTACACATATGTATGGTTAAATGATTACCACAATAAGATTAGTTAACACTTTAATTTTGAGTGTGTGTGTGTGGTGAGAACATTAAAGAACCACACTCTTAGCAACTTTTAAGTATATAATAAAGTACTGTTAATTATAGTAACCATGCTGTGCATTAGATCCCCAGAGCTTATTCATCTTATAACTGGAAGTTGGTACCCACTGACCAATATCTCCTCATTTCTCCCACCCTTACTAATGGCAACTGCCCTTCTGCTAAGAGTTTATATTTATTTCTTTATATAAAATGCATCCAAAGCCACTGATAGAGGGTGTTTGCATGTATGAGTGTGTTTGGGTGTGCATGTGTATGACCATGTGTGTGTGTGTGTGTGTGTGTGTGTGTGTGTGTGTGTGTTTAAAATCTGAACCATTATTGGGAAAACCAAAAGCATTTAGGAACTACACATTCACATTTTCACTATAGTTAAAAAGACCTCATGCTTGGTGGCTCTGCATCACTGACTCTTCTCTATTACAGGCTTAGTGGAATGTTATGAAGTACGAGAGGCCCAGTGTACGAAATTTGTGCATGGGTAGGGTCCCTAGACCTGCCGGAGATCAAGGCCGATCTGTGGGGCTACCAGTGGGGCAACTGAGGGGCCCCGGCTGGCACCTGCCTTGGCTGTCCTGCCGCTACCGGTCGCCTCCCTCTGCAGGATGACTGGTGGGGCAATTGAGGGGCCCCCCACTGGCACCTGCCTTGGCGGGCCTGGGGCCTGGGGGCTAGGGGCAGCTCCTGCATTGAGCATCTGCCCCCTGGTGGTCAGTGCTGGTCATAGTGACCAGTTGTTCCTCTGGTCATTCCACTGTTTGGGTGATTTGCATATTAGGCTTTTATTATATAGGATGAGTCAAATGAACTGAATTCAAGTCCAGATGAACCCATTTGTATGGTTTGCGGACATGATGGCAGTCATTAAACTTTCTGAATGTGAGACTAAAATGAACCAAGACATACTTAGAGAATCCCTAAGGACCTCCTGAATTCTTAAATGCATTGGAATTTATTATTCGAACTTTAGAATGCAATTATCTGTGGCTTATATTCTCAAAAACATGGCCTCTAAATAGAATTTTTTTAAAAAAATAAAAACTTTAATAGATTTTACTCTTTAGACCAATTTTAGGTTTACAGAAAAATTTTGCAGAAAGTACTGGGAGTGTCAACTATTATTAACATCTTGCATTAATGTAGTGCATTTGTTATAATTGAAGGACCAATATTGATACAGTATGTAAAGTCCATAGTATGCATTAGGGTTCACCCTTTATGTTTTATAGCTCTGATATGTACAAGATGGTATGTATTCATCATTACAGTATTGTATAGAATAATTTCAATAACCCTAAACATGCCCTGTGTTCCACCTACTCATCCCTTTTTCCTCCTCACATTGACCTGAATTAAAATCATGTAGTCATCCCTGAAGACCAGGAACATAGTGATTATAATTTTTCTCACTGATTTGTTCTGGGGCATACAACAAGATTTGACACATAATATAGATTTAGTAGATATTTACGAAATAAATGACTAAATGAGCTTACACCGTATTAACTATTTATTCAAGATAAGGTAATTTCCTACAGAGTAAGACAAAAGGGCAAATTGAGTGTCTGCCTTTAGTTTCAAACATGCTGATTATTATTTATCAAGGCCTCTGTATGTTGGGAAACTTTCTTACCAAATACAGTAGGTTTGGAGCATATTCAATACCTTGATATTTTTCCTACATTTTAGTGAAATCCCACTCTCAGGTGGAACTAAACAATGATAACAGGCATGACAAGGACTTAGTTTACAGTCAGGTTGAGGTTTCTGAACATTTGCAAAAAGTCCAGGTAAATAAAAAAAATTTGGAACAGAAACTCAAATATATGTTATATCGCTTTATTGTGTGGCCCATTATGATTGAATCTTGAGTTTTTCTAGCAGGACACTGCTAGGTGTGAGGATTGTATGTTTGGCCATAGAATGGAGCATAGCTTTAACTGAAAAAGAGACATTACTCAAATATTATAATCCTTTGTTGAAACTCTTTTTAAAGCACTAGCTGAAAAATAATCTCTACTTCAGTGGAATCTTAATTTAAGAGAAGCTAATACATGTATAAAAGAGATACCCTCTTGGTGCTTTTGTTTTTCTTATTAAAATAGTCCTTCTTAAACTTTTTAAATTGATACCATAATATCCTCTTGGAAAATAGTCAGCTGTTTTCATGGATGGTTGTTGATGAAGTCCATTCCGGTTATAGTAGCCCTAATCTCTGGAACCCCTAATTTCATTCATGTGGGCTCCACCCTCATGACCTAATTACTTGCCAAAGGCCCCACCTTCTAATATCATTGCCTTGTGGGTTAGAATTCCAGCCCATGCATTTTAAGGGCACACAAACATTAAATCTACAGCAGTGCTTATTTGGCTTTGTTCTGTCCTGTGGAGCTTCATTCCTTGAAGACATTAGTTTTTGTTTTGTTTTGTTTTCTTTCCTTTTTCAGAACTCTTACTTTATTTGTATCTGTTTACCAAATGCTGAGAAAGAATAATGGCTGAAATGCCAAATGTTGTACCTTTAAACTGTTTCGAGAGCTTGATTTTTGTTGGACTGGACCACATAGTTTCCTTGTGTCAGGCTTCTTCCTTGGGAGAGCCTACAATTCTCAGAAATTGTTCACTTTAGTTCATCCATGCTTTGCTTTTCAAACTTGAAAATTTTTCATTATATTACTACAGTCCTCTATTTAATTATTTTCCTCTTTAATCAACCAAAAAATTCATGTTCTTCATGTAACTTATTATTTTTTTTACTTAATCATTTCAATACATTTTTTTTAGCTCCTAATGTGAGCCAGGCACTATTCTAGAGAAAGGGAAGACAGTTATGAACAATATAGACTAGTTCTCATCCATAGAAATGATCAGATGTGGCCTTTTTTACCCAATAAATCATGCCTCCCTATCTCCCACTCTTGTGAAGTCCTTCTCCTTAAATCCTGGGGTTATTCTGTGACCTACTTTAGCCAATACAATGCAGAGGAAGTCATGCTATGCAAGTGTTGGCCCGAGGTTAAGAGGGTGGGGAGATCCTGTTACTGTATCCTGGGAAAGGTACACACAGGCTCTGACTACCCTGGAACTATCATGCCACAGGAAAGACATGCCAGATACATGAAGAGACCATGTGAGTGAGAACATTTTGGATAGGGATATTCAGTTAGTGTCCCCCAAATAAGCCTCCCTAGGTGGTGTCACCTTGAACAGAGATAAGCCCCAGTGACCCTGGCCCAAATTACAGGATCATTATCAAGTAAACAAAATAATCCATGTTTTCAACCACTAAGTATTGGGGTAGACAGATGGTCAGATGGCAATAAATAACCAAAGAACAAGATCTCTTTCAGATAGATTGATTAGAAAAATGTCAAAACTCACCAAACATCAGTATCCCAACTGATCTCCACTGTATTTACAGATTTGGAGAAAAAAATGTTTTTAACAATAATCATATAAGTGATAACCATGAGTAAAAATATTATTCAGCCCTGGCTGGTGTTCTAAGTGGTTAGAGCACCAGCTGGTGCACTGAAAGGTCGAAGATTCGAGTTCTGGTCAAGGGCATGTACCTGGGTTGCAGGTTTCCTCCCTGCCCCTGGTCAGGATGCATGTGGGAGGCAACCAGTCAATGTGTTTCTCTCACATCCACATTTCTCTCTCTCTCTCTCTCTCTCTCTCTCTCTCTCTCTCTCTCTCTCTCTCTCTCTCTCTCTCTCTCTTTCTCTCCTCCTTCTCCTCCTCCTCCTCCTCCCTTTCTTCTACTCTCTCTCTGAAAAGCATTGAAAAAATATCCTTAGGTGATGATTAACAAAAAAAAAAATATATCCACTTCCATGATGCTTTATTTATTTGGTTAGTTATACATTTATATATAACATTTTTAATTCTTCAATATTTATTTTAATGGTAATTGAGACTTTAGTTAAGTCCTATGCACCAGGCACATGGAATACATTAGTGAATAAAACTAATCTATTTAACAAAAACTGTGAAAGATAAAATTTGTAGTGTTAAGTCACTATGCTTGAGGAATTTTTTACACAATCGATAACTAAATCCAGAGCTCACTTCAGACCATTCCCTCCTTTACCCAAATTCATATTCCTGCTAGTCTCGAGACCCATAGATAACCTGGTTTCTTAATAAACATAGATTCTGAAATAAGATAGACTTTATTTCTGATTACAGATTCATAATTTCCTAACCATGAATAAGTGTCTTTGAGTAAGTCAGCTGACAGTTTTGAGCTATCTCTTTCCACATCTTAAGAAAATTGGACTGATTACACTTATTTAATATGGATGTTGTGTGGATCTAATGAGGCAGACATAATTATAAGCTCCTCTGGTATTTCTGCTCATATCACATGTTCCTTTAGAAGAAAGTCTCTAACTACTAAATTTATCATGGAATTGGGGAGTGCGAAACAATAGTGAATATGAAGACACATGTGATTAATTGCTCTGGAGCCTCAGGCATGGCATGATGGTAGCTCTGAGAGGTAGGAATCAATATTGAGAAAGTAAAAGGGACAGAAATTCTTCGTGATGGTATCCACTGATACACTTTTAAAACTTTTAATGTCCTTTTAATGACGTTCCACATCTTTAGGCTAAATATTTCTACTTCCTTACAAATTGCTCAAATATGATTTTTAGTCATTCATATACAAATGTTCTTTAGTCTGTCTAAATCATTTTAAATTCAAGTACCTAGAATTGGAAGAAATAGTCCAAGCATTTACTAACCAGTACAGAGTTAGAATAGTGCCTCCCTAGTTTTAACTACAGTACTCCTCTTAATGAAGTTTAAAATGAATTATCTCATGGTGATTACATCATTCCCTTACCTGACATTGAATTTACTGTTATCCAAAAAGCTGCTAAGCTATGGCCTCTTTATTTTTACCAGTGAATTCTGTTGATGCACATGTGTGAAAGCATCGTATTTACCCTTGGTAAATCTCACCTTTTGAAACCACATCTCCTCAGTTTATCACTCTCTTTTTGTAAACAGATTTGTCCAGAGGCATATTTGTTCTCTTCCTCACAGCTTACCATAATTTCAATTTACTTAATTTTACCAAAGTCTGACTTACTGCATGTAAGCCTTTATCCCTGTGTAGTGGGGAGATATAAATAGTTATAATATAATCAGTACCAAAATGTATTTGAATATATCTGAAAATCACCCCAATAAGCAGAAGCCAAATAAGCAGATATGCATGATATATATTTGTTATAGTTATATTTCTTCCATAGCATACATTGTTATGAATTAATTAATTCACTCATAATTTTTTTGTGCTATATACTTTGCTAGGAGCTTGGGATACAGCAATGAACAGGACAGACTAGGTCTTGGCATTGGAGTTAATGACAGCAAACAATGGCCACCCGTGACATGGGATCAATTCTATTTCGCTGACTTAATCTTGGCATGAATTGTTCATGTGCAATCCTTTTTAATCGCAAGAATAATTGCTATCTCATAACATTACAATGAATGTAAGAACATTTTGTTCTACCACTGAGATGGAACTATTTATCTTAAAATTTTAGGCTGTTTTTGCAATGCTATCAGATTATTTCATAATGTTTTTAAAAAAATATATTTTATTAATTTTTTACAGAGAGGAAGGGAGAGGGATAGAGTCAGAAACATTGATGAGAGAGAAACATCAACCAGCTGCCTTCTGCACACCTCCTACTGGGGATGTGCCCGCAACCAAGGTACATGCCCTTGACCAGAATCGAACCTGGGACCTTTCAGTCCGCAGGCCAACACTCCATCCACTGAGCCAAACAGGTTTGGCTATTTCATAATGTTTTATTTTATAGCACATCTATGATACTATCAGTTTTTTTTCATTGATTTCACATATGTAAAATATATATAATCAAGATAAATCTAGCCTGTGCCTCTGTTTCGGCACATCAGCATTTTTTTAAGGGTTGACATCATTATAATGGATTGCTATGATTAGAATGACTAGTCTATTGCAAGTTGTGTTTTCTTTTTTAAATTGGTTGTAATTCTGCCTTTGTGGTGTAGGTAGATTACATCCAAGTGCCTATTTAGAAAGAGAAAGGTCACTGAGATACAGGGTGCATTCAGTGGACTACACTGACCAACATATACCAGTAGTACTACAGACTCATGTTTAAAACAATATTACAAAGAGGCCTTAAATATATTTGCTTGCATATGCTTCATGTTTTGAGTTATGGAGAAGTTAGAGGTTTCCCCAGGGTAGATACAAGATTTGGACCCAGATTTCTGCTTTTCATCCAGGGCTGTTTCTACTTCACTACATTTAATGATTACACTAAGAATGTTTAAGCTGGGGAAGATGCAGATAAAACAAGAGTGGCGATGTGCTGGTCATGAGTCACAGGTTCATGGGGTTCATTATGCTATCCTCTACTTTTATTCTTGTTTGAAAATATCTATATAAGAATTTTAAATACAAGTAGAAAGATCTCATCTCTTGTTTAGTATAATTTATAAGGTAGAGTTAACCCCATATTACATAGTTTTTGAATAAAATAAGTACAGAATACAAAATATTTGCCAATTTAAAACATCCACTCATAATAACTCTAACAAGAGGAAACCAGAAGCTATTCTAGGGGGGGAAATCATGTTGTAGAGTCATCATTTAACCATTGGTAGAAAGTTGTTTGATTTTGTGCTGATTGAATTTCACTACTGTTGATAAAGTATTATTTCTATGAAGTCCAAAATGTGAACATTTGTGGCATCTTACACACCATGTATCATTTTATACTCAACTTAGTGAAATAGTAACCCAACAGAATTCCACTAATTGGGAACCTGCATTAACATCTTGTCCAGTTATCTAGTTAAGAGTAGAGTGAAAACAAATAGATTGATAGAGAATATATAGTTATTGAAAAATAAATTCTAGGATATGTGATTTCTGCAGATTTGTGTACAACCTCTTAGAAAAATTTATAAGAATGTATTGCAAGTTAGAGTTTTTAAGATACAGAAGAATATTACATCTATATCTCTAAGGGAAGATTGGGCTGTTTAGTTACACAAAATGCACTCAGGCCACAAAGTTATGTTAATGAAGTTCAGAAAGTTGCTAAAGCAAAAAATAAACAGAAAATAGAGGCTTCTTTGTATATTTTAACTAACTAGAAAATTTAATAAACAGAACTAATCATTCCCAGTGAATTTTAGGGTTATTCAATGAGCTTTAGTATAGTATACTGTGCAATAAACTGCATTACTCAAACAAATGCAGTATTGATAACAGTTCTTAGTGTTAATAATAGTCACAAAAATTTTCTCTTGGCTTATCTGATGTTTACAGCAGATAATGAAGGAATGGAATGTTTTTAACAATGACTCCAAAGAGAATGGATCGCTAAAATCTTTTCCCCCAGAATCAGAACTATTCTTATGGTTTAAAACACCAGCAATTCATATTATTTTAATTACTCATTTTTAAGAGCATGTTGTGTTACAAAACTTGTGGCTGTAACTTTGAAGATTTCTTTTTTTTCCCCAGAGTTTACAAAATGAGAAAAAATATTATAATAAGCCACTGAACTTTACTGATTTGGACTTTCCAGACTTCTTCAGAACCACAAACTGCCAGCCTTCTGAATGTCATCTGAAATGATCCAAAGGTTGCTCACCCAGTACACATTCCCAAATTCCCAGTTTGAGCAAATACAGACATTTGAGGAGGATCCAAACCCCAAAGAGCCTGCCTGAGCTTTTTTGAACATGGAATTGCCTAGAATTAAAACTAATTATTTCAGAGACCCCAGACCAGTTACTGTTCTTTCACTCATTGAGCTCTGCAACATACCAGAGAACTATTGTATTCATTCATTCATTCATTCAGTCAGTCAGTCAGTCATTCATTCATCAAGTACCAATTGGAAGACATCAAGGCCCTTGTCCCAGTGAGATTTATATTTAGGGTGTGTGACAGACAACAAGTATGTGAACAAATAAACAAGCAAGACAATTTCACTAGCAATTTATGAAAATTTAATCTCAGATCCTTTCTTATCAGTTATGTGAACTTGGTAACGTTTCTTGACATTTTTGGTATCATTTTTAAAGATGTCAAAGAAACAACAGTTCTAGGCTTTAGGTGAAAATTAAATTAGATTATGCGACAAAGTGCTTGGGAAATAATGATGTGTTTCACTTGTATAATATACTAGTATATGCTAGAATGTCTGTCGTACTGTTTATAATGTGGGAAAGGGGAATAACCCAAATCCCTCAGAAGAAGGTAGAATGGATAAATGATATATATTACATTCATGTGGCGCAATGCTTCCCAGCTGTTAAAATGCACAAGGGAGATTTTAAAAAAAAACCCTTAAAACATAATTTGAATGAAAAATGTAGCAGAAAATGTATGGTATAATGCTGTTCACAATAGAACATTCATAAACATATATATGCAGCACATTTTTTAACAGGACAAGAAACATACATATCAAATTCATGATGATGAATGTATCCTGAGGGAAGAAAAGAATAGTATAACCAAAAAAAGGATAGGGAAATTTATGGAGTACTGCCCCTTTTAGCTATATGTACTATTTATTTTATTTTTAAAATAAATCACAAGATAAATTGAATTAAAAGTAGTAAACGGAGATTTTCTGAGGGAGATAATATCCACACATGGATAATTGAGATACCAAATGAACCAATGGTCTTGTGAAAGGAAAATTCTTTGTACATTTGTGGCAATCCTTCCTGCATGGCAGTTACTTTAAATTTGACAGGTCATTTCCCCTGACTTAACAAGGCTTTGTGGAATGAATGTGCCATGGCCTTTCAGTTAACTCCTATTTTTGAGGTAAAACATACTTGGCATAATCAAGTAGAGTTTCTCAATATTTCATTTTATTTTATATATTTTTACTTTTTGTTTTGTTTCTACAGGGACTTCATCATGTCTGGGATACAACACAAAATTCCTGACTGCTGTTGCTGAGTTCGATTTAGAAAGTCATAGTGTTCCAGTGCATTTTAATAGAATCCTTGACACAGTTTCTCCCTGCCCTGCACAATACAAAGACTTGATTGACTTGTACAGATTCCAAGTGGTCATTCTTCACGGGTTCTTTACATGACTAAATATACACATTTGTCCAACGTTGCCAGCCTACATTCTTTCCAGCTCCAATGGCTTTTACCATTCACTGAGTGCTTACAGCCCATCCATAGAGTCACTAAATGAGGTTGTTAAGTTTCCATTTTTCAGCTCACATAAATAGTTACTCCAGCAGATGTGGACTGGAATGGATGTTCCCCCAAACCAAAGCTATTTGGCAAAGCTTTGTCTTTCTTACACAAGCAGGAGAGAGAGTTGTGGTGGCTACCATCTTCACTCACCATATTCACTGCATGGCAACCAGAATATGCTTAAAATAGGAGCTGCTGTTGTGGTAGCTGTTTAAAGATCTAATGAAATTAGTTTTATTGCAATAACTTTCCCTTGCTGGTTCTTATCAGGATCCAATGGAACCTATTTTTGTTTTCTTTGGGGACATAATGCTTGTGAGATTTTTGGTACATCTCCCAAGATTTGAGGATAAATAAGAATAACATGAAAGGACATTCATTTAATAAAGCAAGTTTATAAGAATCCAATCAAGAGGGGTGAAAAAAAGCCCCCTAATATCCTCTGTTATCTTCCAACGTCGAGATGGCAGCTTCAGATCCCTTACTCTGTGGAATTCTTTGCAATAGCGTAAGGGCCATTTAAAAACTTTTAGGTTTTTTTGCTCACATCCTTTTTCATCTTGCCTCACTGTGTCATATTGTCCATGCCACGTCAGAATCCTGAAGTTAAACTGTAACAGCACTGAGGAAGGTGGCAGAGACTTCCAGGACCACAGCAACGCTTTAGCCTTTGAAATAGATGAATTAATTATTAAAAAATAAACAGGATTGTCTCAAATCCTAGAACTTTTGAATAAAGTACTCCTATTGCATATTCGTTTCTATGTGTCCCCATATGTGGTTAACTGGTGATATGGCTTCTCTATCAGAACAAACTATTTTTGCCTGTCCATCCCTATAATTCTCATGGTACTTACCCATGTGCCATTAACCCTCATGGAATTTCCTCTTCATATTTGTTTCAGTAATTTCAGTAATCCTGATACAAGAGAAGGTTCCAAACCCATTTCCTCCTAGAAAACTCTCCTAATTCCTAATTCTGTCTCACTTCTCCAATCAATTCTATGTTTTACTCTCCCTTAACTCTTTATATCAGGCGTCCTCAAACTACGGCCCGCGGGCCACATGCGGCCCGCCAAAAACATTTATCCCGCCCGCCGGGTGTTTTTGCCGCCGCTGCCTGTCCTGCTTAGCAGCCCACTCGTCCCGGGCCCGCAGTGCGCATGTGTGGAATGTCTGAGGGACAGTGAACTGGCCCCCTGTTTAAAAGTTTGAGGACCTCTGCTTTATATGAACAGGTTTCACCACATTACCTGATATTTCTTCATCTCAGCCTTTCTAACTGCTCTGTATCGCGAGAAAAGCATGTTTGCTTCCACCCCTCATACCTTCACTGTCACCGTCAACTTGATACCAATACCACGTCTTTTTCTTCTGTGTCTTGACTTTGAAATCACAATTATTGAACACTGACAGTGTGTAGGAGAGTCAAAAGAAGATAATATTGGTTATGATTATTAAGAACTCACAATCCCAAGGCCTAATGGAGGAAACAAAATATAATATTTATTTTAAAATAATGACAAATATTTAAAAAAATATAACAAATATAGAAGAGAAATGAAATGTTGCCAAACAAACTGCCTCACAAATACTTTTGGAGGGTCCTCAGGGGAGGGAGAATTACTTCTAGATGGTGATCAAGACGTACTATATTAAGACAGTAGACACGTTTTAATTCACTCATTTAACTCATTTATAACTAGCCAATAGTCACCAGTATTTTGATTGACACTGAGCTGAATACAATCTTACTAGGTGAACAGAAAGGCATGATGAGCAGATGAGCAGCTACAAGGCTGCTTGAACAATAGTAATAGAGTCAGTCTAGTGTTCATTTATCCATGAACATAGTCAGCAAGCAGATATACTATTTCTATGTACTTGGTATTGGGTTAAGTTCTGGGAATGCAGAAATGACACAGAATAACACCATCCTTTTCCAAGAATTCATAATTTAGTAAGAGAGACAAGTAAATAATTATGAAACAATTATAAAAGAATATGATACTTGGTATAGCAGGGGCATATAAGCCATGTGCCCAGAACTAAGAGATACTGAAAAATAATACACAGCTCCTGACCTTAGTGAGAAATGGACAAATAGTATAATTTATATGATAAGTATTTCAACTAAGAATAAACATAAGGGTGCTTTGTATTTGGGAGATTTGCAAATATATGAAAAAAACTAGATTATAGGTGAAAGAAAGTGTGGCTGGAGACTGAGTTTTTAAAAAGTGGGGTCCAGCCCTAACCGGTTTGGCTCAGTGGATAGAGCGTTGGCCTGTGGACTGAAGGGTCCCAGGTTCGATTCCAGTCAAGGGCATATACCTTGGTTGTGGGCACATCCCCAGTAGGGGGTGTGCAGGAGGCAGCTGATCAATGTTTCTCTCTCATTGATGTTTCTAACTCTCTATCCCTCTCCCTTCCTCGTTGTAAAAAATCAATAAAATATATTTTAAAAAAATAAAAATAAATAAAAAAGTGGGGTCCAGGTCAATGAGGCTTTGTATAATATCCTAGGAATCTAAAATTTAGACTATACCCAGTAGTAAACTTTGAATAAGTTCAGTTGGTCAGAAGGATGATTAAATGGCTAACTTCAATCGTTAGCTTTACTCTTGAAGTAATTCAAATGAAGGATATGACAGAAGTCCAGGACTCGGAAGATTGACTTAAAAATGAGGCTAAACTGTAATGGAGGGTACCACAAATATCACAATAAGTGGGGGGAGTGGGGTGCCAGTAAAAGCAAAGCTTGCTAAATAAATAATTCAATAATTCTTTCCTAGTTATTTGCTTGAGAAGAGAAAAACATGCAACTTGGAAGATTTCACTTGAGTGTCTTAGTCCAAATTCCACTGGGAGGAGCAGTGACACAGGAAGCAGGCAAGGCTCTGGGCCACACCACATGGGCCGCTGCTGTCTGTAAATGTGTTCATCCTGTCAAGGAGGAAATTGTTGGCTTGAAGTGAATATAAAATAGCCTGAGGACCATTTAGTCAGAGTTAAGCAACATTTCTCTTTGGGGAAATTTGCCTGTTATTATAACCTGATAAAAAGTAAACTTCTGCACACAATGGCTCATAGCTTCACAACAGGAAGTTCTGTTCAACATTCCAGAAAGTTCTACTTTACTTTTTCAGTACTTCAATTACAGAAAATGTTCAGCAATAATTGAGAGTTGGGAAATCTGTATTCTGAAGTTTCCTCTTCTTATGACTTTCTGTGAAAATATTGGCATCTTAAACTCTGTGCTTCCTTTCTTCATCTGAAAATTTATCTCCATATCCCTTTCAGTTTTAATGTTTTAAAACTTTAAATGTTTTATGGATCTTCTTTTTAATTTTAAACATTTATTGATTGATTGATTTTAGAGAGAGGGAGAAGAGAAAGGGAAACTTGATTTGTTATTTCACTCATCTCTGCCTTAACTGCTTGATTCTTGCATGTGCCCTGACCAGGGATCAAGCACACAACCTTGGCAATACTCTAATCAACTAAGCTACCTGGCCAGGGCTAACTATATTAAAATAATATATCATAACCATTTCATTTGAGAAATTGAGTAATACAGAATGCTTTTAATATCTCCTTTGAGTTATTATTTTATCACCTCAACTTCACTCAACTTAACTAGTCTTTTTATTATTAGACTCATAGCATTTATCTTTGACTGACTACCTTACTATTGTTTCTTTAGCTTTGCTTCATTTTTTAATACTAACTTCCCTTCATCTCTGACAAACTTATTTAGTAAGAGTTAATACTATTCTTTCTTTACTCCCAAATTATTCCTTTCTTATTCTTTAAGTCTTAGTGAAATTGTGTCATGTTAAGTAGAGGGTCCCTAATTTCTGTCTGATCAAGCAAAAGTACCTATCAAATTATTCCATCTGTAAATTGAATGAATTAGCCAGTTAGGCTACACTTTTTATGCAATTAATCCTATAATCTAAATTACACACACACACACACACACACATCTGAAACATGGGTACTCAGTTTTATTTAACTATTGCAATATTAAATGTTTGAGGATAGAGATCATACTTAATTCAATCATATTAAAATAACATTGAAATTATATATATATCCATATTTCTTATAGATATAGATGAAATATGGGGCAATGGTGATACCATGCCTTGTTACATGATTAGTGCCTATTGTTAAAGTTATTGAACTAGCTAAGGTTTTAATTTTTTGTGTAAACATGAGTAAATGGGATTACCTTTCTCAAGGGAAAATATATGCCCAAAGAAATAAATATAAATATACAAAAAAACTTCCTCATCCAACTTACACCATATTTTTATAAGGATAAAATAATTTTAAGGGAATATCTGATGAATACACAGTGAATAAGATTAAAACATAAAATTTAGCATTTAAATACAGATATTATAGCACTAAAGAGCTACATAAAATTGCAATTATAATATCCCTTTGAAGAAACACCATTTGGTTTTATTGTCATTCTAGTCAAATAGGTGTTTAGGGTGTGAGATAAATATTAACATTTTGTACCCAAAAAAGACTTTTTCACAAATGGGTCAGTGGAACTCTTGACATGTCAGCAAGTATGCCCAACTACAGATTTAATCTACTTTATCTGTCTCTCTTTTGTGTTTTGAAATAAGAGGTTGTCATTGACCCTGTGATAAGTATACATTATCGGGGTTTGGTTTATCCCAAATAGCATATGTTAAACTATGCTAAGTAGAGGTTTAAACTTGAAAATAATTCTGAAACGCTACTTTGGTTATAGACATGTGGGGAGAAAAGAGAAGAATTTGCCTTTCCACTGCCAACGTCGTCCACATCAAGAGGACTGGGTCGGAGATGTCACGGGTGTGCTTTGTGTTATATTTTGTACCTCAGAAGCCCATTCTCTCTCCTCTTCTCCCTTTTGTTCCCTCTATGCATAGGTCAAAAGGTCACAAATATTTGGCCATTTGAAACTGAATAACTGTAGGATTTTTTGTTGTTGTTTTTCTTTTTTCTTTTTTATTGGTCAAGGAAGAGATATGGTCTCTGGAGAGACACTTGCTTAGGTCTGACTTACTAATGAGGATCATGAATCAGTCACAGGTTAACCTGCTGAGATAGCAATTTATGTTTTGTTATTGTTCTATGTTTTTTCCATTTGAAAAACAAGCAAGCACTTTGTATTCCTTTAGTCCAGAAAAGTCTGTATAGCGTATTCTGCCTCATATTTCCCTGTTTTTTTCTTTTGTTTTTATTGATTTTTTTAGAGAGAAGAAGAGAGGGAGAGAGAGAGAGAAACATTGATGGGAGAGAGAAATATCTGTTGGTTGCCTCCTGCACCCATCCCAACTGGGAATTGAACCCACAACCTTTTGGTACACAGGATGATGCTCCAAACAACTGAACCACCTGGTCAGGGCCTTTCTGTTTTTCTTCTTTAGAAAATTTAAGCTCCTATTTTAAAAAATCGGATTGTGATGATGAAGAAAGGTGAGATGGAGAAGCAGTCAAAGGAGAGACAATTCTGTCTCATTCCAAAGTATCAGCTACAGATTCACAAGTTCTATGAGCAGTGCAGACCCAAATCCTTGAAGCACCCATGGAGATGGGAGGGAGATGCATTAAGGGAGATGACACCCAGACTTCCAACCCTATCAAATAATCCTTTGCTCATGTAGACATAGAAAGGTAGTTGCTGTGGGGTGAGGTACCCTGAGATCTTGGTTAATGTATGTTTAAGTGGTAACCCAATATGGATAAGGAAAACTTGGATCTAAATAAGCAGAGTGGGAAACAGGAAATATGTTAATGACTCAAACTTAATTTTTTCCAGCTCTAAGGGACAGAAACTTAGTGTCAGAATTATTTTAATGGGGAAAATGTGACATGACATTTTCTACATTTTCAATTTTTAGAGGAAGAGCCCCATCAGGTACAATTCCCAGAAATTGCTTGTATGCTTAGCCCACTGTTAAAATCAAAGTACTTCTGTTTGGTTGGTAAAGCAAAGAATAATCATTCATATAAATTCCAAAATTCAATCTGGCCCAGTCCAAGCACAAAATGACGTTATGATGTGCATTCCTTCTGAGAAGGTTCAACACAGGTCCTGCTTTGCTGGAGTCCATCCTGGTTCATGCAAGTTTTCCTGGCAAAATTATTAACAGTATCCACTTTCACAAGCAAGCATTGCCCTAGTTTCAATGATAAATGACTTTGTCAGCCTTCACATGAAATGTTCTGCCTTTGATATAATCGCCAGTTTATTATCATTATCTTGGACTTGTGCTCCAGCTTCTAAACAGCACATATATAGTTAGTGTTTTGTAATTCTCCACTAAACAATGTATCGTGATCTGTCATTCACACATTTAACTATTTTTAAGAAATACTAAAAACTAGCAGCCAGAATAGAGAGACAAAAAGTTGTTATAAATTTTTAAACTTGCTTTTAAGTTTAATCTTTTTAATCTGCAGGAAATACCAAAAAATAATAATAATAATTAAAAAATTCAGTCTGACACATTTTCTGTGCAAAAAATGAGAAAATCCTAAAACGCCATTGGATACTGTGCATGATTTAATACAAGATATTGTACAAAATTATTTGTATTTCTCATATAACATAAAACTTTTGGTAACTTAAGCAAACAAAAAAATATAGGTGGCTTTTTAGTGCCAGTGCCAAAAGCATTGGCTACTATAACATTCTGAATTTATCTTGTTAAGGGTGTAAATGATGACACCAATTTGACCAGAATGACAATCATGTTTAATGAAAGTTAATAGGAAAAAAGTTTTAAAAATTGTAAGCATCAATGGGGAAATTATATTTTTTAAAAATCCTGAAACAATTTTAAAAAATAAAGCATTTTAAATAATAAAAAGCACTGAAATATTTTATGAAAAAGCAAATGTAAAAACTAATCAGAATGTTTTCCACTATTAATTATGAAGTTTAAAAAAGTAATATTGTCAAATGTGTCATCACAGTCTAGATTCCTAATTCCATTTTTTTTTTTTTGCAGAATGTTTACTACAGACTGAGAAAACATAGTTCTGTACAAACTTTTAAAATGAAATGAAATGATTATTGACAAAATTTCAACTGCTTCACATAATAATGTTCTAATGATTTATTTAAAAGGAAAATTCATAGCTTGGAATGAAGTTTAATGGTTTTGTTGAACTTTGGAGATAGAAATGACATTTTAAATAATATATTAAACAACTCATTGTTAGAGAAACAATATTGTCAGTTGAAACACAATAATTAGAAAAACCTCATTGAAATTTTTAGGGGGAAATATATTATGGAGAAAGTCTGCAGTTTTGTCAAATTTTTAAAAATATTCTTGATCTTTTAATTTGGCACTAATAAAATCATTGCATTCAATATCTTGTAATAATGAAATAAAAGATATAAACCAAGTAAAACTTCCTTTTTATTGGAAGGAACTCTTACCATTTGCAACGTCATGGATGGAACTGGAGAGCATTATGCTAAGTGAAATAAGCCAGTCAATAAAGGAAAAATACCACATGATCTCACTCATTCATGGACAATAGAGACCATTATAAACTTTTGAACAATAATAGATACAGAGGCAGAGCTGCCTCAAACAGATTGTCGAGCTGCAGCAGGAAGGCCGGGGAGGGTTGGGGGGCAGGAGGTAGGGGGGTAAGAGATCAACTAAAGGACTTGTATGCATGCATATAAGCATAACCAATGGACATAAGACACTGGGTGATAGGGGAGGCTAGGGGACTGTCTAGGGCGGGGGGATAAAATGGATACATATGTAATACCCTTTGTAATACTTTAAGCAATAAAAAAAAAAAAAAGAAACAAAAAAAAAAGAAAAGAAAAAAAAAACAAAACAAAACAAAAAAAAAACTTCCTTTTTATTAAATAAAAAATTGTTCATGCATTTTTATCAAACATCAAGTAAACAGCAGGGAAATTTAATAATATATCTGAAGAGATGGGAATGGAACTAATGAAAACTGGAAGAATATTAAAATCTGACCTCAATGATCTCCTCCTCTCCTGAACTCTACAAATTGCCACTTATTTGGTACTAATCATTTACTACTACCCTGAATAATGCATAATGTCTTGTTCATTTTATTTCTCAATACTAGTGGGGGAAAGTAGAATTTATTTTATAAATAGTGTTTCTTAATCTCTTCTATATTTTTTTTAATGCTGCACCAAGGACCTTACTGAATAATTCACTGGCATGACTTTAACTCCATCAATGAGCATCATCAAATATCCTGGAAAATATCAACTAGAAAATATATATTTCATGTACATGGTCTTCCAATGGACAGAAGATGGGTAAAAGATCTTCAATTCAAAGATGTTCATGATGCCATTTATAATATTTTACTATAAATTGGAAACAAAATACATTTTCAGTAGCAGTGTTTGGGTAAGGTAAAATGAGAGTGTCATACAATAGAATATTAGACATAAAATAAAATATTTTATAAAAGTTTTAATGGCATGAGAAAATATTGACTTGCTACTCTATGGTGTTAAATAGAAGAAAGTAAGAAATAAAACTATATATACAATATGAGGTTAATCATATGTAAACAAGTATTATGTGAATATTTATATATGCCAATATAGAAAAATGTTAAATGTTAATAGTATTTGACTGCAGCTGGCAGTTATAAATTATTACATTATTATATTTTCCCACTTATTTTCTCCTTTATTGTCTGCCTTTTCTACAATGGGTCTGCATAAGTCCTTATTAGAAAATATATGCATTCATTGGATATAAACACTTTTAACCTTTGTTACAATACTGGAAAATCCCCAAGAAAATCTAATCAATAGGCCAAGTTTATAATTAGTAATAGAATTAAAATCTTCCACCAATAATTTCCACCAATAGTTATTTTATCACCAATAAAGAAAAAATATTTTATCTAGTTTTAAAAATCTTCATGAGATCTGGGAGATTGATACTGTAGTCTCAAAGGCAATATGATTTTAACTTATTGGTGATAACTATTGGTGGATGGAATCCTACCCTATGCATTTGATAATAAACATACTAATAACTACATTGCAAAGTTAAAATAAGTTAATATAAACATCACACATAACCAATGGCTGCCTCAGGGCAGGTGAGTTAGCTCATCATTATGTAAATTTTATAAAGCTGTCTGATTTCTTAAAGAGCTAGGAACTGGGCCTTAAGTAAAAAATATATTAAGTACTTTTACATTTCCATAGAAATGACTTTGGAGTCCCATAGATAGTAAATGCTGTGTGAGTGCTAGCTAATAGTCTCGAGGTTTTGTCTGTTGAGGATATTTTAGCACAAATTTGCCAGATTGTATATCTCCGCAGGAGCAGTGAGTAGCGGAATTTCCAAGCAGTCTCCAGAGACTGAGGCAAAATGTGGGCAAAAGATGAAGTAAAACTTCTAGCAAAATAACACAGCAGTCCTGGCCGGTGTGGCTCAGTAAGTTGAGCTTCATCCCATGTACCGAGAGCTCACCACTTTGCTTCCAGGTCAGGCACATGCCTGGGAGACTCAATTCCCAATAGGGGGCATACTGGAGGCAGCAAATCAATGTTTCTCTCTCTCCCTCTACCTTCCTCTCTCTCTGAAATCAATGAAAACATTTAAAAAATAACACAGCAGTCTACATAGACTATGAAAATCAAATTCCCATAGTGGATCTTACCCTTTCACTTATTTATTAATCTGTTTATTTATCATTAATTCAATATATAATATTTAACTAGTTCTTATTAAAGGACACAAACATTTCGGATACATTACCGAACAAATGGGCCATGTCCTCGCCTTGTGGAATTTACAGTCTAGGAAGCAAGGTGTCAATGAGATACTCTTTTTTAAACAAAACATAAGGATATTATGTGTTAACTGTGAGTCTAACTAAAATTGACAACCCCTGAAATAGCAATGATGAAGCTAGGTGCTTTGAATAATCTGTGGTTGTTTGGAAATGGACTTTTGAGCTGCATCTACATACATAAAGAACATTTAGCATTCATTCTACAAATATTTATCAGACCCTAGTAGACAGTGTGCTAGCTATTGCAAACAAAAAAGGAAAAGAGAAGTTTCCTCCAATATAGACATAATGGGCTCATTGGTTTTGAAGATCAAGAATAAAGACAATGTAAGAGTGGAAGGAAAAGGGAGAAGAAAGGGAAGCCCCTGTTTATGGATCACCTCTTTTGGGTCTGACAGTTTGCTTGGCATTTTACAGGTTATTTTACTTAATACCTTTAACAGCCAAGTAAAGTGTATATTATTATCCTATACTCTGATGAGAAAACTCAGGATTGGAAGATAGGTAAATGGCTAAGAGCGACCCAGCTAATTAGTGGTAAAGCTAGTATTTTATAACTAATTAGTATTTTCACCTATCTTAAATCATAGCAATAAAGCCATTTCCAATGTGTCGGAAATTTTTAAAAATATCTACTGTAGCCCTAACCGGTTTGGCTCAGTGGATAGAGCGTCGGCCTGCAGACTGAAGGGTCCCAGGTTTGATTCTGGTCAAGGGCATGTACCTTGGTTGTAGGCACATCCACAGAAGGGGGTGTGCAGGAAACAGCTGATTGATTTTTCTCTCTGATCAATGTTTCTAACTCTCTATCCCTCTCCCTTCCTCTCCATAAAAAATCAATAAAACATATTTTAAAATATCTACTGTAATGGAACAACAAACTAGGTACAATGTGAAATACATAGGTGAAAATTTCCCGTATATATTCAATTTTTAAAAATTATTTGGAAAACACATGATCTCTATAAATAAATACATACATACGTACCAGCCTATCTACATACATACATAAATCAACCCAGAAATCTAGGCTTATTTATTTATTTTTATTAAATTATTGGGGTGACATTGATTAATAAAATTATATTATGTTTCAGGTGTACAATTCTGTAACATATCATCTGTATATTGTACTGTGTGTTCACCATCCCAAGTTAAGTCTCCTTCCATCACTATGGATTGTCTAGTTTACACATAATTTTATATTCTAACTAGAGGACCAATGGACAAAATTCGTGCAATGGTAGGTCTTCCTTCCCCTGGCTGCTGGCACCAGCTTCCCTCTGGCTGCTGGCAGGCACCCGGGACCTGGGATTCCGTTGCAGCCCCAGCTTCATCCAGAGGTCATCTGGAAAAACATCTGGGCGAATTAGCATATTATACTTTTATTATTAGAGACTAGAGGCCTGGTACATGACATTCGTGCACTGAAGGGGGGGGTGTTCCTCAGCCCGGCCTGTGCCCTCTTGCAGTCTGGGACCCCTCAGGGGATGTCTGACTGCCAGCTTAGGCGGAAGAGGCTCTGTAGTGCAGTGGCTGTAGAAGGAGCCCCCCCACCACTACTGCACTTGCTAGCCATGAGCCTGGCTTCTGGATGAGCGGTGCTCCCCCTATGGGAGCACACTGAACACCAGGGGGCAGCTCCTGCATTTAGTTTCATTCTGCCATCTGTTCCACCATTAGGTCAATTTGCATATTAGCCTTTTATTATATACTAGAGGTTGGGTGTACAAAATTCGTGCACTGGGGGTGAGGGTGTCCCTCAGCCCAGCCTGCACCCTCTCCAATCTGGGACCCCTTGGGGGATGTCTGACTGCCAGGTTAGGCCCAATCCCACAGGGCCTAAACTGGCAGTCGGACATCCCTCTCACAATCCAGGATTGCCAGCTCCCAACTGTTCACCTGCCTGCCTGCCTGATTGCCCCTAACTGCTTCTGCCTTCCAGCCTGATCACCCCCTAACCACTCCCCTGCCAGCCTGATCGATGCCTAACTGCTCCCCTGCTGGCCCGATTGCCCCTAACTGCCCTCTCCTGCCGGCCTGATCACCCCCAACTGCCCTCCCCTGCAGCCTGGTCACCTTTAACTGCCCTCCCCTGCTAGCCTGATTGCCCACAGCTGCCCTCCTCTGCTAGCCATCTTGTGACCACATGGGGGTGGCCATCTTGTTCAAGGGCATAACAGTCAATTTGCATATTACCTCTTTATTATATAGGAGGTTAAGACAAAGACTTTTTAGATAACACAATTTACTTCAGGGCAAATGAAATACTGCTTACTAATCAAGGTAAAAGTTATATTTTAAAATCTAAACAAAAATTTACCTTTGTCATCATTTCCTTTGGGGAAATAAATTATGTTAATTTCTATGTGAATGAAATCTTTCTTATAGTTAGTCTATAATTTCCACATATTTACTTTTTCTAACATTTAAGTCTTTAGCTGAATATATGAAAATGTGTCAGGTTTGAGAGTTTGAGGAAATCTAATCTTTTAAAATCTCTTGTTAGTGTGGGCATAAAACTAAGCAAAATACTTTTCACTTCTGGCAAAAACAATGGGAAAAAAGCATTAGCCTCTACAAGAAGAGTTTTGGTACTTCCCACTCTAGGGGAGTCCAGAAGCTCAGTGAGGTCAGAATTTTTCACTAATTTCTGGCCCCATGTTTCTTCCCATCCTGGCAATGAAATGTGGAAAACATATTTGTTCAAGGGCAATGTGAACTTTTTCTGAACCTCTCAAGGCATCCATTCTTAGTCATAGAAAAACAGAACCTTTTAGTTATTTTTTAACTTCAACTATTGAAGCCACTAAAGGATTATACAATGTCTTCTCCTGGTCTCCATCCAGTTAGAATTCATTTTCCTTTCTTTATCACATTGTAAATAATATTATGCCAAGGTCTGGATTTATAGAACACTTGATCAAAGGCATGAAAATCAGTTTTGTTGCCAGAGTAAAATAGCCGATATTCTTTAAAATGTCCCTTTTCTGCCTCCAGAGCTATTTAAGCCAAACTACTATTGAAATAACACAGTGCTTAATTGAGTAGTATGAATTCCTTTCCAAAAGGTCACAGAATATGATGTTTACCTTTCATAGCCTCCAGAGTTATTTGGTTATTTAAGGGTGGCCAGGCAAAGGAGTTAGTTTACACATTGTTTATCTTATTTTATGAATTGAAAAGAAAAAATTGAAATAAAGACAGAAGGCCACATTTGTTTGGGTGTTATATTATGTTTGCTAGAGTTCCAAGATATTTTTCACAGTAAATGCTTCTACTGCAGTGATCCTTAACAATAAGTTTGGCAAATAAATATAGGAATCTGAACAATGACCAATTGCAAAAGAATTTACCAACATAAAAACTAAATCAAAGGATCCAGCTAAAAAGAGAGAAATATGCTGAAGGGAAGTCAACAGTATCTGTGAAATGAAGAAAAAAACAAAGAAAGTAAAAAGAAATTATCCCTCCATCCATCTCTCCCTAGACCAGCGGTTCTCAACCTGTGGGTTGCGACCCCTTTGGGGGTTGAACGACCCTTTCATAGGAGTCTCCTAAGACCATCGGAAAACATATATTTACATATTGTTTTTGTGATTAATCACTATGCTTTAATTATGTTCAATTTGTAACAATGAAATTGGGGGTCACCACAACATGAGGAACTGTATTAAAGGGTTGTGGCATTAGGAAGGTTGAGAACCACCGCCCTGGACCCTCTGCTTCATTGCTCAAAGGGATGTTGAGCAGCTTGCTTTTATGGCTACTCAGTTGAAGATATCATTGTGAGTTGTGAAAGCGAGCCTTAGCTATACAAACTTCTATTTCTTTCCAGTCAATTCCTTTGTAGAACTCTTTGATTATTATTTATTTATTTATTTATTTATTTTGTTGTCAGAGCAGCCTTTTTATTCCTCTTGACTTTCTATTGAATTATTCTAGGCAGCTGTTCCAAATACTTTTCACCCTTTTTATTTTATTATTGTTTAAAGTATTACATATAATATTACATATGTCTCCTTTTCCCCCATTAACCTCTCCCCAGTCACCCCCACCCCCCAGCACATGCCCTCACCTCCTATTGTCTGTGTCCATTGGTTATGCTTATATGCATGCATACAAGTCCTTTGGTTGATCTCTTACCACCACCACCCCCAGCCCTCTCCTACCTTCCCACTGAAGTTTGACAATCTGTTCGATGCTTCACTGTCCATTATATTCCACAAATAAGTGAAATCATGTGATATTTATCTTTCTCTGACTATTTTATTTTAAGAAAAGAATGGGTTGATAGCATATAGTTAATGTATTTATTTACTTGAATTGTTTTCAGAAATATTATTCTGGGATTATATTTTTCTTTGATTTTTTTCAAAAAGTGAATTTAGAACTTAACTTTATGGAACAAAAAAGGTGAGCCAAATGCATTAGGCACACGCTGTTCCAGACCAGATATCCTACCATCTTAAAAAAACTAATGCATTGCTGACTTTTTTCATTGAGCTGTGGCTTGAGAAACATCAGGTTTCCATTCCACTTTCCTTATATGCTTTCCAGTGCTTAAAAGTACAGAGAACAGCCCTGGCTGTTTTTCTCAATGGTTAGAGCCATTAGCCAGGGCACTGAAGTGTCACGGGTTCGATTCCAGTCAAGGGCATGTACCTCAGTTGCAGGCTCGATCCTGCTAAAATGTGGGGTTTGGGGTGCAGTCTTCTTCTCATGGGTTTTTGTTCAATGAAGTTGAAGAATAAATTTGTGGACTAACAGATTTCTTTAATAAAAATGTAGAAGTTTATTGAAAGTGTATACACACTCCATCTGGACAGAGGTGTCCCCAGAGGGAACCCCCTTGGGAAGGGCCCCCAAATGGGAAAAGTCTGCTCTCTCTCTCTCTCTAATAGGAAATAATTCTAAATTCAAAAAATCTGTCTCGTGTCCCTTTGTCTCTGGTTTATATATGCTGTAGCTTTTTGTCTGACCCCGACCTTTCTAATTGGTCCCTTCATTAACTTAGGACCCCCAGGCTTTCCTCATTGGTCATTCTGCTGCATTGTATCAGTTTCAAAGTCCAAAGCCCACATGGTACCCTCTTCTTTCTCTCACCCTTATCTTGCAACATTCCTCTAACTCCTGTGAGAATATCTTTCTTCTTCCTGGTATCTGTAGACATTTCTCTAGCCCCTGTGAAAGTATGTTTCCTTCTTCCTGGTGCCCTGTGACTTTTCCCTCTCCTCTGTGAAAATATGTTAAGCATTTTGGCAGCTTGGAATTGTTTCTGCCCTTCACATATGCATTCCTCTCCCCTGAACCCTCTTTGTTCCCTATACCTGCCTGTTTTGTCTCTAAAACTCCTTTCAGTGGGCCCTGGTTGGGGCGCATGCAGGAGGCAACGACATGTCTGTGTCTCTTTCATGTGGATGTTTTTCTCTCTGTCTCTCCTCCTCCTTTCCACTCTCTCTAAAAATCAGTGAGAAAAATGTCATCAGGTGAGTATTAACAACAACAAAAAAGTACAGAGAACAGTTTCTTTAGAAATTCTTTGAAAAGCTGTCTAGTTGTTTTCCCATCTTCAAGAAATCTCTAAATTCATCTGTTCTTCACAAGGGAGCATAAATCCTGGATCGCAATCCATCAGAGAAGATTCCTTCACTTCCTAGAAATGATCTTTATTCAGGTTCATACTGATAGACTCACCTTTCCCTGGAATGTGATTACTAAACCCACCCGTCCCTGGAATGGCGATGGCTTACTGCAAATGGGATATGGCCCCAGCCCTGAAGGAACACCTTGTATGGACATATACACTGACTAACCAGCCAGCTCTCGCCAAGTACCCCAAGCCCTCGTGCCTTCCTCATTCTCCTTAAAAGAGTTCTAACCACTGCACGGGCTGCTGCTCTCCCTTTGCGGTGAGACAGCCCGGCAGGTCTTTCCTCTAATAAAGCCTGTGTCACCTGGTTTTTGGCCTCCGACTGATCTTTCACATACATGGGTGCCCTAGTGCAAGGATCAGTAAACTTATTTTGTAACATTTTCTTTTAACTTTTGTGGTCCATATTGTTTCTGTTGCAACTTGTCAAATATTTGCATTTCATACAAGTTTCCCATGCCATGAACTATCATTCTTTAAAAAAATTTTAAGCTGTGAAATATATAAAAATCATTCTTATCTCATGGGTGATACAAAAATAGGCTGAGGTTGGATTTGCCCATGGATTATAGTTTGCTGAGCACTAATATGGTGCATTGGTTGGAAAACAGAACCTTGAGATTAGCCATTGCTGAGTAGAATTAAAATTCCATTATTTATTGTGCAACCTTAGTAAAATACTCAGTGTCTCCTTTTCAACAATGTCTATTTAATAATGTAAGGATTAAAGTTAAATTCTTATCATGTATTAATTGAAGTAGCTTCATTTGGGGCTATAACATCTTTTAGGTAGAGAAGTAAACCTGTGTCACATTGCTTAATCCTCTGTACAAACAAATAATAGCCATCTAATATCATTACTAAGGAAGCTTTTTGCAAAACTTGAATCCTCTTTGTGTCATTCTCTTCCCTATGGCAAGCTAAGCTGATTCCTCCAGCTTTAACTTAGAGATATTTTTCCTCAACTCTGTAATCATGTTCTGAAAGTCTCTGAAATATTTCATAATCCTCTGAACTCGTGATGCCAAGAGTGGACTGAATGTTATGACCAAGTGTGCATCAGTGTACTCAAAATTTTGCATAGCCACATGAAATATTCCCAGAAGAGAAATCACTAGCTGGTATTTTCTGAAATTTTAAGTACCATGCCTATTTTTTTTTTCTTTCCAGAAAGAGCAAGTTGTTTTGCATACTATTAACTATTCATTTTGCTATTTATACTGTAGTACTATTTGTTGTTCTCACATGAATTCAAATTCCTGTGGATGTTTTAAAGGATGTCCTGTATGATTTCTTATTTCTTCAGCACTGCTCTTAATAATTCCCTTTTGGGCCCTGACTGGGGAATCAAACCTGCAACCTGGGCATGTGACCTGACCGGGAACCTTTTGGTGCACAGGATGATGCTCAACCAACTGAGATACACTGGCCAGGGCATATTAAAAAAAATAAATTAAGTCACCTTTTTACTTTTATTTCCTCTTTATTTTTTAAAATACAAATTTATTTATAAACTACGGGCCCAGTGCACGAAATTTGTGCACTGGGTGTGTGTGGGGAGGGGAGTGTCCCTCAGCCCAGCCTGCCCCCTCTCACATACTGGGAGCCCTCAGGTGTTGACCCCCATCACCCTCCAATCGCAGGATTGGCCCCTTGTCCAGGCCTGACGCCTCCGCCAGAGGTATCAGGCTTGGACAGGGGACCCCCATCTCCCCCTGATCACTGGCTCTGGCCCCTGCTCAGGCCTGAGGCCTCTGGCCCAGGAATCATGCCTGGGCAGGGGACCCCCATCTCCCTCTGATCGCTTGCTCCACCCCCTGCCCAAGCCTGATGCCTCTGACCCAGGCTTCAGGCCTGGGCAAGGGGACCATCATATCCCCCCAATCCCCGGCTCAGCCCCCCACCCAGGCCTGATGCCTCGGCCAGAGGAGTTGACCCTCATCACCCTCCGATCACCAATCACCAATTGGCCCCTTGACCAGGCCTGAGGCCTCCGGCAGAGGTGTCAGGCCTGGGCAGGGGACCCCCAGCTCCCCGCGGCTGCAGGCTCCGCCCCTGCCCACGCCTAACGCCTCTGGCTGAGGCGTCTGGCCCGGGCAGCAGGGACCCGCAGCTGCAGCGGCCCCGCGATTGTGGGCTCTGCTTTAGGCCCAGGCAAGGGACCCCAGCTCCCAGGACTGCCAGCTTCGACCGTGCCCAGCTCCCATCGCTGGCTCCACCCCTACTTCCTGCTATCACTGGCCAGGGCGGAAAAGGCTCCTGATTCTCTGATCATGGCTGGGGGGCAGGGCAAAGGCGGCCCCAGGGCCGCCTTTGCCCTGCCCCCAGCTCTTAGCTCCCCGCTGGGTTTCCGATCACTGTCAGTGGCAGGGGGCTTCTTCCTGCTTTCCCTTTCGCCTCCCTGCATTGTGCCTACATATGCAAATTAACCGCCATCTTGTTGGCAGTTAACTGCCAATCATAGTTGGCAGTTAACTGCCAATCATAGTTGGCAGTTAACTGCCAATCATAGTTGGCAGTTAATTTGCATATAGCCCTCATTAGCCAATGAAAAGGGTATCGTCGTACGCCAATTACCATTTTTCTCTTTTATTAGATAGGATTATTATTGCAAGGATATTGCTGGCTGTACTTAAATAGCACCTACATTCCTCTACCCTCCTCCCACCCATAATGCTTGACAACCACTAATATCTTCTCTATCACTATAATTTTGTTCATTCAAGAAAGTTATATACCCCTAACCGGTTTGGCTCAGTGGATAGAGCGTCAGCCTGCAGACTCAAGGGTCCCTGGTTTGACTCCGGACAAGGGCATGTACCTTGGTTGTGGGCACATACCCAGTAGGGAGTGTGCAGGAGGCAGCTGATTGATGTTTCTCTCTCAACTATGTTTCTAACTCTCTATCCCTCTCCCTTCCTCTCTGTAAAAAATCAATAAAATATATTTTTAAAAAAAGAAAGTTATATAAATTGAACCAGGATATGTAACTTTTGGTACAGGCTTTTTCATTGAACATAATTACACTGAGATTTATCTAAGTTGTGTGTGTGTGTGTGTGTATGGTATACTTTGTTCTTTTTTGATTGCTGATTTCCTAGTTCCATGGTATGGATGGATATATCACAGTGTTTATCCAACCATTCACTGGTTGAAAATGCATTTGAAATGTTTCCAGTTTGGGGCTATGATGAATAAAGCTAGTGTGAACATAAGAATTTACATAAGGTTTTTTTAAACATTACTTTGTATTTCTCTAAGTTATATGCCCAATAATTCAATCGCCCAGTAACAAACAACTATGTTTAGTTTTGTACAAAATCACTAAACTGTTTTTCCAGAGTAGCTACCATTTCACATTCTTACAAGCAATGTATGAGTGATACACTTTCTTTACACCTCACCAGCATTTTGTTTTGTCACTATTTTTAATTTTAGCCATTCTGACAGTTGTATAGTAATATCTCATTGTTGTTTTAACCTGAATTTCTCTAATAGCTAATGCTTGAGAACATCTTTTCATGTGCTTATTTGCTATCCATATATCCTCATTATTAAAATGACTGTTCATATTCTTTTTCATTTTCTAATGCAATCATTTCCCTTTTTTAATGTTAAATTTTGAGATCTCATTATAAGTTCTAGGTACTAGTTCTTTGTCAGAAATATGCACTGCAAATATTCTTTCCAAGTCTGTAGCTTGTCTATACTTTTAAAAGGGTCTTTTACAAAACAAAATGTTTTATTTTATTTTGATGAGGACCAATTTATTGGTCTTTTCTGTTTCACATATGTCTGTGATCCATTTTGAATTTATTTTTTGTATAACATGTGAAACTTATACCAAGTTTTACTTTATCCCATGGACTACAGTTGCTCCAGCACCATTTGTTGAAAAGGCTATCCTTCCTCCATCCAGTTGCTTTTGAATCTTTGTCAAAAATTAGTTGGCCATATTTGTGTAGGTCTACTTAAGGATTTTTTGTTCTTTCCAATATATATGTGCTTGTATCTCTATAATACACTTTTTTTGTTTACTGTAGCTAGACAGTAAGTGTTAATGTTACGTAGAGTAATTGTTTCATTGTATTCTTATTTGTCAAAATCGTTTTAGCTATTTTTGGTTCTGTGTGCTTCCATTTAATTTTACAATAAGCTTAACTGTATCACCAAAAACTTTGCTGTGCATTTCACTAAATACATAAATCGGTGTGGGGATAAATGATATTTTCAGTCTTTCAGTATATAAAAATAGTACTATTCTATTGTAAGAGATAAAAGCAGCATGGGTGACTGTAGGGACAGTGTAAGGACAGCTTATCCCAACCCCCAGCAGTACCAGGATGCTTGCTTATCTATAATCAGTCTAGCAACCCCCACAACCCTCCCCTGCCCCCCACCACCAAACTTGCTGCAGCATGCAGACCCACATCCTGGAACAGTAAGTTGCAGAGGTTTTGAACCAAAATCAAGTCTTAGGTGTTAGCAGCTGGTGGCAGCTAGGGGACTTTTCCATAATCTACTTTTCAGCAAAATAGCTTTTAGAAAAAAAAAAACCCACATAGATGTGGAAGCAAGAAACAGAACCTGGGGATATATATATCTGCGTGCAGCAGGATAGATTTTGCTCCGCTTTGGGGAAACTGACCCCCCTTAGCCAGCAGTGCTGCATTTGGAATTAAGGTGAATTTCTGCATCTCCCGAGCGTTTGGAGGTCTGTTTTCCTGCCTTTGGTTACTTTGCCGTAACACTATATTTTTATATCTTCTTTTATTTCCCTCAAAGGTATTTTGCAATCTTCAGCATAAAGACCTGGTATACATTTTTAATTACATGTTTCATTTTATTTAGGTGATTATAAATGATACTGTTTTTAATTTCCATTCTCACATATGCTTTGCTAATATATAGGGTATCCCAAAAATGTATACACATTCTAACAGCTAACTGCTCAGTTGATGTTTCTTTCTTTTCAGATTTAACCCATTGGAATTAATAATTTATAATATTAAAAGCGTAATATGCAAATTGACCAAACAGCCAAACAGCAGAACAGCCATCCGGATATCCTTCCAGATGACCTTCCAGATGACCTTCCGGATGAAGTGGGGCTGTGAGGGCCAAGGCAGCTGCCGTGGCTGCAAGGCAGCGGCTTAGGCAGCCGGGGCTGAGAGGGTTGAGGCATCCGGGGCTATGAAGGCCTACCCTTGCACAGATTTAATGCATCGTGTCTCTAGTGTATAATGAGAGTGTACACAATTTTTTGGAACACCCTATACTTTTGTGTTGCTCTGGTATCTCACTAACTATTGCACTAACTTAATAGTTCTAGGAGATTTGGGTAAAGCCCTTGGGATTTTCATCATAGATAATCATGCCATTTGCAAATCGGGACAATTTTATTTTTTGAAAAAAAAAAAAAAAAATATATATATATATATATATATATATATATATATATATATATATATATATATATATATGCCTTTTATTTCTTTTTCTTGCATTATTGCATTGATCAGGTCTTATAACTACTATGTTGAGTAAAAGTTGAGAGAAAACATCTTTAACCTTACTATTCTTAGCTGCAAAACTTTGTCTTTCATCACTACATATGATATTATTTATAGATCTTTTTTACATGTTTAATATCATGTTGGAGTAATTACTCTCTAATTCTAATTTGCTGAGAGTTTTTATAATGAACTAGAGGCCTGGTGCACAGATTCATGCACTGGTGGGGTCCCACGGCCTGGCCTGTACCCTCTGGCAATCCGGGACCCCTTGGGTGATGTCAGATAGCCAGTTTTGGCCTGATCCCCACAGACCCAATCCAGGCACAAGGGAGCCTGATCCTGTGGGTTGAACATCTGTCCCCTGGTGGTTAGCACGTGTAATAGTGACAGGTCAACCGGTTGTTTGGTTGTTCCATCTTTCGGTCACTTAGGCTTTTATATACATAGACTAGAGGTCCAGTGCACGAAATTTGTGCACTGGGTGGGGGGGTTGTCCCCCAGCCCAGCCTTCACCCTCTCCAATCTGGGATCCTTTTCACAATCCATGACTGCTGGCTCCCAACCGCTCACCTGCCTGCCTGATTGCCCCTAACTTCTTCTGCCTCCCAGCCTGATCACCCCTTAACTGCTCCCCTGTCAGCCTGATTGCCCCCAACCGCCCTCCCCTGCCAGCCATCTTGTGGCTGTGGGTGCCACCATCTTTGAGGGTGTGGCAGTCAATTAGCATATTGCCTCCTTATTGGCTATGGGCGCCACCATCTTTGAGGGCAGGCAGTCAATTAGCATATTCCCTCTTTATTAGATAGGATGGTTGTTAGATTTTAGGAAATGCTTCTGATTCAATTGGTTTAATTACATGTTTTTTTCTTCTTTAGCCTGCTCATATGGTACATTACATTGACTGAGTTTTGAGTGTTAACCCAGAATTTCATACTCAAAATAAATGTCATTTGGCCATAGTGTATAATTTTTATGCATTATCGGATTCAATTTTCTTAGAATTTTTGCACAAATATTCATAAGTGATATTGGTCTATATTTTATGTAATTTCTTTGTATTACATTGATATCAAGGTAAAATGGTATCATAAAATTAATTAAGAAGTTTTCTCTCCTTTCCTTTAACTAAAGAGATTGGGTAGAATTGGTGTTTATTAATTCTTTAAATGATCCAGTGAATTCTCCAGTGAAACTGTCTGGCCATTGGATTGTTTTTTCTTCACAAAGATGTTAATTATGAATAAAATTTTCTTAAGTCTACAGCACTTTTCAAATAATCTATTTCATTTTGGTTGATTTTTTTGTAGTTTTTGGTTTACAACAAATTAGGCAATTCATTAATCTAGTTTGAGTTTATGAGCATAAGTTATTAAAGTATTCCCTTCTTATCCTTATAATGGCTATGGGAACTATAGTTATATCCTTGATATGTGTAATTTGTGTGTTATCTACTTTATTTTTGTCTGTCCTGCTAGAAGTTCATCAATTTTATTTTTTTCAAAGAACTATTTGCTCACTAAATTTCTTTATTATTTTCTAATTTTCAATAGTATTGATTTCTGCTCTTTTCTTTATTATTGTACTCCTTTCCTGCTTTGCACTTATTTTACTCTTATTTTTTTTACTTTCTTGAGTTTAAAATTTAGATGGATTTGTTATTTTTGCTCTTTCTTTAACATATGCTTTTTGTGCTATAATTTTCCTCTCAGAACAGCTTTACCTGCATCCCACATATTTTGATATGTTGTATCTTCATTCAGGTCTATGCATTTTATTTCCTCTGAGAATTTCTCTTTGAATGATGATTATTAAATAATACATTGATTAATTTTCAAGTGTCTGAAGTTTTTCTTGTCTCTCTGTTAATAATTTGCAGTTTAAAATCATTGTGATTTTAATTCTTTTAAAGTTTTTAGAAGAGGTTTATTGCCCAGTGTTTGGTCTGTCTTGGGTAATGTTCCATGGGTCCATAAAAATAAATGTGTATCTAGCTGTGGTTGGGTGAAATATTTTATAGATGTCAATAATATCATTGTAGTTGGTTGTGCTGTTCATATCTCTTATATACCAGCTGTATATTCTTACTGATTTTCTGCCTATTAGGTCTATCAGTTTCTTGAATTGTCCACCTAGAATTTTAATTTGTAATTTTTTGAAGGGCATTTAAATTCTAGTTTTAATCATGTCATAATTATCAGAACACTTGGTGGGAAAATGTGATCATTTTTTAAGTTGAGATATAATTGACATATAACATGATGTAAGTTTAAAGTATAGAGCAAATTGATTTGACATATTCCCATAATATAATACAATTGCTACCATAGAGTTAGCTAAGACCTCTGTCAGGTTGCACAATTATCGTTTCCTTTTGATAATTACCAAGATCTAGTCTCCTGGTAACTTTCAAATACATAATATAATATTGTTATATAAATCTTTATTATTGAAAATATTACCATAATATAGTATTGTTGACTATAATTACTATGCTGTGCATTAGATCTCCAGAAATATGTCATCTTGAAAGTTATTTCACCATTGTAAATGCATGACAAAGTAACAGAAGTTTGATATAGTACACATAGCTAGTGACAAAACACACAAATTTGGAGTTGAAAAGTAACAATTTTGGCAGGGGGGAAAATATTTGGTGGTCTCCAAAAATCCAAGTGGATTCTAAAGAATTAGCTCTTGTGTAGTTATTTTGGTCCTTTATAACATGTGCATATTATGTGAAAATTGCACAGCATTGTTGAATAAACAAAGTTGAATTTTTGTGCTAATATTGAGTAATAGTAGTCATACAAGGGTATATAGCAAAGCAATCTCTAACAGAGTTTTCTTTTTTTTTTATTAATATATTTTATTGGATTTTTACAGAGAGAGAGAGGGAGAGTTAGAAACATCGATGAGAGAGAAACATCAATCAGCTGCCTCCTGCACACTCCCTACTGGAATGGAACCTGGGACCCTTCAGTTCACAGGCTGATGCTCTATCCACTGAGCCAAACCAGTTAGGGCTCTAACAGAGTTTTGAATGGAACCCAGATTATCTAACTTTTACATTCTGTTGAATAGACTCACTGGAGATAAATATATATATATATTCTCCTATGTAATAAAGAGGTAATATGCAAATTGGCCATCACTCCAACACACAATATGGCCGCCCCCATGTGGACACAATATGGCCTGCAAGAGAGTGCAGTTTTGGTCGATCAGACCAGCAAGGGAGGGCAGTTGAGGGCAAACAGACCTGCAGCGGAGGGCAATTGGGGGCGACCAAGACAGCCGGGGAGCAGTTAGGGGCAATCAGGCTGGCAGGGAGGTGAGCGATTGGGAGCCAGCAGTCCTGGATTGTGCAAGGGATATCCGACTGCCCGTTTAGGCCTGATACCAGAGGGATCGGGCCTAAACGGGCAGTCGGACATCCCGCACATCCCTCGAGGGGTCCCAGATTGGAGAGGGTGCAGGCTGGGCTGAGGGACACCCCCCAGTGCACGGATTTTGTGCACTGTGTCTCTAGTATATATATATTCGTGCACATTAAAAAAGAATTAATTAGAGGAAATATTTTAATATTGCTATTTGCCCTTTGTCTATAATAGAAGTGTCAGAGATGAAAGAAAATGAAAGAAAATTAGTAAAATGTATATGAAAAACTCTCTCCTGTTAGTCTGGGGCATGCCATGGGACCTAGAGTCATGTCCCCACCCACCAACCCCACATGCTTCAAAAACACAGGAGACCCAGACCTGGCAGGCCCCAACCCACTCAAGCCCCTATGGGTGGGGGTTACAGTCTCAGGTACCCCGGGCTGGCACCAGGGTGGGAGGTGCATACTGAGGTCCCCTGTCTAGCCCTGCTGGGCGGGGGGCATGACCTGAGGTCAGGGGCACAGCCTGAGGTCCCCTGTCAAGCCCACTGGGTGGGGGGAGTGGCCTGAGGTCCCCTGGCCTGATTCTGGGGCAGGGGGCAAGGCATGAGGTCTCCTAGCCCAGCACCAGGGCAGGGAGCATGACTTGAGGTCGCCTGTCAAACCTCGCTGGGCAAGGAGCATGGCCTGAGGTCCCCCATCAAGCCCCGCTGGGCAAGACGCTCAGCCTGAGGTCTCCTGTCAAGCCCTGCAGGGCAGGGGGAACAGCCTGAAGTCCCTCGCCCCAGCCCGGTGCCATGCAGCTTCAGGTCCCTGCTGTTCGGTCAAGACGTTATGGTGTTCTGGCTAATTTGTATATTCTTCTATTATATATATATACTAGAGGCCTGGTGCACAAAAATTTGTGCACTCGGGGGAAGAGGGGTCCCTCAGCCCGGCCTGTGCCCTCTCGCAGTCTGGGACCCCTCAGGAGATAACAACCTGCTGGCTTAGGCCCGCCCCCCGGGTGGCAGAGGGAAGGCCCAATCCCTAGGTGCAGCCCCTGGTCGGGCTCAGAGCAGGGCCGATTGGGAAGTTGGGGCACCACCCCCTGTCATGTACAGAGCAGGGCGGATCGGGAGGTTGCGATGCCACCCCCAGTCATGCTCAGGGTAGGGCTGATTGGGGGGTTGGGGCACCGCCCCCTGTCACTCACAGAGCAGGGCCCATCAGGGGGGTTGGGGCTCTGTACCCTGTCATGCACAGAGCAGGGTCGATCAGGGGGTTGAGGAGCTCCCCCCTGTCACTCACACAGTAGGACCGATAGGGGAGTGGGGGCACCACCCCCTGTCAAACACAGAGCAGGGCAGATCAGGGGGTTGGGGTGCCGCATCCTGTCACACTCAGGGCAGGGCCGATGGGGAGGTTATGGCTCTACACTGTCACACACAGAGCAGGGCCCATGGGGGGCGGTTGGAGGACCGCCCTCTATCACCCACAGAGCAGGGTCGATCAGGGGGTTGGGGTGCCGCCACTGTCACACTCAGGGCAGGGCCAATCAGGGGGTTGGGGCACTGCAGCCTGTCACACACAGAACTGCAGTGCGATCAGGGGGTTGGGGAGCTCTGCCCTATCAGGCACAGAGCAGGGCAGATCAGGGGGTTGGGGCACCGCACCCTGTCACACACAGAGCCACAGGGCAATCAGGGGGTTGGGGAGCTCCCCCCTATCAGGCACAGAGCAGGGCTGATCAGGGGGTTGGGGCGCCTTCCCCTGTCACGAACAGAGGAGGGCGGATAGGGAGGTTGTGGCCCCGCCCCCTGTCACACACAGAGGCGCACGGTGATCAGGGGGTTTGGGTGCTGCCCCCTGTCATGCTGATCCTGGTGCCGGGAGGCCTCGTGGCTCCACTGATCCCGGTGCTGGGAGGCATATTACCCTTTTACTATATAGGATAGAGGCCTGGTGCACGGGTGAGGGCCAGCTGGTTTGCCCTGAAGGGTGTCCTGGATCAGGGTGGGGGTCCCCACTGGGGTGCCTGGCCAGCCTGGGTGAGGGGATGATGGCTGTTTGCAGCTGGTCACACAACCTTCAGGGTGGGGGTCCCCACTGGGGTGCCTGGCCAGTCTGGGTGAGGGGCTGAGGGCTGTTTTCAGGCTGGAGGGTGACTGAAGCTCCCAACCGCTCCTTTTTTTTCTTTTTTTTTTAATTCTGGGCCAGCTTTAGCTCTGAGGCTTGGCTCCAGCTCTTAGGCCTCTGCTGCTGAAAGCCGGTATCTGGTTTGTTTGGGTTTTATAATTGAAACACTGTTTCAACTCCAGCTCTGAGATCCCAGCTGGCTGAAAGCAGGGTTCTGGGGTTTTGTTTAGCTTCTATATTTGTAACAATGTTTCATACTGCAAGCTCAGAGGCCGGCAGAGGCAGGCGGGGAACGTTGGCTTCCTCCGTCACTAAAGCCAGCAAGCCTCATGTTTGCTTCAAGCTGCCTGGCTGCCGGTCACCATCTTGGCTAGCAGTTAATTTGCATATCGCCCTGATTAGCCAATGGGAAGGGTAGCAGAGGTACGGCTAATTATCATGTTTCTCTTTTATTAGATAGGACTAGAGGCCCAGTGCACAAAAATTTGTGCACTCAGGTGGGTCCCTCAGCCCGGCCTATGCCCTCTTGCAGTCTGAGACCTCTTTGAGGATGTCCACCTGCTGGCTTAGGCTCGCTCCCTGGGGGATTGGGCCCAAACTGGCAGTAAGGCATACCTCTAGCAGCCCTGCAGCCCTTGGGGGATGTCCACTTGCCAGCTGGAAGCTGGCCTAAGCTGCAGTCGGACATCCTTAGTGCTGCTGAGGAGGCAGGAGAGGCTCCCACCACCAATGCTGTACTGGCATCAGTCAGCCTGGCTTGTGGCTGAGCAGAGCTCCCCCTGTGGTAGCACACTGACCACCAGGGGGCAGCTCCTGCATTAAGTGTCTGCCCCCTGGTGGTCAGTGTGTGTCACAGTGACCAGTCATTCCCAGTCGTTCTGCTCTTAGGGTCAGTTTGCATAGTACCCTTTTATTATATAGGATAGAGGCCTGGTGCACAGGTGGGGGCCAGCTGGTTTGCCCTGAAGGGTGTCCCGGATCAGGGTGGGGGTCCTCCTGGGGTGCCTTGTCAGTCTGGGGGAGGGGTTGATGGGTGTTTGTAGGCTGGTCACACCCCCTTCAGGGTGGGGGTCCCCACTGGGGTGCCTAGCCAGTCTAGGTCATGGGCTGAGGGCCGTTTTCAGGTGACGGAAGCTCCCAGCCTCTCCTTTTTTTTTTTTTTTTTGATTCTGGGGTTTATTTACCTTCTATAATTGAAACTTTGTTGCTTTGAGAGGAGCTTAGAGTTGCTGCGGCAGGCGAGAAGCTTGGCTTCCTCCCTCATTGGGGCAACCAAGCCTCCTGCTTGCTCCAGCTCCGTGGCTGCCGGCCGCCATCTTCTTTGGGTTAATTTGCATATTGTTGCTCTGATTGGCTGGTGGGCGTGGCTTAAGTCATAGCGAAGGCATGGTCAATTTGCATGTTTGTCTTTTATTAGTATAGACTAGTAGTCCTGTGCACGAATTCATGCGCCATTAGCATGCTGCCTCTCTCCTGTAGCTCCCCCCACCCCTCCCGCCTCCCCGTCCCCCCTCATAGCTTGTTGCCCTGACCGCTCCTGTAGCTCCCTGCCTCCTGCTTGCTTGATGCCCTGCCCTTTCCTGTAGCTCTCTGCTGCCTGCTTGTTGCTCGCTGCTCCACCATCCTGCTGATCTCGTCATGATGCTGTTGGTCATTACACTCCATGGCATAAAGACCATTTGTATATTACATCTTTATTATATAGGATATATATATATATATATATATATATATCTTCTATATAATAAAGAGGTGATATGCAAATCACTCCATCACACAATCACAAGATGGCTGCACTCACAGCAGAGGCGGGGTTTCTGTAATGAGCCATGACGAGAGATCAGCAAGGACCTGAGGCTGCATGGTACCAGTCCGGGGCCGGGAACCTGAGGCCACTCCCCCCCACCCTGGTGCTGGGCCGGGGGACCTGAGGGAGTGCCGGGGGACCTGAGGCTGCCTCCCCCACCTGGCAGGGCTTGTCAGGGACCCTGAGTCTGCGCCCCCCACCCAGCAGGGCTTGACAGGGGACCTGAGGGTGTGCCCTCTCCTGGGAGGGCTTGATGGGGGTGAAGACAGCCGGGTCTGGATCTCACCCATTGGGGGTGGGGCCAACCGGGTCTGGGTTTTGTGTGATTTTGAGATGCACAGGGGTGGGCGGGGAATTGACTCTGAGTCCCAGAGCAAGCCCCAGACTCAGACAGGAGGAAATTTTCATATATATTTTACTAATTTTCTTTCACTCTGACACTTCTATTATAGAGAAAGGACAAATAGCAACATTAAAATATTTCCTCTAATTAATTCCCCTTTAATGTGCATGAATTTTGTGCACTGGGCCACCAGTGTGTGTGTGTGTATATATATATCTCCCTTTTCTTAGTTTGGGCCTTTGTGCTCCCAAACCACCAAAGATCTATAAGGGAGAACTTAGAGACATTCTTCTTGGTAGTGTTATTATTTAATGAATCACAGCTGATTTCATTGACTAAAGTGTCTCAGAAGAAAGATTTATAACGTGTCCAGGGTTCAATAATTGCTGAGTCAGTACATCTTTATATAACAGGAAAATAAGAAAAACTGCAATAAGCATGTTGAACAAGGTTTTAATTAAAAACAGCTCTTCAGCTGGCAGCAGACTCTGTCCCAACTGTATTCTCCAGAATGTTTTAAAGTAATCTCTACTTTTAGTTATTAAAAAGGCAGTATATTCTCCTGACATATGAATAAGAATCATTTTCAGCTAATGTAATCAATTGAATAACAAACTTATTTACATGTTTTAGCCAGCCAGCAATGGGTGTGTATGGAATTAGAAGTCCACCGCTATATCCCTAGTGTATGACCTCAACTTTGGAGAAGATAATAGAATTGGCTTATGTAAGAGATTAGTTCCTGATGTTTATGGACTTAAAATCCATGAAATGTGCTGTTTGCTGGAAAAACAGAAATGGGGATTTGTTCTTGTAGTTAATTCCTCATTTACATCTACACGTGCCATATTTTTAAATATGTCCTCAAGTATAACTCTATTAGTAGTTATTTTACAACTTTCATCTCACTGTTGTCTTCTAACATTTTTTCTCATCCTCTCTTATTCCAATTTATAGCAATCTGACGTTATAAAGGGCTAATCAAAAAAACCTACCACTTTTTCAATTTTCAAAAGAGAGCCTTACACGTGAGGTTTTTATAAGCCATGTTAAATGTCTTCGGTTCTTCAGTGACTTTGATAAATTGCTTTAAAGGAGTTTTGTTATAAAGGAACAAACCCCAAGGGTATATAGTTCTCTTATTGCCTCATCTCCTTCTTTTTCACATGATGGCCCCGGGACTCTGAGAACATCTGGGAGAGCTCTGGTTACAAACCCTGAACTGTTTTGAGCACAGAGCAGTTTGTAATTCTGATTTTCTTTCATGCCAAATCTTTTGTTGTGCTCTTATTCCTTCTTCAAATCTTTTCAGATAGGTGACATTTTTCAAGGCCTCTTTTCAATGGGTTAAGTAAACTTGAGCTCCATGCAGTTAGGTTTTCTAAGGGAAATCTGTTATAACAGTTTTCACTGCATCTCAATTGCTATCATATAGGGTGAGTCAATTCATCATAGAGACTGGGTTATACTACAGGGATCTTGGGTGGGGAGGGGGGCGGGGAGGTGTTGCTAAGGCAATTTCTTCATTTCAGTATTGTAGTTTCTATAAGAATTGGTTCATACACTTTTTAGGAACTTTTACTCAAAATGTCAACTTGAAATTTATTGAAGTTAGAGACTGGATTATGCATTTTTCCTGTGTGGACCCTCCAGTGTCTAACACAGACTGGAACACAGAGTTCAATAACTTTCTTGAATTGAATTTATACACAATTAGGCAGACAGGTTAATTGATGTATATGTATTTGTATTCTTAGATTATGGATCCTACTCCCATTTTTCAGCTATTTAGTAAAATTTAGAGCAACAAAATTAAAGATAGGCATAATTTTTGCAAATCTGTTTTTGTCTGTTATATGTATATGATATAAAGGTAAAATTGTCATTATCAACTTGATACATTGTAGCTTTGCACTGAATGATATTATAAACATAGATATCACTTATTTAGCTTTGTTGTATGAGCCTAGGATTTTACAACCATTATTTAAAAACCTCAAAACAAGCTATGAGTCGAGGTATTATTATTCTATTATATAAAAAAGTAATTAAAAAAAAAACAGAATTTAAATAAGTCTCCCAAAACTCCATGGCTGAGATTTGAATTCAAATACACCTGATCCAAAACCTGGATTCTTAACCATTATTAAAGGAACTAGCAGTCGATTGAGAACAAAATCAAATTTTATACTAAGCTCTGCGTTACCTTGGGAAAGTGATTAAAAACCTTTGACATTTTTCTCATTTTGAAAATAAAACTGAATAAATATTTTGTAGTTAATATATAAGCATTTTGTAATTTTGAATGTAATGATTCAAAATGTTAATGTTGGTCACTGTTATTTATTTCCTACCAATGGCAGTATAATCATAACCAGGGCAATGAGGCAGCAGCCATCCCTGAGCACTCTCACTTGTGAATGCAGAAGAAATGAGTGACTGCTGAGTTAAGTCACTTTTGACTATTCAGGAAATACAAGAAAATAAAATAGAGGGGACGCAAGAATGCATCCAATTAAAAGCTCTGATTTTACAAATAAGAAAAATGTTGTCTAAAGTATTTATGACTTGCCTCAGTTACATAGTTATTATATTAATAGAGGCCCGGTGCTCAAATTCATGCACAGGTGGGGTCTCTCAGCCTGGCTGGTGATCAGGGCTGATTGGGGCTGATGGTGGCCGGCCAGCCAGGGAGGGACCGCAGGCTCCAGGGCATGTCCTGCCCTCTTGCCCAGTCCCACTCAACCAGACCCCAGCAACAAGATAACCTACCGGTCGGAGTGTCTGCCCCAACTCTCACATCGATTTTTCTCTCTCCCTCTCCCTTTCTCTATCTCTAAAAATCAATAAGAATATGTTTTATAAAAAGAATCACTCACCTTAATTTCTGAAAGGTATACCCCCAACTCTTAATCAAATCTGATAAAATTATTTTTAATTTTGGTTGTTATCCCTTCATTTAGAGGCACATTTTGAAGCCAAAATTAGGCCAAAACTAGAGATAAAATACCATAAAATTTGAAATTACATTTTATTTCTTTTCTGTTATTTCATTGTTTCTGGTTAGGTCAAAATGCCTTAAAAAGGCATGGCAGCCCTGTCTGGTGTGGCTCAGTTGGTTGGAGTGTCACCCCATATACTAAAAGGTTGTGTGTTCAATTCCCGGTCAGGACACATACCTACATTGCAGTTCAATCCCGGGTCAGGACACCTATGGAAGGCAACCGATTGATGTTCTCTTGCACATTGATGTTGCTTTCTCTCTCTCCTTTCCCCTCTAAAATCAATAAGCATATACTCAGGTGAGGATTTTAAAAAAAGGAGAAATTGTCAGGGAAACAGACAGTTGATAATTATATTAGGCATTTCTCTTCATAGTTGACATAAATCAAGTTTATAATTATGCCTGGGACAGAATTTATGCAGTTATGTCAACTGAGGATGAAGGCACTTAATCCTAATTAAATTAAACTGATTTTTAAGACTCAGAGCATATTTATTCATGGATAGTCTTTAGTCCTAATCCACTGTGTTAAGTGGCCATCATCAATAAGACAAGAAATAACAAGTGTTGGAGAGGCTGTGGTGAAATGTTGGGAATGTAAGTTGGTACAGCCTCTATGGAAAACAGCATGGTGGTTCCTCAAGAACTTAAGAACAGAGCTACCATGTGACCCAGCAATCCCTCTTCTAGGTTTCTACCCAAAACATTTAAAAACACATACATGTAAAGATATATGTACCCCTATGTGCATTGCAGTATTAGTCACAATAGCCAAGACATAGAATCAACCTAAGTGTCCTTTGACATCCATGTGGTACTCAGCCATAAAAAAGATGAACCATTTCCATTTGTGCATCATGGATGGATCTTGTTAACATCATGCTAAGTGGAATAAGTCAGACTAAAAAGAACATATGATTTATTGGCATATACAACAAAAACAGCAAACAAGCTCTTTGACACAGACAACAGTATAGTGGTTACCAGAAGGAAATGGGGATGGGAGAGGGTGAGGATGGCAAAGGAGGGTGAAATATATGCTGACAGAAGAAAACTAGACTTTGGGGAGTGAGCACACAATGGAATTTTACAGATGATGCATTATAAATTGTGCACCTGAAACTTATATTGTGTAATTAACCAATGTCACCGCAATAAATTTAAGTTGAATTGGAATCACCTAGAGCAGTGGTTCTCAACCTTGGCTGCACATTAGGATCACCTGGGAATCTTTTTAAAATCCTGATTTCTGGGCCTCATCCTCTGGAAATTCTGTTTCTTTGTTACTAATGTTGTGGCCCCACGCCATAACAAAGAAACAGAATTTCCGGAGGATGAGGCCCAGAAATCAGGATTTTAAAGATTCCCAGGTGACTCTAATGTGCAGCCAAGGTTGAGAACCATTGACCTAGAGCCATGGTCAGCAAACCAAGGCTGTGAGCCACATGTGACTCTTTGGCCCCGTGAGTGTGGACACGGAGTTTCAATCGCACTGTACGTGAGCGCCTGCACGTGGTATTTTGTGGAAGAGCCACACTCAAGGGACTGCAGTTTGCCGACCACTGACCTAGAGGGTTCGTTAAAACACAGGTTTCTCAGTCCCATCTCCAGAATCCTTAAGCTGGGGTTGGTCCCAAGACTTTGCATTGCCAACAAGTTCCAGGGCAATGCTGATGCTGCCGCTCCAAGGACCACACTGGAAGGACAACCAATATGATTCATGGATTTCCATTTATAAATGGGAAAACTGAGTCTGAGAGAGGTAAAAACTTGTCAAAATGTGTATACTTCTGTGGAGAGCAGCTACAGCGTTTGGACAGGTTCAAGCCTGGGACTAATGAGAGGGCACGAACCTCTCGTGGCAAAGCCACCTGCAAGTCCCAGGTTGGAGGGCGAAGCCCTCCCAGCACAATAATAGCCAAAGGCTATGGTTGTCAGCTTGACGTTATGGTCCGGTCCTGTGGTCCCATGTGGCTCAGTGATATAAGCTGTGGGAGGTGCAGCAAGTAAACAAAGCTTGATCAGGTGCATGTAATTGAGGAGATTCAAAACCCAGGAGAAATTGTAACCACGCCCTTACTTTGCCTCGTGGAATCTGGCTATAAAATAAAGACTCGGATTGCAGGCTGTGGCACTGTGGCTAGTTCTTCATCAGAGAGGACAGCATCCCACCCAGACCCAGCTTTCTTCTCTTGTCTGTCTTTTCTCAATCCTTCACCGCACCCTCTCAGGTTCACCCATGGCAGTGCTGACTCGGCACATGCTTCATTAGTGGCAAAACAAGAATTAAGATCCAAGTTCTCTGGTCATAGTGAGTTTTCTTTTACTTCCTGCATGCTTCTTTGGAGTAAGACATGAAAGGAGGAGGAAGATTTCTAAAGATTGAAATTAAGAAGAGCTCTAAACCACACCTAAAGAGCAGGGGCCCCAGTTAAGATACAAAAAGTAATTCAGTTTGGCTAAAGGGCGGAGTGCTTCAGGGAGTTGGCTGTGAGCTATGACGGAATGGTCACTTAAGCAATTACATGTTGAGTGGACTCGGGGGAGAAAACCAGCTGACAGCTAGGATGTTGTAAAATTCACTTGTGAGTCAAGAAAGGTCATAACTAGCATCAAGGGAGTAACAGTGAAGTAACAAATTGTTTTACTTGTGGTTAGAAAATTAATCAGTTATCTTCCTTTAAACTAAAAAGGATCCCTGATAATAAATACAGAATAACAAGCTGAACTTCCTGATCTTAGAAGGACATGAGTAGAAAGGAAAAAATATATATATTTTCAATTGTATTTTAAATACCAGGATTGACTCTTTAATGTTTCATGAGAAATAAACTTAGGATATTCAGTATTACAATGAGTAGGAAAGATCAATAATGTGAAAAGAAACATTAATTTCCTAAACTGGGCCATAATCTTTTTATTAATAACTCAATTGAATCTCAGAGGAAAGGCAGAGGTGGGTAGGTGGGCTGGAAAAAAAAATCAACCGAAAAACTTGTAGGCATATATGGACACAGACAATAGGTGATGAAGGCCTGGGGTGGGAGGGCGGGGATGGGCTAGAAGAAGTCAATGGGGGAACAAAATGGGACATGTGTAATACTTTCAACAATAAAGATTTTTTTTTAATAACTAAAAATAAATAGAAATTATACTCATGTCTTCTGGTTCCTGATATTCACTTTAACAAATTACCAGAAAAAAATAAGAAAATGTAATTACTTCTCAGTTTAGAGATTGAAATATATTCTGTTTAAGAGATTGAATATTTTAAACTCTGAGGCAGTTTTTAGTTAATATATTCTTCAAGGTTATACTTTGGCTAAAACTACATGAAGGGTTTTATTTGAGGGGAAATTAAAGGAGGATTTTGCTCAAGAACTTAATTTTCTAAATCTGACTTTTATTATTATTTTTTTTCTTATCTACAGGAGGTCAACACAAAATTTCAGAATTAAACTCATCTGGAATTATTTTCTACAGAAAGACTAAACACTAAAGGACTTACTGCATAGCTAAAAATGTTTTTACTTACGGGGCTTTAAATTTATGCCAATGGGGTGATATCTTGATATTCTAACCCATTATTTTGAAAGCAATCAGGAGTCAGGGGAAATCATGAGGTTGTAATAAATATCTTTCACATTCCTTGAATTCATGGATTATTTTCAACTCTTCTGAAGAATCAGCAAAATTAGGGCAATTTCCACTTACTGTGCCTTTAGCCATCCATCCCAGTGCTCTCTCAGGCCATTTGCTTCTACATACTGTGGTATATGATGCAATTCATACAATGTGGATCCCATCGTCACTCCTACATCTTTTTGCTGTGCAGTGGGCCCCTTGGTCAAACACTATTATGTGTGAGATTCCCTGTTTATATGTCAGGCTCTACATGCGCCCCTGAGTAGTCATGCTGTTTGAGGTTCCGTGGAGAGAAAAAGCAAACCTATATCTGGAATATGTATATATTTCTGTGAAGACAAGCACTGGTCCTTCTAGAATAAAGGGAGCCCAAAGTAGATGACTTGCCATCAGTGGCCAAGAAGAGCTTCTTCCATCTAAGGTGCAGGGCTCCTGGTGAAGGTGAAGAAAGTAGTTCAGTAGATAAAGGGTAGAGTGCATTGGCTAAGGGTGGGAGTAGGCCAGCAGCTATGGCAGAATTGATGACTTTAGCCATTGTATATTGAGTGAACTTGGGGGAGCTGGAAGGAAAGTGAACCCACATGTCCTATTAAAAGCTGGGCTTTATCAGACACTGCCATTTATTACCTAGTGGTATATCCCTTGTCTCATGGGGTGCCACAGTAATGATTCTGGTTTCCAGGTATCACTTCCACTCAGCCCCAATACCCAATAGTCTTTGATATGTCTGGATATTATCTTTAATCCAATGTATAAACAGCTGAGTAAATGGTAATATTTCCCTTTTCAGATAAATAAGAAATTAAAAGCATACATCACAAAAATCTCAAAACTATCCTGCTAGAAATGGAATCAAAATTCATGTTACATATGCCATTTATCTTAGTGATTTATTCATTCTTACAACACTGAGAACCTATTTTGGGACAGACTCTGCTAGATGCTTGGAATCATATAGAAAAGAGTTCCAATAAAAGGCTAAAAGCTTCTGAAATTTGCCAAATTTCTCATTTGATAGAGCATATAAAATTAAGAAACTACTTTTAAAGGTAGTTGATAATTTAAAAGGATATAAACATTTTATTTATGTTGTTAGTTTACATTTTTTTAAGGAATTTTAAGCTGTCCCTTATGCAAAAAGTTGAGACAAATTCATTTAAATAGATGGATTGAAATAATGTGGACACTGACTGTGGCTATGGCACCACACAACTACAGGAGGAACCATTCACAGGGACTATGATGTGACTGACACCCTCTATAGCATGTGGCACAAAGGCCCTGCGATTCTGCTACCTGCAGTGATGGTGTGGGCAGAGCCCTTCATGCAGGAACTAGTAGGAACATTTTGCCTTATTCTCACATTTGGAAACCTTGAATTTAGAATATTGATAAATGCAAATGAAGTTATAAATTCCATTATTAAAATTTTTATACAATATATAGTTTTAATTTGGTATATATAAATATTTAAAATATATAATGAATTTTAAAACATTGCTACTTTGTTCCTTAGCAAATAGGCATTAAAAAGCAAACAAGCAAGCCTGGCTGGGTAGCTCAGTTGGTTGTAACGTTGTTCTGTACATGAAAGGTTGCAGGTTTGATTCCTGGTCAGGGTACATACCTAGATTGTGGGTTTTATCTCCAGTCAGGGTGCAAAACAGGAAAAATTAGATTGATGTGTCTCTCTCTCTCTCTTCCTTTCTAAAAATCAACAAAAAACATATCATTTGGTGAAGATTTTTTTTTTAAAAAAAGCAAATAAAGGAGAAACAATAAACAAAAATAGGAGGGTCCAGACTTTAGTTTATGCCAGTGGGGTAGAGAAATTATTACTTCTATAACTTCCATCTATTATTAAATAAAGTGACTTGCACGAGACCATAAGCTGAATCATAAACATAGCTTCTTTAATGTTAGCTGAAGGTTGAGCTCCATCTCTGTAGGAGATGAGGAAAAAGAACAAAAGGATTTTCCATCCTGGCAAGATGGGCGCTAGCACTTTGTAACCTTGGGAAGATACTTCTGTTTCAAAAACATTAACTATGCTCTGTCCTAAGGCTATACAAAGGAATATGATATCCCATACCCATGTGATTTATATTTGTGAAGAAAGACCAAAAATGTGGTAACTAATTGGAAGTATTTCTTTGTACATAATATACCATGTGTTATGTACTCTGTGTAGGACAATGGTAATTGAATACAACTACATGGGTCACATGCCCACTCAATGGGCCCTGTATAAGGGTTCTTCTCTGGAGACAGACTGAGGATGAGTACCACTAAATCTATAGTAATGAGCATTTTATTGACTTCTTATCATTCATCCCATCTGACCCCTTTTGTATAATATCCATTCACTTAAGTTGGAATTGACCCAAGCCTCAGATCTAAGTGAATTCTAATTGTTATGAGCTAAGCAGTGTAATCTTATCCCCTCTACTTCAGTGAGATATGCAATAAACCCGGCCCAGGCTGGGCAGGCTGTAGTTAGGTTTCTAGAACAGGGTGATCTGTATGGTCCAATCAGATTGGTCCAATCAAACTGAAGTTCAGGAGTGCTAGTTGGCTGGGGGCAAGGCCTTTCTCTAGGTGGTATGATAGCAAAAGGAGAGGCTTGTAACTCCTGTTTGCCAACCTCCTCGAAGAAGGAAGACTGCCTAGGGACCGAGCTCTCGGAGAGCTGCATGTCTAACGCCTTCAGATCTTTATGCCAGTAAAAACCCATTACAGCTACTGAGCATGAGAAGAGAAGTGGATGTGTAGGTTGGACTAGTAAGGGATTGAAAGCAGCACTTCAGAATTCCAGAGAAAATAAATGAAGGAGACTACTGGATAAGCAATGTAGGCACAAGCCATGCAGAGGGATTAGCAGAAGAAAAAAATGCCGTGAGAACAAAACAGGAAGTGTAGAAACGTCATCTGGATCTTATCAAGCCTGAATGTTTCCATTTGGCCCCTATCAGGGTCTTGGCAAATGTCAAGTGTCAACTGCAAGTAGGAATTTTGAAGAAAAAAAAACACCATGAAATCATAATAACAACAACAAAAAAATTGGGGACATTGTGGAGGAGAGAGAAAAACAAGGGAGAATAAAATTTAAAAATAAAATGACAAACAAGAGAATACTAAGTTATTTCATTATGCTTCTGTAATTAGAGAGATGGAAAAATGACATAAGCCATACAGAAAAGTATCATTAGCCCTAACCGGTTTGGCTCAGTGGATAAAGCGCTGGCCTGCAGACTGAAGGGTCCCAGGTTTGATTCTGGTCAAGGGCATGTACCTTGGTTGCGGGCACATCCCCAGTAGGGGGTGTGCAGGAGGCAGCTGATCGATGTTTCTAACTGTCTATCCCTCTCCCTTCCTATCTGTAAAAAAATCAATAAAATATATTTTTTTAAAAGAAAGAAAAATGTATAATTAATATGGAAATGATACTTTATTGCTCTTGGAAAAACTTCCTCTTACATTCCTCATTAGCTATTCTAAATCTGTGCCACATTCACATCCAATTCGTGAATGGCCTACTGTAAGCAAATTATTTCTCCTACCACATAAATGTGAGACCTTTGACTGTCTGAGACTAGCTGGCTCAGCATTTTACCATTTAAATTACAATAATACTTTCAACCACCATATTCTGTTTTCCTTTCTCTAAACTCTCCAAACAGGAGGTTCACCACATCTTTATCTATTTTTATTTCAAGCTTTAATTTTAAGAGTCCTTTCTTTCAGTGTAGACATATGCTTAATCTCTCCATCTTTGCTTTCTAGCGAGCTTTTTGAAAAAAAAAAGAAAAGAAAGTTTACACTGGCTTCTTGTATTCGTGCAGTATTACTAAAACAACATTTATTACTTCTTAATTTGTTATTATTGTCTCAGGCAAAGATAACAAATGATCCAATGACCAAATCTAAAGGATGTGACCTCACTATAACATTTTAAAAATTCTTTCTTCATTGTAGGAACTTTAAGCCCTTCATTTTTCTGACATTTTCTTTAGGTTCTCTTCCACCATGTTATTCATTTACTGGAAATTTTAAATTTTTGCCTCCTATTTAAATTCCCATGTTTCTGACTTCATATTTCTTTTTAGTCCCTACCTTTTCCCCTAGGAAACCTGAATTCCCATAATCTACATACTAGCAACTATCAAGTTTGTATCTCTATGTTAGACTTTTCTGCCTACTAGATACTTGCGGTAAAATAGCTCACTAGAAAGTAAGTTTTCCACTCATTACTAAGGTTTTATCTCTTATTTTCTGTCTTGGTGAGGGGCACGCAATTTCTCAAGCCAGAAATGGGGGAATCAAATCAACATCTATCCCTCATTACCTTCCTTCAATTTGTCACTAAGCTTTGATCATGTATTGTGTATATTACTGCAATAGCTTCCTTATCAACTGTTGTTCTTACTTTGAATGTACCCTCCTCCATCTCTTCCTCCACATGCTGCCAAGAAGAATAAAGTAAAATGTAAGTCTGATCATGTCATCTTCTTGTTCAGAATTTCCTAACAGCATCCATCACCTGAAAGATTAAAGCTAAATTACTGTTAAATATCTTTGGCAGGCAAACAAGAACCTGGACGCTTTGGTTCTTATATACTTGTCCAAACACATCTAGCTTATTAAGTAAACTGCTTAAATTTCTCCAAACACTTAATGCTGCTTCAAGCTCTTGAATTTTTGTTTATGCTATTTCCTCAAATCAGACTAGCCTTCTTTCTCTTTTCAACTTTGGAAAAGTCCTTTGCATCTTTCAAACCCAGCTAAACATCATTGATTCAAAGAAATGGGATCCCTGTCTCCCCAAAAATATCTATCCACTCACACACATAATATTATCATTGAATCTTACTTCTATATCTATTCTTGTACTATTCACACAATAATGCAATTTTTTTCAGCTTCTTTTTTTTTTCCTGTTACCCTGTGATCTCCTTGAAGGTAGGGACTTTGTTTTATTTGGTTTCTGTTCCTAGGACCTAGAAGAGTCTGATTCATATTCCATCTTAACAAGTGTTGATTCAAATGAATTAAATTCCAATGCATTCAAGATTTTTAAGGGAATATATGTTATATGAATGCACTGTATTTAGTAAAGGAATGAGAGAAGCTGTCTAGTACAGGTTATTTAGGAACCTTGGTTACTATGTCATATTTGGATATTTTATATATGCTTAAAAGAAACATTTACTTAAGTTTCAGATGATGGGAGAACATAAATTTATTTTGGAGGCTGTGCTACCACAAACTTTTAGGACTTCTGCAGACTAATAATAAAGATCTCTGTTCCTTATTTTCAGTAATGTGGATGATGAAGCAACATCTAGATCCTGGTGAAAAGATATCAGGGTATGTCAGTGGTTTCAGGAAAAGTAATAGATGAATTAAATTTTTTAGCTGAAGAATGGATAAAGAAAAGAGAATTTTAAGGGCAAAGTGTCACATATAGTATAGATACAAGGTGTTGTTTTAATCAACTGACAGTGAGCAATTTGATGGAAACAAGAACTAACCAAAAACATTCTATAAATGTGGCTAAAGCAATCTATGTACTAGGTGTACTGGTTAACAATGCGGATTATTTTCAATAGATGGAGTTACACATACGTTGATATATATGTGATTTGATATATATGCTATTTTGTTGCATTGACAAACTTCAAAACTTCATATGGCAAATTTGCTGAAGGTGTTAACATCATAGATATTTTTGCACTTAAAAATGTTGAATTTTGTGCCAAAAAAAAAGAGAGCACTTGTGGGAAGTTATAATTCATTACTTCATTTTAAAGAAAAGTGCTGCTGCATACTTCAGGAAGCTTATGGTGAACATGATCCATCTCAAGATAGTTGTGAACGCTGGTTTAAATGCTTTAAAAGTGATGATTTCTATGTGAAAGAAGAAGAATGTCCAGGTCAACTGAAAAAGTTTGAAGACCAACAATTACAAGCATTATTGGATGAAGATGAATGTCAAACTCAAAAACAACTTGCAGAAAGATTAAATGTTGCTCAGCAAACAGTGTCTGATCATTTACAAGCAATGGGAAAGATTTTAAAGGAAGGACAATGGATGCCACATCAACTGAACGAAAGACAAATGGAAAACCGAAAAGTCATCAGTAAAATGTTGCTTCAACAACATGAAACAAAGTCTTTTTTGCATCAAATTGTGACTGGCAATGAAACGTGGATTTATTCTGAGAATCCCAAATGCACAAAATAATGGGTTGATCCAGGTCAACCATCAACGTCGACTGCAAGGCCAAATCACTTCATAAAGAAGACAATGCTCTGTGTTTGGTGGGATCAGGAAGGTGTGGGGTATTACGAGCTTCTAAAACCAGGTGAAACTGTTAATACTGATCACTACCAACAACAAATAAACAATTTGAACCACACTTTGATCGTGAAAGGACCACAATGTGCCAGAAGACACGGCAAAGTAATTTTGCTTCATGATGACGCACCATCACACACTTCAAAGCCAGTTAAATACACGTTAAAAGATCTTGCCTGGGAAGTATTATCCCACCCGCTGTAATCCCCAGACCTTGCTCCTTCAGATAGATGGCACACACACTTTTTGAGCAGCACTTCAAAATGTACGAAGAAGTGGAAAATTGGGTCTCTGAATGGTTTGCCTCAAAAAAAGAAAAGTTCTATTGGGACAGTATCCACAAATTACCTGAAAAATGGGGAAATGTGTAGCTAGCAATGGACATTACTTTGAATAAAGCATTGAGTATCTGCCCCCTGGTTGTCTGTGAGTGTCATAGTGACTGGTTGTTCTGTTGTTCAGTCAATTTGCATATTACCCTTTTATTATATAGGATAACAAAGTACTAGATTTGGGAGTGAACGCAAACTGAATATTGGTAAAGTTTCTATAGCAGTAAACGTAACCAAATAATATACATAGAGACAAATAGGAATAAAGGACTTTCTCGTGGAGTCGAAAAAGTGAGTGTATGGATATGTGAATGAATATAAATTGTGAAAATGAAAATTAAAAAATGACACTGGAAGTTATAGCCATTTTCTACACCCAGCCTGCTTCTACTTTATGTCACCTTCCTATCTGGTGAGTCCTGGTGAGGGCAGAGACTGCCTCCAATAGAAGTGAAAACTTATTTCCCTAGATGCAGTGTCTGCCGTCTCTCTCTCTCTCTCTCTCTCTCTCTTTCTCTCCATCTTTCTTTATCAAAGGCATTTAATGCAAAGAAGCAGATCTGGTGGGAAATCCACTTTGGCAAGAGTAGGGCAGCAATTGAAACTGCATCAAGTTCCAGAGGAGGCAGTGGCTATGATTTTGTCAACTTATCCAACTTCCAGCTCCCATGGTTCCCATGGTACAACAGCTGAGCCTGTGCCCAGTGGTGGTTTCATAGAGGGATTTAAGAGACCAATTCTCCTATATCACTTCAGAGATTGTTCCTGGTGGTGTGGTCTCTAAGCACAAGTTCTAAATATTCTTTAATACATTCCTTTTCTACTTAAATCAGCTTCACTTGGTTTATGATGTCTAAAATTAAGAACATTGACTGATCACTTACCTTCTGATAAATCCAAACTTGTAATCCCCTATTGAGCATTGACTGCATGTATGGAACTATATTATGTGCTGGAGTACAGTGGCAGAATAGACACACTGAATAAGACACAGGCCTTCTCTCAGGGGCAAGCATCATAAAACAACCTCAAACGGAGGCAGGAAGGTGTAAGCACTAAGTACCCGCTGTGCAATATAGAAGAACTAACAATCATTTGTGATGACTGGAACCACAGAAGAGAAATATTTTTAATTAACGCTAGAAGAATGAGTAAGATTTTCCATAGAATTGTGCCTGGAGTGAAGCAAGTGGAGACTGCTATTGAGGGATCTGAGCCTCATAGGACAATGTAATCAAAAACAAACAAGAGGAAGTAAAGGACCTCAATGTAGACTACTGTTTCACTCAACTATGATCACGTATGAGGAACATGGGCCATCTTAAAGACGATGATCTAATTCTCTTAGAAATAAGAGTGTTCTCAGGCACACACATGGGAGGGCATGAGCTTTTCCCACAGGCTTGAGCTCCGAGGGCCACCTTCCAAGACCTCTGGGAAGTGTAAATAGTTCAATGCATTGTAGACACAAATTCCTTTAGCAGGTATGTTAGGCTTACATCAGCCCCATTCTTGTCTTGTCCAGACTTGCCCAAATCATTGTTCACATGACTATTTTCACCTTATTTTTTAAGTGAAAATAGTTTCTTCAAAATAAGTAACATTCAGAAGTCCAATATTTAAAACAAAGAGGATGTTCTCCGGTGGATGGACACATGGGAGATCTCATGGCCTTTCTCTTGGGGGGCCCCCCTTCTTCATCTGGAAACTCCTAAGAATATAAAGAATTAAAGTTTCTGAAGCACTGGGATATAAAAGTGGAATTCAAAGAAATTGCTTTAGTAGGAAACATGACAGAAGAATTGCAGTGGCAAATGTTTGATTTCTCTATGGGTTATATCATACTTGTATATAGCACCTAATCTATAATATGCTAGAAATGGAAGAACATGGACAAATAAGCTACATACATAAAGAGTTTATGGAGACTCATCAAAATTAAGAAGAGAGTAAATACATGTTTTAATTTGGGGAATGGAGACATTTTTTAGGTACAAAAATAACAACAATAACAATAATTGCATTGAGGTAAGGACTGCCCTGCAGGTAAAGGTAAAATGTGTGATATTGTTTAATTTATTGTTAAAATCCAAGATATAATTGTGGAAATGTTGTTGTGACTGTTTATAAAAGAAGTAAAGCATAGGCATAACTATGTGTTTATTGCTTTTATAATAATCTGTGATTATTATAGCTGAAGTTATACCTTTCAATGCTAACAATGTGATGATATAATTAAATAAGTAAACTTTGATTTATTTGGGTTCAAGACACTACAAAGGATACACTGAGCTATCGATGTGAGGATTCTAGTGCCAGACCACCCAGGAGCTAATTCAATTCAGGAAAGGGCATGTCTTGTTTGGATGATATGTGTGTGTTTTCTAGAAGAAAGAAGTCTTCAGAATTTGGCATAATAATCCATGCACATATGCCCTAAAGTGTGTAGTAAATTCAAGTATGTTTATTCTCTTCTGTACTAAGACAGGCAGGGCAAGATGTTTCTACATTTCATTAAAGCAACAAATCAAAGTGCTTTCTTGTAAAGGATCCTTTGGGGATGGTGACGTAGGGTGCTGGATTACTACCAGGAACCACACAAAACTAACTATAGATTGATCAATTATTTCCTTTTACATTCAGTCTCAGTTGTTCTGTTCAGTTCCAGAAGAAGTACGGAGACTAAACTGTCAAAGTTAAAAAAAAATTATATGATAAAGATAGAATAAATTAATTTTCTCATAGTATTAGGAGAATTTCCCTTAAAAATATGTATGTATAAACATATAAAGCTTTCATGTTGCCAAACAATGTTTTAGGCGCAGTCAAGGCCCCTAACTTCTAGTAGGGTGAGACAGCCAATAAATAGGACAGCCTTAGATTGCAAAAACTGTTATTGAAAAAATAAACTAGATGGTATTAGTAATGAGGAGAGGGTTTCCTTTCTTTACGTGTTTTAGTTGATTTAATTAATTTAATTTTATCTTCATTGTTAAGAGGGATACCAGGGAAGGCTTTTCTGAAAAGGTGCTAGAGCACAGTTGTGTGTCATGTGAAAGTCCTAGGAAAGAACAGTCAGGCTGAGTATGGGTGGAGCAGGAAACTCTTTGCCATGTTTAAGAGAAGAGTAAAGAGTGCAGTAGGTAAAGTAGATAAAGCAGGAGCTGGTGTGGAGAGCTAGACAGAGGTCCAACTATGTAACACATTTTAGGCCATAATACAAAGGTTGAGTCTAACTCTAGGAAAATTCAAAAGACACTTCAAAGTTGTGGTAGGGAAGATGGCATAGCCTTGCTGGCTTTGCAAAGAATGTTTTGGTTGCTGTTTGGAGCATGCTAGCAGAGCATATCGGAGCAGGGACATTATCTAGAGGCCACTGCTATAGACCCACTGAGAGATGATAGCAACTTGGACTGGGAGTGGCAGTGCAAACTGAGAAGGTACATTACAGAAACACTTTGGAGGTGAGATGGATGAACTTTCTGACAGTTTATATGTGACAAACTATATAGAGTTCACTAGGGGAAAACGAAGGCTCTAGAACAGTGATGGTGTACCTATGACACGCGTGTCAGAGGTGACACACGAACTCACTTTTTTGGTTGATTTTTCTTTGTTAAATATCATTTAAATATATAAAATAAATATCAAAAATATAAGTCTTTGTTTTACTATGGTTGCAAATATAAAAAAATTTCTATATGTGACACGGCACCAGAGTTAAGTTAGGGTTTTTCAAAATGCTGACACGCCGAGCTCAAAAGGTTCGCCATCACTGCTCTAGAAGGACCACAATTTTTGCTTAAACAACTGGGTGTATCTGCCTTCCGTTTACTGAAATGGGGAAGGTTGTGGAGGAGAAACAGGTTTGTGGGAGAAATCAAGGGTTCTCGGCTAAGCCTGAGATGTTTCTGCAACATCTAAGTCATGATGCCAACCAAGTACACAGCTGGATATATAGGCTGCTCTCCCTCATACTTGTGCAGCTGAGGTGCTACAAAACATCCCCCAGGGGCACCTTTTAAGAACTCTACACAAACACTTAGGGCATGCTAGATGCAACGCTGCTGTGATTTGGCTCCAGATTCCAAGTCTCAATATCCAAAGTACCTTCCAAATCTCAGCTCCATTTACAGTCTGTAAGAATTTATAAACATTAGAACAGTCTTCCCTTTAAGCATTCTAATCTATAACATAGAGCATATTTTCCTTATGTCCAGTGGAGATATTTTACTATGTACCCTTCACCTCAGGCGGCCTGCCTGCTGTTATTTTCAAAAGCGTAATCTTAGGGGTTATGTTGCATAAGACTGTTCTTCATTTGACCCGAAACATTCCTTCACTTCTAAAAGAAAGACAGGATGTGGCCTAATAAGAAAGGGCGCATCAAGCTCATGTTCTAGTACAGCTGGTTCCATTCTCTGCCTGCTGCTGCCAAAGGGGCTGGAGGACAGCGCTCTCCTGAGCGTGTCGGACTCCGCAGCTGTGAAGGTGCACTTCTCTGGGAAGAGGCTCGAGTAGGGCCCCCAAGTGGGTGGCATGTTTATCTTTTCCCTTGATAAACAAAAGGTCAACTAGGAACACATGTTTCTAGGACAACAATAAGCTCAAAGGAGAGGCTAACTCTGAGCAAATGTGGCCGCAGAGGGAAGAGAGAAGTTGGTCGAGCTCTGGAGGATAGGCCTAGGTAGCACATTGAGTTTCTTTTCGTTTCAACTTAATTCCCATCAGAATTTCCACAGGAAGAAAGGCTTCGGTGAAGAAAATATGTGAAAACAAAAATAATGCCCCAAAGAATGTCGTCTGTGCACCGCTTAAGAGGGGAGGTCTTAATGTGGAACAACAACTTAGTAGTCTGATGTCACTAAATGGTACCGTTGGTCTTCAAAATAAGTATTATATTTGTTAGCATTGGAAATGACTTCATTTACTCTGCCTTCGGCCCTTATTGAAAACCACATTTGTAAATGTGAAATTAAAAATAAAATAATGTTGTCATTTGTGTTTTCAATGATTCAACCCATTTCACCATGCCATATTTTGCTATTTTTCAGTACATGGGAACCAATCTGTGAAACGTGGAAATACTTCATCAGCATTGCATGGTAAGAAGGAAGAAGGAGAAAAATAAAAACAATAAGCCTGGGAAATCAAATAAAAGGAAAATCCTACTCAGAATTCTTAATGTTTAAGAGGAACAGAGAAAATAGAAGGGATGATCATGCAGAAAAGTAACACCTTCAGAACATTATTTTGTGTCATTTTTTTCAATATAGAAACATTGAAAGATATCCTACACAGTGTTATAAAATGTTCTCTAAATTATATTTTCCTTTTTATTGAATTTATTGGGGTGACACTGGCTAACAAAATTATACAGGTTTCAGGTGCACAACTCCCCAATACATCATCTGTACACTGTGCTGTGTGTTCACCCCTCCAAGTCAAGTCTCTGTCCATCGCCGTTTATCGCCCTTTACCCTCCTCCACCTTCCCTCTGCCCCCAACAATCACCTCACTATTGTCCTGCCCATGAGTGTTCCCTGTTTATTTTTCCTCTTTTTTTCAAATCTCTTCACACCCTTCAGACCTACTTCCCAATAGCTGCCAGCCTGCTATCTATGAGTAGAAAAATAAGACACAAAATGCAATTTATTTTTATTTTAAAAATCACAAATCTTTTGAATATTTATGAATTCTTCAAAAAATTCACAAGGATATGGAGAAAAGGTGGAATTCTCTGCTGTCTTCTCATTCTCGCTGTAGAGAGGTAATCTCAGTTAGAAGCTGTGTCGATTTCCAGAGTTGTTGCAGTTACCCTTTAAGGGGAATGGGAGAGAAGGCAGCAGGAAGTAGTGAAAAACACCAACATGGCAAGGTTCCTCCCCAGGTCTGCCACTCTGTGGCTTTTGAAAAATCAATTAACTTCCTTGGGGCTCTGATTCCTGATGTGTAAACTAAGTAGCTTCAGGAAAGGTGGGGTGGGGTTTACCACCAGCCGGGTACTGGGAGACTGCAGGGGTGGTCCAGCAATTTTGTTTGTCTTAATGAGCAGAAAAGCCTCCTGATTTGGTTTATTCCCTCCTCCCCCAGAATAGGAATGCTAGGCACTTCCAAAGCACAATAAAGAATTTTTGTAGTCTAAGTCCCAGTTGCAGCCGGCATCCCAGGAAAAAAAATGGAGCATTACTGAGCATTACTGAAGTCTTCCAAAGGAGAACAGTCATTGGTGACATGGACCAATACCAACACTTACTGGCTTATCATGTGAAATTCCTACCTAGAAACAAATCTTTTATACATACCATAAACATTTAAATTAAATTTGTTTTCTTTGTGTTCTAATTCAATAGAAAAGGTTAGTGTTTTTTTTAGTGACCTCTCAGCTTGCATTTTGCTTTCATTTATATTACTAGAGGCCCAGTGCACAAAATTCATGCAATCAGGAAGTGTGGGGTCCCTCAGACTAGCCTGCACCCTCTTGCAGTCCGGGAGCTCTTGGGGGATGTCTGATGCTGGCTTAGGCCTGCTCCTTGTGGCCTAGGCTGGCAGTCGGACATATTTAGCACTGCTGCAGAGGCAGGAGGGGCTTCCGCCACTGCCTCTGTGCTCATCAGCCATTAGCCTGGCTCAGGGCTCTGGCTGAGCAGCGCTCTGCGCTGACCACCAGGGGGCAGCTCCTGCATTAAGCATCAGTGTTCTTCATAGCAACCAGTTGCTCTGCTGTTTGGTCGATGTGCACATTAGCCTTTTATTATATAGGATTAAGATAGTCTTCTGTGGAACCACTTGTTTTGATTATGCTTTTCCTTCCTTTTTTTTGGTATTATGTACATCTCAGTTTTGTTTTTGTTTTTCATACAAGTATGCCTCTTTTATCACACATGTAAGTACCAAAGAAGACATAATAATAACTATCAAAGGCACACTACACCCTAGAAGCCTCAAAGCTGTTATTGCAACTAAGTAATTTTTAAATGATTGTTTAATATTCAATTATTTTCTAACTTGCTCCACATGCTCCATGGAGGCCCAGTCGTCAAGCCCTTCTTCATTAATTTTATTTCAAGAAATTCAGGTTTATAAATTGACTTAATAACATGATGTTACTTAGGAGGTACAGAACAATACTTTATATTTGTATAATATAAATGGACACCTAGAGTTTATTTCTTCTAATGTTCTCACAAGAATCATCTTATGTGATCCTCACAACAAACTAGTATTTCCATTTTGTATTGAAAGGAACAGTGCAGAATTAACTTGACATCCAAGCATCTTCTTGTAACAACTCATTTTCTTCAAGGGTTTATAAAACACAAGTGTGGACTTTATTTTCTGCAAATCCACTTAATCTGGCAAGGTTCTTTCACACAGCAAGGAACAGCATTTGTTATGTTTGAGGGAAAGCCAGCCGGTCCCCTTCCCGGTGCGGAGGTAAACAGCAGGCTGCCTGCTTGCCTTGCGACTGCTCCTGCTAAGGAGAGAATGTGTAGTCTGTTTCATTTTGAAGGCCTTCTGGAAACTAGCAGTTGCCTTTTCTCCTCAGTGTTCTGCGCAGCTCAGTTTTAGAAGCCTCTCCTTGAGTCTCCTTCCCTCTTCCATGGGGTAGACAGTGAGGAAATCCCTAAAATCCAGGGATTTTTAGGAAGCAGGAGGAAAAAAAAACATGGATGAGGGGTTTATTCATCTATGGAATGAGAACCATGAAGTTTTCTTTTTTATTCCAATTTAAATTAAAACAAAGAGCCATAAAAATCATTTTATTTTAGAGGCTTAATATAAATAGGTCTTACTGGTTTTTAAGTTGAAAACCTTAAAGATCAAGTAAAAAAAAGAAAATCTTTCTCATCTACTTTTACTTGGTCAAGAGTAAGATATTAAAGCTTGAGTTTTCACAGTCAAATTTCCTCCTGACTTCAGCTAAAGAATATTCTGACTTGCCAAAAGACTTCTGCACACTTTTATGTAAATAAAGATTGCAGCAGGTCAGAGGGTAGAATAAAGGCAATGGGGGAAAATATAAGATTAATATAAGCAAAGATCAAGAGAGAGTTTGGGAGAAAGAAAAGATATCGGAGATAGCCCCTACTTTTATGGGAGATATTTTATTTCTTAAAAGCATTTTTTTTAAATATGTTTTTATTGATTTAAAGTGATAGGAAACAAGAGGGAGAGAGAGATAGAAACACGCATTGGCTGCCTCCTACATGCTCCCTACTGAGGATCCAGCCCACAACCCCAACATGTGCCCCGACTGGGAAAGAAACAGTGACCTCTTGGTGCATGGGATGACATTCAATAAACTTGGCCACACAGGCTGGGCTGTGGGAGAGATTTTAAAATTAGACAATGATGAAAATTCATAATTTAAAAGTTTTTCTAAGTGCTAAAAACATATTCTCCATCTCCCCATCTTCAGTAAGTTCGAGAGATTTTAGTAAAAACTCCATCTACTTTGAAGAGCTTCTTCATTGACAGGGTGTTGTTTGTTTGAAAGTGCTGTTGCCCCTAAGAGCACAAGAAAGCTAGTTTCTGCCCGAGCCACTTCGGCTCAATGGATAGAGCGCTGGCCTGCAGACTGAAGGGTCTCAGGTTTAATTCTGGTCAAGGGCACATGCCCGGGTTGTGGGCTCAATCCCCAGTAGGGGACATGCAGGAGGCAGCCAATCAATGATTCTCTCTCTCCCTCTCCCTTCCTCTGTGAAGTCAATAAAAAATATTAATTTTAAAAAGAAATAAAGCTAGTTTTTAATGTATATTACATATGAAAGTTAAAATTTTCTTTGTGGAGGGGTCATCAGGGTATTCATTTATCACACATTCAAAAATGTCAACTGCCTACTGCCCGGAGTTGAAATTTTCCCACATGACTACTTTCAAGCAACACTAAGAAGAAAATAAAATGACAATGAGGTATAAATGTTAACTACACACATGTCAATATTCATTTTTGTTTATTTTTACTTAGCTCTCTTTAAATGTTTTTTACTTAATTTTCCTTATATTTATTTATTTCCTTTTATCCCCTGAAACTTTTATTGATACTGGTACACACTCATATAGTGAAGATATAAAATTTGAGAATAAAACGAATACCTAGTTTCTACAATGTGGGGACATAAAGGCCAACATGAAACATTCTCTGCCTTTAATAAGGGAGAATTAGACAAGTACACTGGCATGCATCACTGAGATGAAGTAAGGCGATGCCTGTTCCATATATACCAATATAAGTCTGGACAGGGAAGAGGACCATTAGTAAAACACACCCTCCTAAAGCCATGTTGCTACCTCCGTTGTTATTCACTGGGTCCTGAAAGGGTTTGGGAATATGAGACACATCTCTATTTCCTGCTTGCCTATGACTTTATTAAAGAGTCATCTTCAGGTAATTAGGGTTTTTCTAAAACATGAATTATTTATGTCTCCCTAAAGTCACATATGCTGACCAGAAGTCTCTAGAATCCCGGGAATCATGTGGTTTCCTCCTAAGAAAGCTTCCTGGAACTTAGGAAATTGGGTAGAAAATCTTAAAGTTCTTTTAGTATCATTTCCTGTCCTATCCTGGTGGATATTCTTTATTAAAAATTTTCACATCTCTTCCATCAGGCAGTTTGTTAAATTGTTGCTTTATATACCAGCGCATGGCCCTTCTTGTGGAAAATGAAATTACATGTGAAAAGGTATTTGCAACAGTGATTTCTATAATTGGAACAAAGCCAAGTCTCTGTATACTTTATATTCAGACTAATTATGAAAAATTGGCATCACTTCTGTTTCTGCCTCCAAATCTGTGAACAAATATGATAACTAATTAGTGTGGAGCATTTCCTGGCTCAGTCATTCTTTCCAGCACTGCTTATGTGATCATTCATGATGATTTCAAGAGCCACATAAATAATTCTTCCAATTTCCTGGTTTCTCTGTTCCCTGACATCCACTCCTCCATTGTCCTTGTCCTTGACCCTATCTTGTCAACTACTCTCATGGTTATACTTTAGAGTTTGTCGTTATCAATAAATGCCACTCCATCTTAATTTACATTAGCCCACTTTTGAGCTCCACTTGCCTCGTATCCCATCTCTGGCAATCCTACAACTACTGACCCTGTGAATTTTTCACTGGACCTGCTGTCTGTATTTCTTGTTAGGTTCTATATTATAATTATACTAGGGGCCCGGTGCACGAAATTCGTGCACTGGGTGTGTGTGTGGGGGGGGGGGAGTGTCCCTCAGCCCAGCCTGCCCCCTCTCACATACTGGGAGCCCTCAGGCGTTGACCCCCATCACCCTCCGATCGCAGGATCGGCCCCTTGCCCAGACCTGAGGCCTCTGGCCCAGGAATCATGCCTGGGCAGGGGACCCCATCTCCCTCTGATCACTTGCTCCACCCCCCGCCCAAGCCTGACGCCTCTGACCCAGGCTTCAGGCCTGGGCAAGGGGACCATCATATCCCCCCAATCCCCGGCTCCTCCCCCCACCTAGGCCTGATGCCTCAGCCAGAGGAGTTGACCCTCATCACCCTCCGATCACCAATCACCGGATTGGCCCCTTGACCAGGCCTGAGGCCTCTGGCAGAGGTGTCAGGCCTGGGCAGGGGACCCCCAGCTCCCTGCGGTTGCAGGCTCCGCCCCTGCCCAGGCCTAACGCCTCAGGCCTAGGCATCCGGCTTGGGCAGCGGGGACCCGCAGCTGCAGTGGCCCCACGATCGCGGGCTCTGCTTTAGGCCCAGGCAAGGGACCCCTAGCTCCCGGGACTGCCAGCTTCAACCGTGCCCAGCTCCCATTGCTGGCTCCACCCCTACTTCCTGCTATCACTGGCCAGGGCGGAAAAGGCGCCTGATTCTCCGATCATGGCTGGGTTTCCAATCACTGTCAGTGGTTAGGGCTCCACTGATTTTTTAGAGAGTGGAAAGGAGGTAAAGAAGGAGAGAAAGAGAGAGAAAGAGAGAGAGAGAGAGAGAGAGAGAGAGAGAGAGAGAGAGACTGATGTGAGAGAGAGACATATCAATACATCAATTGGTTGCCTCATGCACACATCCCTACCGGGCCAGGGATCAAACCTGCAACCCAGGTATGTGCCTTTGACCAGGAATTGCACCTGCAACCCTTTGATGTTTGGGCAGATGTTCTATCTGCTGAGCCACACTGGTCAGGGTACTTGACACATATTTTCAATTCCTCCCTTAAATCCCCTTTTCACCTACTCAGCATATGGATCCACATAATTAAATATGCTGCAAAAAAAATAAAAAAACATCCTTCATTGCTAACCTTAAGTGGGCCCTTAATGATGAGAACAATTATATTACCAGTATACTCCCCTAACCCATTCACTTTCTGACCTTTTCCAAACTACAAAGATTTCCCACATCTTCATTCTTAGATGATACTTGTGGGTCCTCTTCCACTGGAAAAATAAAAGCAATGAAAGAATACTTCTACAACTTATCACCACTGGCCACCTGCCTGTATTTACTCCTTAAAAAAATAAATAAACTGATGAACAAAAATAGATCCAGAGACATAGAAGCATGGAATAGACTGATGAATCTCAGAGGGAAGGCAGTGGTGGGTGGGTGGGTGGGTGGGTGGGGAGAGATTAACCTGGGAACTTATATGCTTATATGCATAGCCCATGAAAAATGACAATAGTGTGGTGAAGGTCTGGGAGGGTCAGGTGCAGGGTGGAGCGGGTCAAAGGTAAAAAAAGGAGGGCTTCTGTAATATTTCAAAAATAAAGTTAAATTTTTAAAAAGAGTAATTTAAAACATCCATCATCTATTACTGAATGTTAATATAAAGTTTGAGAGAAAAATTATTGAATTTATTGGGGTGACATTGGCTACTATAATTTATTATATAGGTTTCAGGTATATGATGCTATGCTACATCATCTGTATATGGTATTGTGAGTTCACCACACAAAGTCAAGTCTCCTTCCATCACCATTTCCCTCTCCTTTACCCTCTTTTACTTCCCCCAGCCCCTTTTTCTCGAATAATCACCATACTGTTGTCTGTGTCTATGTTGTTGTGTCGTTTTTCTTAATCCCTTTACCTTTTTCACCCAGCTCGCCAACCTCCCTCTCCTCTAACAGCTGTCAGTCTGTTCTATGTATCTATCAGTCTGTTTCTATTCTGTTTGCTACTTTATTTTGTTCGCTAGATTCCACATATAAGTGAAATCACATGGTACCTATTGTCTTTCTCTGTCTGGCTTATTTCATTTAGTATAATACTCTCCAGATACATCCATGCTGTTGCAAAGGATATGATTTTCTTCTTTTTATGGCTGAGTAGTATTCCATTGTATAAATGAACCACAGCTTCTTTTTTTTTATCCACTCTCCTACTAATGGGCACTTGTCTACTGTATGGAAAGTAACACTGCAAAGAACCTAGAGGTGCATATATTCTTTCAAATTAGTGTTTCAGGTTTCTTTGGATATATTCCCAGAACTGGAATTGCTGGGTCATAAGGCAGTTCCATTTTTAATTTTTTGAGGTAACTCCATACTGCTTTGCCTAGTGGCTGCACCAATCTACATTCCCTCCAACAGTGCACTAGGGTTCCCTTTTTTCCACATCCTGGCCAACACTTGTTGTTAGTTGATTTTTTAATGAAAGCTATTCTGACAGGTGTGAGGTGATATTTCATTGTAGTTTTAATTATTTTGATTATAAAATTGTAGCTTTAATTTGCATTTCTCTGATGATTAGTGATATTGAGTATCTTTTTATGTCTACTGGCCATTTGTATGTGCTCTTTGGAGAAGTGTCTATTCAGATAATTTGCCAATTTTTTAATTGGAATGTTTGTTTTCTTGTTGTTGAGTGGTTAGTATGGAGGCTCTATTTTGTTGTCAAGACAAGTCTGTCAGCTTATTGTACACTCAGGAGCATTTTGCCAGTGTTTGATCCCTCTCTCACTTTAGTATCTTCATTTACCCTTCTTTGCCAAAACATTCCATTTTAATTACAAAATGTTATAGTCTTTCACATCTTAAAATTTTATTTTGTTTTCACATCTACTCTCACCTACCACCCCTTTGTTTTGTTTCCCTTTATTACATTGCTCCTCAAAACAGTTTTCTATTTACAATTTTTAATTATTTTATTCTTCTTCTTTGAGTCCATTCACTCACACCACTACCATGACTCCACCAAATTTTTAAAAAAATTTAGCTAATGGTTTTTTACATTATTAAACCCAATGGTCCATTATTAGTGCTCAATTTTCATGACCAATTAGGAGCTTTTCACATGACTGATTACCCCCTCCTCTTTAAGATAATTTCCTAACTCTCTAAGAGTGTTTTATTTAATTTAAAATCTTAGCTCTTCTTTCTCAATCTGTTTTGTTGGTTCTTCCTTATTGCAAACTATAAATATTGGACTATCCCAAAACTCAGATATTCTCTTTATTTTTTTCTACATTTAATCATAAGGATATTTTATCATGACTTTAAAATTACCCATCCTCTTAAATTTAACTGTAGCTTGGACCTCGCTCTCAAAACAAGTCTGGATTTTACTCACTTGACACTCCAATTTACATGTATAATAGGCACTTTAAATATACCATGTCCAACATTTTAACTATTAAACTCTACTTCTCAAAAAATTAAATTAAATACAAAAATTACATATGGCACAGTTTTCCACATATCTGTAAATGGCAGCTTCATTTTTCCAATAACTCAGATCAAGAAGCTTAGAGTCATTCATGACTCCTTCTTTTCTATCACATCTCACATCCCCATATTTTTTATCTGTTCCTTCAAAAATATAGACATAATCCCAGGACTGCTCACTATCTTTGTTGATTTGTTGATGATAGCCATTCTGACAGGTGTGAGATGAAATCTCATTGTGGTTGTAATTTGAATCTCTCTGATGATTAGTGACGTTGGACTCTGACATATTATATGATGTATTATATTTATTCGTTTGTTTATTAACTTCTTCACCCCTGTTAGACTGGAACTGCAAAAAGGCAGAGATGTTTGTCTGTTTTGTTCACTAATAAACTCTCAGCTACTGAAATATATAATAAATATATGTATGTAGCATATATGTGCCACTTAGTAAACATATCCTATATACTAGTAATAAAATCCTAATATGCAAATATACTGAACAGCAGAATGACTGGCGGAACAACTGGTTGCTATGACACACACTGACCACCAGGGGGCAGATGCTCAATGCAGGAGCTGACCCCTAGTTGTCAGTGAGCTCCCACAGAGGGAGTTCTGCTCAGCCAGAAGCCGGGCTTGAGGGCGGCTAGCACAGTGGGAGTGTTGGGAGCTTCTCCCACTTCCACTGCAGGTAGGTGGTAAGGAGTGAGGGGTTCAAGACTTCGAGAGCCTCAGACTGCGAGAGGGATGTCTGACTGCCGGGGATCAGGCCTTAGTTGGCAGACAGACATCCCCCAAGGGATCCCAGACTGCTAGATGGCACAGGCTGGGCTGAGGGACCCCCCACCACCAGTGCATGAATTTCGTACACCAGGCCTCTAGTAGCATATATTCGGTGATAAATTATTGAATTCACTTCCTTTTTAAAGTGAGATATAATATATATTTGTGATCAAACAATTTAAAATTGATATAAGGTTATAATAATTATAGAAATAGGCTTAACCTGGAATTGTATATGACTAAGTTATTATTTTAGATTCAATTGGATGTATCTTTGCTCTTCGCCATGTAAATCCTGATCTCAGATCTTAAGTAAAGTGATAATTTAAAGGTGTCACATTTATAGGAAGAGGATTTCAGCACTTCGTCCAATTTATCTTGTTTATAATATAAGTAAAATTCTGTCATTTTTTTGTTTGATTATTCTGTTTTGGCCTTGCCTTCTTCAAAAATAATAACTATAATAAGGCTGATTGTCACAGAAGAAAATCAAGAATCTATCTCCTGTATAAGTTCCAAGATTGTATCTCTTGTATAAGTCAATAAAATAGGGTTTTATTTTGGACTTGTTCCTACAAGGCAAGAAACATGTGGATTCTGGGATGAAGGTACTGACTATGCATCAAACTCTCACTGTCTACAGGATGTCCCCCCAAATTGTATACACACTTTAACAGCTGATAGCTCAATTTTAAAAACAAACTGTATTTTATTAAACACTGCCTTTATAATTATTCAGTGTGTGTATACCTTTTTGGACACCCTATATGTAACCCACTCCCTCCCACATCTGTGTGGTTTCAAAGAAAAGAACCCTATCTCTCTTTCTGAGTACCAGGACATGTGCATCACTAAGAGGCTGATTAATCATTGAAACTTCCAACAAACAATAAGTGCCTGATGCAACAATTATTAGCAGCCACTAAAAAATAAAATAATAAAAATTTTAAAATCAAATTTCTTAATTCAACCAACAGAAGTAAAGCTTGATGCCCTAACTGGTTTGGCTCAGCATAAGTAAAGCTTAAATACTTTTAATTATGAATTAGATGTGGCTTAAAACTAGTAGGAATTTGGTTAATATATTTAATCATTTTTTGTCCCATGGTTGCTTAAAATTCAACTCTAAGATCACAGCTCAGTAATAAATTCTAGAAGGAAGTAAAGTATATGTTCTTTTTCTCTAAATATTTTATAAAAACAAAAACAATGACAACAAAATATTATTTATTATTTAACTAGAGGCCTGGTGCACAAATTTGTGCATGGGTAGGGTCCCTCGTGCCCCCAACCTCACAGCCCTGCAGCCCCAGCTGGCACTGGCACACCACTGTGGCCTGGCACCACCCCCTCACCTGCTCCACCATCTCACCTGTGGGACGATCAGTCAGGCCCGGGCCCCTGCTGCCACTGCTGGTTGCTGTCTGCGGGGCAATCGGTGGGGCAATTGGGTCCCCACTCACACCCACCTTGGCCTGGCACTGTCTCTCACCTGCTTCATCATCCTGCCATCGTCCTGCTCTCATCGGGGCCCATTGGGGTCGGCAGTGCCTTCATTGCCACCCGCTGCCAGCACTGCATCTCCAGCACCCACCATGTTCCACATCGCCCCCTGGTGATCAGCACAAGTCATAGCAAGCAGTCAAACTCCCAGTCGAACTCCCGGTTGAACAATTCACATATTAGGCTTTTATTATATAGGATGAACTGAAACTGTGCACCAAGAACAGTGTTAGTTTCTTGTTTTGTTTTTTAATATTATTATTTAATTATTGCTATAATGCGAATTTTCACTAGACTACTATAAAAAAGTCTTTGGAAAAAAAATCTAGATTTTTGCTGAGACATGATTTAGTAGAAGAGAGTTTTAAAAGTGATTTGGATTTTGGGTAGGGAGGAGTAATCAAGGCATACGGAATAGTATTTCAAAGGCCTAGTGGTCAGAGAGAATACAGCAAGTAATCGGATTATTTCATCTGAAACTAATGCATATAGTTTTCTAGGTCTCAGGTGTAGGATGCAGGGGTAAGAACATGCTGAAATGTGAGTAGAAAAATGGTCAGAAGTGAATTACAACTTAGTCAAGCATTCGGTCATTAAGGAATGTGTAAGCCATGGCTTCATTAAAGACTTCGAATTTTACTAGAATGTAAAAAATAATTACTGTTGTTATTCATTTTTTTCTACCCTCTTTTTGTTCCCTTCCCATTCTCTTCCTTGCTTCCACTCTCCTTTCTTTCTCTTGATGTCTTTTCTCCCCTTATATTTCATTTAAGCAAAAGATATATCATTAATTCATTCTAGAAATCTTTATTGAACACCTAGTACATATTAGACACTCTAATAGGCCCTAAGAAAATATACTCTGCAAGACAGACCTGAATCCATCCCTCCTGAAACTTAGAGTCCGGTGAACAAGCTTGCCATGTTCAGGGAACTTAAGTAAACTGAATGTCGCTTAAAGTTAAGGAAATGCCATGAGATGAGATCAGAGAAGACAGCAAAAACACATCACAAGGGTGTTGTGAATTAGATACAAAATTTTAGTCTTTATGCTAAAAGCAATGGGAAAGCAACAAAGTATTTTAAGTTTGGAGATGATATGATTTGTGTTTATAAAAGATCAAAACTTGTCCTAGGAGATGTATCCTCAAACATATTGCTATGAGAGATGTCTGAGATCTTGCTGCCTATGGTTTCTTTCAAGATTTTTATGGTTTCAGAATTAACATTTAAGTCTTTTATCCTTTTTGAGTTTATTCTTGTGTATGTGTCAGTTGGTGGTCTAGTTCCTTTTTTTATTCTTCTTCTTTTATTTTTTTTGCATATACCTGTCCAATTTTCCCAACACCATTTATTGAAAAATTGTCTTTACTCCATGGTATACTCTTAACTCCTTTGTCAAATATTAATTGAGTGTAATGGCTTAGGTTAGTTTCTGGGTTCTCTGTTCTGTTCTGTTCCATTGATCTATATGCCTATTCTTGTGCCAGTACCAGGCTGTTTTGATGACAGTGGCTCTACAGTATAACTAGGATAGGGAAACTAAGGAGAAAATAAGCAAATGGGACTATATCAAAATTAAAAGCTCTGCACAGCAAAAGAAGCCATTAACAAAATGAAAAGGGGACCCACTGCATGTGAGAACATATTTGCTAATAATACATCTGGTAAGGGGATAATTTCCAAAATATATAAGAAACTCATACAACTTAACAAAAGGGAGACAATCCAATTTTAAAATGGATTAGTACCTAAATAGACACTTCTCTAAAATGGACATACAGATGGCCAAGAAACATATAAAAAAATGCTTAAAGTCACTGATCATCAGAGATGTAAAACAATATGGTATTAACTCATACCTGTCAGAATGGCTACCATCAACAAATGAACAAATGACAAGTGTTGGAGAGGATGTGGAGAAAAGGAAACTCTAGTACACTGCTGGTGGGGATGCAGACTGGTGCAGCCACTGTGGAAAACAATGTGGAGTTTCCTTAAAAAAAATTTTTAATGGAACTGCCATTTTGACCCAGTGATTCCACTTCTAGGCATATATCCTAAGAAACCCAGAACACCAATAAGAAAGACAATATGTACCCCTATGTTCATAACAACTATTTACAATAGCTAAGATCTGGAAACAACCCAAGTGCCTGTCCTATATAATAAAGAGGTGATATGCAAATTGACCCTCACATCCTCACAGGATGACTGCTTATGACCAAGCCATCAGGGGGGTTAGTGAGGGACAACCAAACAACTGAACAGCAGGCTGCATGGGGAGACCAGGCCGGTAGGGGGGTTAGTGAGGGATGACCAAATGACTGAACAGCAGGGTGCGTGGGGTGACCAGGCTGATGGGGAAGGGCAGTTGGGGGCAACCAGGCCGTCAGAGAGGGGCAGTTAAGAGGGTAGTTAGGGTTGACCAGGCAGGGGGGGAAGTTAGGGGCAATCAGGCCAGCACGCAGAAGCAGTGAGGGGTGATCAGGCTGGCGGGGGTGGGGCAGTTAGGGGCAACGAGACAGGCAGGTGAGCGATTAGGAGCCAGCGGTTCAGGATTGTGAGAGGGATGTCCGACTGCTGGTTTAGGCCTGATACATTTACACCATGGAATATAATCAGATGTAACAACGAAGGATATCTTACCCTTTGAGATAACATGGAGGGACCTGGGGAGTATTGTGCTAAGTGAAATAAGCCAGTCAGAGAAAGACAAGTATCACATGATCTCACTCATACATGGAATTTAATGAACAAAATAAACTGATGGCCGAAACCGGTTTGGCTCAGTGGATAGAGCATCGGCCTACAGACTGAAAGGTCCCAGGTTTAATTCCGGTCAAGGGCATGTACCTGGGTTGCGGGCACATCCCCAGTGGGAGATGTGCAGGAGGCAGCTGATTGATGTTTCTTTCTCATCAATGTTTCTGACTCTCTATCTCTCTCCCTTCCTCTCTGTAAAAAAATCAATAAAATATATTTAAAATAAATAAATAAATAATCTGATGAACAAAATAGATCCAGAGACACAGAAGCATGAAACAGACACAGAGGGAAGGTGGAGGTAGGACAGTAGAGAGAAATTAACTGGGGAATTTATATACATATTGCACAAACAATAGTGTGGTGAAGGCCTGGGAGAGGTGTTGAGGGGTTCAATGGGAAAAAAGGAGGGACATCTGTAATACTTTCAACCATAAAGATAAATTAAAAAATAAAGATCAAACTTGCTTTGTGTGGAGAATCAATTAGTAGAGGGGAGGAATGGGGAAGGAGACATCAATAAGAATGCTATTCCTATATTCCCTATAAAAAAGATGGCAACTTGGAATAAGAAGGTGGTGATGGTAGTAGGAAAGGATAGTAGTACAGGTGGAGTTAGAAGTAGATTAAGAGATGAAGACAAGCTTTCTGTTTGAAAGAAATTTAAGAGGTAAACACATTAAAAACTGTGGTTTAACTGTGCCCATAAAAATTAAATAAACAAGTACTTCCTCCTTCTGCTTTCTTTCCTCTTAGTAATCCTCTTTAATGTAGTTTCCATCCCTCTGTGTAACTAAAGACATTTTTAATATTAACTCAAATAACCTCAATAACATTGAAACTACTGGACATTCTTCAATCTTGAGTGCTTATTATCATTAAATTGCCTCTTTCCTGAGCACTCTATTCTGTTGACTTCCATGACAATAGAATCTCCCTTTACTTCTGTGGCTACTTTTTCCCTGTCCTTTTCCCTAGTTTGGCTCACAGACTTTAAATGTTGAAGCGGCCTGATCTTTAACTTTTGTAGCTAGTCATGACAATTTTCTATTCTCATTCTATCTCCATCCATCTAGTCTAATTTATGTCCCTTAAATGTATGGCTTCATTCATACAGCTTTCCTAAATCCTAGAATCAAATCTAATCTAACAGAATATGTCAGTTCTTCATTTGAATTCTTCACTAACATCTCAAACTCAACATTCCCAGACAGAGAAAAGTAGAAAAAAAAAAGTTGGGAGCAATGGGTATATGGATTGAAGGTATCAGTGGTTTAGATATACTAAAAAAAAAAAAGGCTTTGGAAATAAAATCAAGAAATTGGGAAGTCAGACGATTTGTTACATTTTTAAGAAGAACACTAATGCTATCTCGAAAAATGGCAAACATCCTCAACAAAATAATGGCAAATAAAATTCAATAGCATATTTAAAGGAATATACATCATAACAAAATCAGATTTATTCCTGAGCTGCAAGGATAATTGGATATATCACAATTAATCAATATAATACATCACAATAACAAAACAAAGAGAAAAACAACAAATGGTCATCTCATTTGATACAGAAAAAGCATTTGACAAAATTCAACAGCTTTTCATGATAAAGACAAAATATTAATAGAAGAAAACTACTCCAACATAGTAAAACTATATATTTAAAAATCCACAGAGAACATCATAGTGAAATAACAAAATATTTTCTCCTAAGATCAGGAGCAAGGCAAGGATGCTTGCTTTCCTCACTTCTATTAAACACTAGAGGCCTGGTGCATAAAATTTGTGCACTGGGGGAAGGGGCTCCCCTTAACCTGGCCTGAGCTCTCTCACAGTCTGGGAGCCCCACAATCGACCGCCCCAAAGAGGGAGGCCCTGCCCACCCACCGCAGTCCGGAGGTCTGTGGCATGGGCCTCCCTCTTTGGGTTGATCCCCCAATTGATTGATTGCCTCACCAACCAGTGGCCTGGGCCTCCCTCTGTAGGGAGATTATGGGGCAATGACTCAGCCCCCAACCAATTGCGTCGCATCTGCCATAGCTGGCCTGGTGCTAGTGTGTGTCATAGCGTGGTCATCCGGAAAGTAGTCTGGATGGTTGTTCTGCTGTTCAGTCATTCAGTTGATTTGCATATTACATTTTTATTATTATACTAGTAGATTGCAATGTCCTAACCAGAGCAATTAGGCAAGAAAAAGAAACAAAAGGTATCCAAGTTAGGAAAGTAAGAAATAAAATTATCTCTATTCACAGATAATATGATCTTATATGTGGAAAATCCTACAGACTACACACACACACACACACACACACACACACTGAGTTAATAATACTTAGAAAATTAGTAGAATACAAAGTTAACATGCAAAAATTAGCTGCATTTCTATTAACTAACAATAAACAATCTAAAAAAGAAATTAATAAAGTAAATTCATTTACTAGAGCATCAAAACATAACATACTTAGTAATTAATTTAACCAAATAAACAACTTGTACAATGAACACTATATAACATTACTGAAAAAATTTAAAGACATAAATAAATGAAAAGACAACCCATGTTCATAGATAAGAAAATTCAGTATTGTTAAGATCTCACTACAATTAGCAGATATTTGGTCCTGTCTAAAGTGTCCATGGAGACATCTGGTCCGCACCAAAAGTCCTTCCTTAATATTTGGTCCTGCCCAAAGCATCCATAGAAACATTTGGTCCATAGTTAATATCAATCCCACTCTTCAAGATTCAAACCTTGACCCATCTATATAACTCCATGTGCCATTACCAGCTAGAGATACTAAGGCAGGAGAGTTTTACTGGCAGTACAGTCACAACCCAATTATTGGGCCAACATAACATGAAAGTATTTTTTATGTATAATCCTGGAAACCCAAAGTATGAATAAACATATGGGTCATATGGGTCCCTTGAACCCAGGGACATTTTCTAAGCATGAATGTTTTTTACAAGACCAAATAACATGCAAAAAATAACTCAAAATGGATCACATATCTAAATGTAAGAGCCAAAACAATAAAACTTTTAGTAGGTAACATAGGGCAAAACTTTATAACATTGGATTTGGAAATTTCTTTGATATAACACCAAAGGCAAGGCAACAAAAGCAAAAATATACAAATTAAACTGCATAAATGTTAAAACTTTTGTACATCAAAAAATGCAAGCCACAAATTGAAAGACAACCTAGGGAAAGAGAGAAAACATTTGAAATCACATTTAAGGTAAGAGATTAATATCCAGAGTATATAGAAAATTACTAAAACTCAATGACAACAGCAAGCAACCTGGTTTGAAAATGGACAAGACTTGAATGGACATTTCTTCAAAGAAGATACATGAGTGGCCAATGCTAATAAGTACACAAAAGGGTGCTCAGCCCACCCGGCGAGGTGGTCAAATTGCTTCCAGCATCATCCCATGCACCAAAGGGCTGCAGGTTCAATTCCCAGTCAGGGCACATGCCTGGGTTGTGGGTTCGATCCCTGCTTGGGATCCACGTAGGAGGCAAACTATCAATGTTTTTTTTTTTCTCTCCCCCTTCCTCTCTCTCTCTGAGATAGAACAAAAAATGCTCAAAACCACTATCATTAGGTAAATGCAAATCAAAACCACAATAATGATATATGTAATAGCACCAAAGTAAAAACAGTATTTATGTTCATTAACAATTTCATGGATAAATAGAACAGTGAATATATAATAACTAAATATATGTAATATAAATCTGAAATAGAACCATGTGCTGCTTAACAATGAAGATAGTTCTGAGAAATGTATCATCAGGTGATTTCATTATTGTATGATCATAGAATGTCGCAGAGATCATTTTATTACATAATGATTTATAAAATTTTAAAAAACATTGCTAATCTATTACTCTCAAAGTATGGAAGTGAAGGAAACTGGAGGTCAGCTAGAGATTTCTTTAACTTGTTTATAATCCTCTTGGTTTCCTTTGTCTTAATGAACAGGTATTTACAGAATTGAAAAGCTAATAATATTTATTTATTTTAAAAAAATGCTTCCTTCACGGATCAAATATATGGCACTTTTCATTCTTTTCTGTGTAACCTCATTCTTTCGGCCTCACCCATTTAGAGCTCTCAGTTCCAAGTTGTTTCTTGTCTACTTTCATCACCTTCCCTTGAAATTGATTTAGCTATGCCAGCTTTTCTTTTATTATAAGGGTTATTTACATCCTACAAGTATTTACAGTGTGTTGAGCTGACTCTGCCGCCAAGTTTAAAAGGGGATTCTGGTAAATCCCCTCCATTTACAGCACTTTTATCTATTCATTTGCTATAGTTCATTGCTCCACTTTGTTTACCTAAAGATTTCATCTAGTTTCTTTATGCTTTGCCAGCACCTAAAGGCACACTTTTCTCTTGACGCATTCCAGTTTCCATAGTACTATTTGATGGCTTGGTTCTCTAAGAGACACTCCTTTATTGAATTGCAAAGACGCTAGATTTAACCCAAGATAAATGTTGAATGCGGTGGGGGTCCTGGAAAGCCTAAACCCTCTGTGAAAGAGTGGCCCTGCCTCTAAGTTAACAGCAGCCTATTTGAACTTCCAAATGCGCATTCCGCTTCAGTGTACTCTGTCACCATAAGATTTCTGTACCCTGGGCTCACCTTGACAACCTAAGTCCTATTCTTACTGGATCAGTGCTTTCCTCTGGGAATTTACGTAAAACACGGATTCTAAGATCACTCGTTTTTCTCTTTCTGAAAGCATTATTCTCATTTTAAATTCCAGGCTTTCAAATCACAATGGTCCCAAAAGTCCTCATGGTCAACACAGATTCTTTTTATGGCTCTTCAGATACTACAGTAGTTTAAACTAGTAAAATTACATCAATCCAACCAGTTTTCCAAACAAATCTGCCTCTTCCACGCCCTCCTCAACACTCAACGACTCAAAGAGTCCTATAGACAATGTCTAGAGTGTGGCTCAGTTGGTTGGAGTGTCGTCGGGTACACCAAAAGGTCATGGGTTCAATTCCAGATCAGGGCACATATCCAGGTTGTGGGTTCAATCCCCATTTGAGGTGGGTAGGGGAAGCAACCGAAAGATGTTTCTTTCTCACATAGATGTTTCTCTCTCAAATTCATGCTTCCCTCTCCCTTCCTCTCTCTAAAATCAATAAAAAATAATTTTTTAAAAAATGTCCAGGCCCTCTCCTCCTGCCCCTTCTCAATGACCACAGCTTGCTTTGGTTATTTTCATGTCTATCCTGATTAATACAGCAGCCTTCTCTCTTAGCTTTTGCCTCTAGCCTCTCTCGCCATATAATTCTTCTATCACACTCCTGCCAATGATATTGTTTTTCCAAATACAAGAACCCAAGCTCCTCAATTACCACCTTAAAAAAAACTTTGATGTTTCCCAATTCCTACAAGGAAAAGGCTAAAGGCCTTAAGAAGTTATGAAATTCTCTCCCAATTCGTTTCTGCCTGTCTTTCTGATCTTGACACCAATGTTCTGCCAGCTTTGCTCTCTCCCAAAAATGACACACTTCGTCATGCCTTCCTGCATGTGGATATACTGTTTCTTTTGTGGGATGCCTTTCCGACCCTGTTCTGCTTGGTGGTTTCTAAGTCATCCTTCAGAGTCTACTCAAGTGTCACAAGCTCTGAAGCTTTCCTCGCTCCTTTAGGCAAATAGCTGTTCTTCATTTTTGTCTCCGCAGTGCTGTTTAGAGTTCTATTTTACTATGAATCAAATTGTATTTATTTGCTTGTTCATTAATCCTCACCTGATTGATTTTTAGAGAGAGTAGAGGGAAGGGGGAGAAACAGAAAGAGAGAAACATTGATGTGAAAGAGACACATCGATTGGTTGCCTCCTGCACATGCCCCAACAGGGGCTGAGATCAAGTCTGCAACTGAGACACGTGCCCTTGACTGGAACTGAACCCATGACCCTCCAGCCTGCGGGCTGACACTCACATCACTGAGCCAAACCAGCTAGAGCTCAGATTGTATTTTAATCATTGAACTACTTAACTGACGCCTTCCTTAAGTCATGAGTTCCTCAAGGTTAGAGAGGATGACCTTACACCCACAAGGTTGGGGTCAGTTCCGGACATGAAGGAGCCAGTATGTACTGTAGGAGTGACAGAATAAGCCGAGTACTTACTCTGGAATTGAGAGTCTTAACATTTCATAAGGCTTCTTGCTAAAACTTGACTAAGAAAGATCAGGAAATGAATCACAGTGATGTCTCTGTTATTGTGTTTTAAGACCATCTTCCCATAAACCTCTGTTGAGATTCAGTGGGAATGGCATCAATTTCCCTCATCAATTGTGGTCTAAATATATTGCCAAAATATTTTACTCTTAAGACCTGAAAATTTGGTTTCCAGACTGCAAAATGTTTCAAATCCTTGCCTCCTTTCACTATTATTAAAGGTTTCATTTTGTTTCTTACTCATAATTTTATTTTATCCCAGGAATTCTTAGAGAAACTTCTTGTATTAGTGAATTTGTGTTCAAAGTGCAAATTCTGCTGCTCAATTTATTATTTTTTCTTCTCCATTATAACTATAATTTATCTATTATAATTATAAAGCTTGCTTGCTAAAGAGGCACTTTTATAGGTAGTATGGTAGAGTATATCAACACATGCAGAAAGTATGATTTAAATCACAGCTCACATGTATACATTTTAGGTAAGATATCTGATACTTAGAAAACCTAAATCACTTATTTGACTGAACAACTGTCTTGGTTTGCCCAAGATAAAGAGGGTTCCTTGGATGCAGGCCTTTCCATTTTAAAACCAGCTCACACAATGCGTGGCAGATACAAAGTTCAAAATCAGTCCTTCATATGCTCCCAAATTTAATATTCATTCCACATGCTGCCTCATTGATATTTTATCCATGATATGCGTAGTATTTCTATACTGTAAGTCTTATTGTGTCAATACAATAATTAAGGTTTTCAAAGCAGTAGAGAAATGAGGAGATTCTAGTGAGGTATTTTAACTAAATTTTAAATTAAGTATCAGTAGCAGAGTCTGATTTCAGCTACAGATGTTTATTTCTAATTACATGCCCAAATTACTAGCTAATAGATTTATTTTGCATACTGTCACATTATAAAATCATCAAATTATTTATGGGATAGCTGTTGAGATTTTCAAATTAGACTATCATGCTACTTAAACTGTGAAAATAAGTAGTTCTTAATTTTTGTGGATGTTCATAAGCTTAAAATGTCCTTCAATATGCTTCCAGTTCTCCCCTTAAAACCACGGCCCTCCAACATCAATATTAGAGAAATTTACAATATATGAAGAAGAGAAGAAGTAACAGTTGCATTGATTTGAAGAAAAAGGAAGAAGCTAGTGGGTGGATTATGGGGAGGAGTGTCAAGACCAAAAGGACGAGGAGACAGTAAATATTTAAAGAGGCATGTACCACTGAATAGTTCTAGTAATCTTCTCCAAAAGACATGTAAGCTTAATATATTTTGTCTTGTGACATTTTGCCACCAACCTCTGTGTATTTCTAAATAAATGTTGTGCTCTTTTTAATATAATCTCTAAAACTTCAATTTTTATTATGTTCTCTCAAAGTATGCTGATAGAATATTATAGATACTATATTTCCAAATGTGTCTTTGACAATAATCTGGAAATTGCAAGTATTAATATTAGAAAATGTTGAGTGACAAGGAAAAAAAATAACATTTATAGCACTGTATATTTTTTTAACAAGAAAAGGCATAGCAATGATACACATTTTAAACCAAGGGTTAAGGATTTTGAATACATGTTTTCATTCTACTGTGATTAGCTGGATAACCTAAGAAAATAATGTTTCTCATTTCAGTTTTTTATTATTAAAATGAAAAATAAAATAATGGCCTTACCTTGTTCATAGGCATAGAAAGAAATTCATCTGTGTGACAACAATGCATGCTGGGAAGGAGAGTGATTGGTAGATTTGAATAATGAGAAAGAGTATAGTAACTGCAATAACTATTCATGTACTCTGAGATAAGCTAGGAGGCTTTGATACAATATAATTTGAGCACAAATCACAAAATTATTGATACTGTTCAGGTGATTCTCATACACCCTCAAGTTTTTGAATATTATAACACACCAGTACTTTTTACACTTCCATTGTGAATGTTTATTGCCTAGAGATTTATTAATATTCAGATTATAATCCAGAAGATATGTGAGTCAGCCTGAACATTTGCATTTCTAACAGGATCTAAGAAGTTGTCAACAGTTGTGGCCAAGGTACCACACTTTGAGTGGCAAAGTAGAAGGCCAATAGGTTTCCATAGTTATTGGAGAGATTATGAAGATACGTGGCACAGTGACATAGTACATCAGAATGATGTACTAGACACTACAATAAGAGACTGATTTGAAAATTAGATAGAGGGATATAAATTTGAGGTAGTTATATGATGGTAAAGAATAACCAAGAACAGATTGGAAGAAAACTCAAGTAATCAGTGATTGAGAAAAGTGTGAGATATAGAATACAGAGGCAACTTGCTTAAACATTGCAAAACAACTAGGTAGAGCATGCAATGCACAAAATGTGTGTAAAGAAGAATAAAATTAATCAAATATCTCAATAATGAATCAAAATAAATGAAGACAGATCCCATTGGGTCAGCTTCAAGGACTCAGATGAAAGAACTTTAAAATTGAGTGGTAACATCTGCACAGGGTAGGGAAAACCCCAAAGCCATTAAAGATGAAGAGGCTAAGGAGAAAAAGAAAATTAAGATGTTTTTTAAGAGATGGCAAGACAAAAAGGCAAAAGAAAACAGAGTCATTATGGATGTTACATGTCATCTCTTTGGGGAATGTAACCCTTGCTGAGAGAGTGGACAGAGAAGGGAAGTCCATCTAAATTTAAGGATAAGGAAAGAAGAAAAGGGGGAAGTTATATAGAGATGCAATTAGGGAGACATTCTACAGAAAATAAGATGGTGCCTACTGTGTTTTGAACTAAACTGACCAAAATGCAGGCATTGAAAAAGAATAGATCCTGAATCAAGAGAGAAATGTAGGAAGAGAATAGAAAAATTAAAAGGGAAAAAAAGTCACATTCACATGGCGTCTTCACCAATTCAAATCACAAAGTTGACTTTTTTATGATTCACTATTAAGAAGGAAAAAGATGACATCAATCCCAGTTTTGACAAAATCCAAGTAACTGTATTACAGACTGATGGAAAGGGATTGCGTAACAAGAATAAAAAAATATTTTTAAAAACTGGAAAGAACAACATAAGAACAGGGTAAAATAAAGTGGCAGGGCAAATAGTAAAGGCCAATGACCAACTGGTTGGAAAACATGATACAGAGAACAGAGTGAGGGCAAAGAGTCTGCAAATGTAAAAATAAGAACTTGATTCATTTGGAGGAAGCTGGGAAGTTTCCACTCATCTATGACACAGACACTGGAGTATATGCGAGCCTTGTCCTGATGAGCAGTAATAGCTTTTCCTCTTTTTTGGATCTTCTCCCACCTTACTCACTTATTTCAAAAGGTACTTTCTTGACTGTTAAAGAAAACAAGAGCCAGATAGTAATTTTTTTTCATGAACTATTACAATAGAGGAAAAGAGACCTCATTATAGAACTCCAAGCACAGCAAAGACAAGTGAGGATTTACAGGAGCAGGTTGAGAAGATCGGTAGATAGAAAATTACGAAGGGTAGACATTAAGGGTAGGTGGGATTCTTGATAAACAGATTTAGAAGGTTCTTGCTAAAAGCAGGAAGGATATTCAGACATCACCTGGAAAGGTGGGGTGGGAGGATGAGGAATTTGATCAAATGTAAGGAGTGATCAGGTATTGAGAGTTGGGGATCCTTGCCAAACTGACCTACCAGGATTTTTGCTAAAACTGGGCCATGCAGGCCTGAGGACAGGACCTGAGGACAAGGCCTAGGGGAGGAAATGAGTAGATCTGAGTCCACTCCAGTTTTGTCAAGGAGAGTCTTTGTCAGGCAGAGACTCGACTTTACTTATACCCTGCCTTGGCTCTCCTGGTCTTCCTAGTGTTTGGCCTCACAATTGCCTTAAGACCTTTGCTCTTTTCTACACTGCCAACAAAATACTCAGGCCTTTCTCATTTCCTGTTTTCTTTTAGGTCCTGGGAGATATCTGATAAGTCAATTGAGTTGTGAAAGTAATGTTTAATAGTAGCTTCTATCTCATTCCTTCCAGATACGTTGATAAGACTAAGTGATGTTTACATAGGGATACAGAACCCAAGGGTATTCATTTTGAGGGTATTTTTAGCTACATAAACTCCCTGGAAAGAAAATCAAGCTTATATGATAGACAGAGCACTATATTTTTTAAATATTTTTTATTGATTTTTTACAGAGAGAAAGGGAGAGAGATAGAGAGTTAGAAACATCGATGAGAGAGAAACATCGATCAGCTGCCTCCTGCACATCTCCCACTGGGGATATGCCCGCAACCCAGGTACGTACCCCTGACCGGAATCGAACCTGGGACCCTTCAGTCCGCAGGCCGATGCTCTATCCACTGAGCCAAACCGGTTTCGGCAGAGCACTATAATTTTTAAACATCTAATTGGACTTGGTACATATCCAATTCTGCTATTACTTAATGTTCTCAATTTTATTTCAGTGTTTATCTGAGGAAGGGAGGGAAAATTATCCAAAAACAAATAGCCACATAAATCATTATTGACTATTATGTATATCCTTCAAGAAACACTTGAGAAGTGCAGAAAAGTAAAGTAGTGGTACTACTACTATCATGTTAATTGCAAAACGAAAAATAATGAAGGATTAAAAATATAATAATTTTAGAAGAAAATGTACACAAAAATAGCTGAACTCTTTTATAACAGTTATCATAGGAGATACCATACAATAGCATATTTATTGCTCAAGACTTTGAAACACTTCCCAGAAATTTTTATCAGAATATTTCATAAGTCATATGAAAAGAAATCATTCCCATGAAATTTTGATTATTGACTACATATTTGTACATTTTTATCACAGCATCTAGATTTTCATTTTTAAAAACAAAAGAAATGAAAATACTATTTTTGAACATTACCTTTATTCATAATAGATCCACACTGGAAACAAGTCAAAGGTCTTTGAGAGAAAATAAATAAATTTTGGTATAGTTATGCAATAAAATATTATACAGCAAGAAAAAAATAAGTAACAACTGATACATTTGCTTACATGAATAAATCTCACAGACATAATGTTGCTGAATGAAATAAACCAGGCATAGAGATAATGCTGTATGGTCCCATTGATATAAAGTTTAAGAACAAGAAAAATAAACTGTTGTTGATAGAAAAAAAGAAAAAAGAAAAAATGAATGACACATATGTAATATCTTGATCAATAAAGAAACACACACACATACACACACACACACTCACACAAAAGAACATTATCTGAGTGAATATAAATGAAGGGATCAACTTGATGTATTTGACTGCAAATTTGAGTAATAGTGGACATAGTTTTCAATTTGAATTGCTCTAAGAGCCAAATTTCCTAATTTCTTACTGGTATTGTTTTTTATTGGCTGTAGTTTCTACAATGAAAGAAAGAAAATAAAGTTTGATTCATAATTTCTTTGGAATAAAAAGGATAATATAGCCCCTTTGTGATTTCTTTGGGCATGAAAAAGAAGTAGTTCTGGAAAAGATTAACTTGGAACAATAATTAATGTAATCACAGTTGTCAAAGAAGCAAGTTCTCTAGTAAACTAAATTTCTGGCAATTTTAAAGTCATTTTCAAAATGAAAATTGAATGTGTTTTTCTCTCAGCATGAACAAAATGGAATCCCTATGTAGACATATCAATCTGATGTCTGTTTTAATAGAATCTTGGTATCATGGTGTCTGTCAATTGTTATGTTAAGTATCAACACAATATTTTTGTGTTCTTTCCTTCCAGTGTGAATTCAAACCACTTCATATTAAATTATTTTCTTTTATAAGGGAAGTGTTGATAATAGGCACATGTGTAAATGATTCCATATTGCTGGTATGGATTTTTTAAATTGCAAATTCCTGGGCTGCTTAGAAACTATGAGTAATGAGATCAAATTGAGAAGATATCAGTACAAATTTTATTTCTTCAACAAATTTTCTTTAATATTTATATTAAATGACCTTCTTCCTTGCATTTTATGCTGAAGAGCTCTTTAGTAATTGCTTTGAGTCAAGCCAAAGAGAAATTGTCACTAGGTTTTGAACAAAACTACTGCTTGGTGTGCCGCACCAGCACGGCCAAGGGTGACCCTGAGTGGGGGCGGTGAAGGATTTAGAAAAGACAGACAAGAGAACTTAAGCTGGGTCTTGGTGGGACGCTATCCTGTCTGATGGAGATCTAGCGACAGCACCATGGACTACAAGCTGTGCCTTTATTTTATAGCAGATTCCACGAGGCAAAGTAAGGGCATGGTCAAGATGTTTACAACATTCTCATGGGTTTCAATCCTACTCAATTACATGCACCTGAACTCTATCAAGTCCATATTACTCAGGCACGTGGGGCCACGTGTTCAGACCATAGGTTCAAGCTTACAACTACATTATTATGTTGGCTATAATTGTGCTGGGAAGGCTCTGCCCTCCAGGCTGGGACTTGCACGTGTCCACAAGAGGACTGTGCCCTCTCATTAGTCCAAGGCTTGAACCTGTAAACACTAGCCCATCTCCACATCTTTGCCTTTTATCTACAAACACAGAGTTTATATAATAAAATGTAATCCTGACCAAGAAGTCTATATTCTTTGAAATGGAATAAAATAGAGTGTGTATATAACTTGTAGAAATAAGAAAATGAATGCACCATCTTTTCATGGAGGTAGAGTAGTCAATAGAATTCACTCATTCAAAAGAGACCAGTTTAGGTAAGGCTTTTATCCTATGCAAATAAGAGATCAGATTGCATTTTGTTTAGAAACCAATAAATAGTTTTAAGTAATAATATGTACCAATATATTTAAAATATTTGTTTGGGCTGCTATCTGTAGAAATCCTTGAAGGAGAGCAAGTCTGGAAATAGCAAAATCAGAAGAGAAGCTATCACTGTGACAGGGAAGAAAGGTGATGGTCATAAGCAGAAAGAGACTTGGATCTCCCCATGAGGAGCTAACAGAAGGTATTGATAGTTAGATATTGGGGGAAGGATCATTCTTCAATTTTTATCTTGATCAATTGAAATAGGTAATAGTGCTGTTTAATGAAATGGAGATGACACAGAGAGAAGAAGATTGAAGAAACAATGAGTCACACTTTCTCAGTTGGCCATGTTAAGTTGGAGATGCTCACTAGACACCCACAGGGAGATATCCAGGAGATAGTTGAATATGCAGGTATGACATTTAGGGGAGGGGACAATTTAGAAACAAAGAGATTAGAGCAGTGGTTCTCAACCTGTGGGTCACGACCCCTTTAGTGGTCGAATGATCCTTTCACAGAGGTCGCCTAAGACCATCCTGCATATCAGATATTTACATTACAATTCATAACAGTAGCAACATTACAGTTATGAAGTAGCAACGAAAATAATTTTATGGTTGGATCACAACATGAGGAACTGTATTTAAAGGGCCAGAAGGTTGAGAACCACTGGATTAGAGTCATCAGCATATAATTGACATTTTAAAGCCAGTTAATTAAATGAGCTCAACCAGGAAAAATAAAACAATAAAGAAACTCAAAACAGTCACATATTTAAAGGTTGAATAATAAATAGGAAAGGACAAGCAAAGGAAAATGATAGTATCCAGGAAAGATGAGGAAGTCAGTAACAGCATGTTTTATATCAGAGAAACCTTGAAAGAAAAATGTTTCTCAAAATAGGGAATGGATGAATGTCAAGTGCTCCTCAGAGGGTAGTAAAGGAGATATTGTCCATGAAAGCACCTAATGAACTTCCTAGCATATAGTAGATACTTAATCAATGCTATTTGTCTTCAAAGGTGGCAGTATTTAGATGTTGAGAGTCTCGGCTTAGGAGCCAGTCTGCCTCAATTCAGATTCTTCCTCTGAAATCTCACAGCTGCGTGGCCTTACACAAGTCATTTCACCTTTCAATAGTTTAGTTTCTATAGTTTAAAATGGGACCAATGACAATGCCTACTTCATAGGGATGTAGCTAACACAATGCAATTGATCAGTAAGATTAATTATTATTTCTTTTCTTATTTAATTTTTCCATGTTATAAATTTTATAAATTTATCTAGTAATAAATGTGAATTACTTTTTAATTTTCTTTTTTATTCTCACCTAAGGATATGTTTTTATTGATTTGAGAGAGAGAGAAACAGTAAACTGTTACTTTCTGATTCTGACCCATAACCTTTTGGTGTACTAGACAGCCAACTGAGCCATCTGACCAGGGCATTTCTCAAATTTTATAATGAGTACTTGGCTGAGCAATTTAATTGTTAATTATATTTCCCTAGCCAGTGAGACAATGAACAAAACCCACCCTTTTCACATTATGCACACATCTGCCTTTAAAGAATATAGTTATTTTTTCTTTATTGGGGTCCTGATTGTGTGGGGGCACAGTGAAAGGAGCAAACAGGGATGGAGGGGCATCGAGAGACAACAACAGTGGAAGTTGCTTCCACCCATAGGACCAAAGGGGAAAGAGGAAGAAGTGTGCTATCAGAGCTCACTAAGAGGTGGAATTGTGAAAGAGTGCTTTTCTGGTGGGAAGGAGGAATGTAATTGTTAGCAGGGACAGGGTGCTGATGACAAAGGGAGAAATGTACCACTTGCCATTCCACCTTTGTATCTTAGTGTACTGGGACCACTGACTGATTCCAAGCAGAAGCCAGCTGGCAAGAAAGCCATCGAGAAGCAATTTTCAGAAATTAGCTTTCTAAGGCCCAGATGGGGTTAGGGAAGGATGGTGCATAGACGAAGGGGAGCAAAGAGAGAGCAAACAAGTAAACTTTGCTATTCGCTGGTGTTATGTTCCTGGCCAAGTCCTAGTAAATGGTATCCAGATAAAGGTGATTTCTCCCCATCTAATACTTTTCTTCCAGCTGATGATCAATCCACAACCAGGACTATAAGCTCCTATATCTAATCTCAAGTCATCCAGATCTTCACAACAATCAAACAACATGGAATCCCCTTAGCACTTTGCTTCAAATTTTAAACACGGTATGCACACACACACACACACACACACACACACACACACACACACACACACCAGTTACAAGATTGTTTATAAATTATAAAAGTGAAAGGCTGACCTAAACTTTTCCAGAAAATAAGCCAAAAAATTTTGTTTGTTTCCAAGATTTGGACAGAATTCCTTGATTTGACTACACCCCACAAGAATGCCTTCATTCTTGTTTTATGTTGTTGTTTTTTAACAGAAAACTTCTAAACTGTTGACACCAGGGATTTTAAAAAATAAGCAGATGGGCATGTCTTCATGACTTCACTTCATGTTGAGGGTATAAATATTTAGAGAAATAAGAGACAGTGTCTCTATTTTTAATGTTAATAAATAAAAGAATTGGCCAATGTTATTCATCCATCCATTTATTGTTTAAAGGTTGATGTTTAAAAGATTGATGGTTGTGACTGGAAATTCTTCAATAACAGTCATTTTAGGTAATTTATAGTTTTAAAAGGAAAGAAAATGTTTTAAAAAACAGGCTCAAGATATCTAGAAATGTGAGACAAGTGAAATTTAATATAATCATGACAAGATGAATGAAAATCCTTTTCAACAAAAATAACAACTTTTCCTTATAAAGAACCCCTTTTGTTCATTTTACAGCCAAAAAAAAAATAGTATTTGGCCCAGGATAATACTAGAATTTAGCCAGAAAAGAATTTGTTCAGAACTTTGTCCTTCCTTTAATCTGGACAACTTCAAACTACAGCAAAATTATAGTTTCCAGACTGCCTTGAATTTCCATTAAGTTCTGCTTGAGAAGGAACATTGGAAGATTGTGACTCTGCACTCTTAAATTTGAGATGGGACAGCAGAAAAATTTTCACTATTTAAATAATATCTGAAAAACAGTTTGCTACCTCTCTCGTTATCATATTTTAGATTATCAGACCTTAATCTGTAGGTACAAAATTCACCATCTACCCAGTTTAACTCACTTCTACACTAATAATAGAGAAATATGTAAATTGACTGTACCTCTGCGACACCCCACAATCAGGAGAAAATAGGCAAATTAACAGGACAAAGATGGCAGTGGCCACTGAGCCAGCCGGAGCAGGCAAGAGGCTTGGGTCACCCCCGGTGATGGAGGAAGTCAAGCTTCCTGCCAGCCCTGGTGGCCGCTGAAGGAGGGGCCTGTGGGCGAGGGTCACAGAGCTGGACTGAGCACGTGGTAGGCTTGGGTCGCCTGGGCCGGCCGCTGAGGGAGGGGCCTGCAAACGGCCCTCAGCCCCTCACCTAGGCTGGCCATGCCCCCATGGAGTGAGGGTCCCTGCTTGGGTCGTGGCCAGCTTGCATACAGCCCTTAGCCCCTCATCCAGGCTGACCACACACCCCCAGCGGGGACCCTCATCCCATGGGGGGGTGGCTGGACTTCAAACTGCCCCAGCCCCTCTCCCAGGCCGGCACCATCCCCAGTGGAGACCCCCATCCCAATGGGGGCATTGCTGGCCTGAAAACCACCACAGGCCCCTCACCCAGGCCACCCACCTCCCAAGGTAACCCCCACTCTTATCCAGGACACCCTTCAGGTCAACCAGCTGGCCCCCACCCGTGCACCAGGCTTCTATCTATACTAATAAAAGGGTAATATGTTAATTAGTCTGGGAGACCTTCCAAAAGACCTTCCTGACATTCTTCTTGACAAAGCCATGGTGGCAGGGCCAAGGTAGAGGCATTAGGGGCCAAGAGGGGAGGGTGATCAGGCCAGGATGGGACAGCAGTTGTGGGTGGTCAGGCTGGCAGGGGGGGCAGTTGGGGGTGAGCAGGCCAGCACGGGGTGCCAGTTGGGGGTGGGAAGGTTGTCAATGGGGGTCAGTGGGGTGATCAGGCTGGTGGGGGGGAAGTTGGGGTGAGCAGACCGGCAGGGCGGCAGTTGGGGGCAAGCAGGGCAACAGGGAGGGCAGGTGGGGGCAAGCAGGCCAGCAGAAGGGGAAGTCGGGGCAAGCAGGCTGGCAGCAGAGTGGTTAGGGGCAATCAGGCAGGCAGGCAAGTGAGCTGTTAGGAGCCAGCAGTCCCGGATTGCGAGAGGGATGTCCTTGTGGGATCGGGCCTAAACTGGCAGTCAGACATCCCCCGAGGGGTCCCAGATTGGAGAGGGTGCAGGCCGGGCAGAGTGACACACACCCCCATGCACAAATTTCATGCACCGGGCCTCTAGTTATAAAATAATGGAAACCATTAATTTACACAATAAGTTAATACTATAAACTATCTTGTCATTTTCAAACAAGATCAATTCTTACACAGTTCTTTGTTTGAATGGATACTCTACTATAACAAATAGATGGTAATTGTAAATTGCATTTTGTCAAACATAGAATCTGAAAGATGTAAAGGTCTTTCATGACAAATCAATGAGTAGTTAATACATACCAACTGAGTACAAAGTCTAGTAGTCAAAATTAATAAAAGCTAATAATTTATATCACTGTGTTTTTTTATTTCTCAGGTATTTTTTGGTCCAATGCAATTTTTGTGAAATGTAGTTTGATCAAATTTATATCTTGGGGAGAATTACTTAGTTTGTTTTCATGCTTTGCTCATGTCACTTTCTCTATCAACAGTAGAGCCATAATAAACATAATTGATGAGGGAAAGAGCACTGTGGCAATAGGCAACATGTGCTTTAGGTATTCATAGAGTAATATAAGGCCAAATATCCTGCAGCCTTTTAAGGAGCACCTGAGATTTGAGCTGATACCACAGCAAGATTGATTTAGTTAGTTTACAGACTATATAAGTAACTTTTATTTGGAAGTAAAGTCTATAAAGTGATGATTTGGCTGTTTTGGTTTCCAAAATATTTTAAAGTAATAAGTCAGACTTACAATTTATTTTGTTTTATGAAAAATTTCCCTTTCACATAAAGAGCCACATATCTCTATGTGATGAAGGGACATAAATTTTGAAAAATGCCCATTTGGCTAGTTAAAATGTGTTGTGGCTCTTAGTGGAGGCTTGTGTATTAGAATCTTGACTAAGAGAAAGTCAGCTCTGTGCTCCTTCACTCAGTGGAGAGATTCCCAAGCCACAGAACAAATACAAATGATTCCAGCTGAAACAAGTACAAGTGCCATTTTAAGCATGCATCCCATTTCCCAGTGTGAATTATTTAAGAATACTGTGCCATTTTCTAGTGCTGTGTCATGTAAACTGGGATACAAACCACACTTCAGCTAAACATATAAGGATTTTTTAAAAATTTTATAGCCGGTATCAGAATATATTTATTTTGCAAAAATGTCTAACTTTAGTCTTACCAGCAGAGAGTCAAAAAATAACAAATTTTATCTTTGACCAAAAGTTTTTGTTTTCCAAAATTACTTTCCCTAGTGATAACACATTCTAGAGAAAATTATTTGAGTTATTCTCTGTCACATAACCTATAGGGGAGAAATTACTAGCTAGTACGTTTTTCTAACTGGACTCTTTTAAAAGAAAAAAAATGACTGAGAAAAAGAGAGCACCAGCAATATAGATTTATTTTTCATTATATATTTTTTACTTCATTTTTTAGATGAGAACATTGGAGTCCAGAATGATAGTATTTTCCCAAAGTCACATAGCTGGGGAGTGGTCTGCTATGAAAATTTAATTTGTTTCATTACACTGGGCAGTATATATTATTCAATGCATTAGTGTAATTTTATTATACAAAGAGAGTATATTTAAAATTCATGAATAGTATTGTTGGTTATGAGAATCTTTGAATTCTAAGATACTAGAGAAAAACCTTGAAAAGAGGAAAATCAATGAATTGTAGATAAGCAGGGAAAGATTCTTTGAACTTGGGAAGAACAGAATATAAATCACTAAAAGTAGAAAAGTCATGTTTGTGGTGTTTTATTTTTTGTTTTGGTAGGAAAATATGACAATGTAAAAAGGATGATGGAATCAGGGCAGTATTCTTTGAAGGACTTGGAAAAGTTTTTTAAAAAGTTCCAGTCAATTAAATTCTGGATGGCAAATTTTATGAATTGGATAAGAAAACATGGCAGCATTACTGGAAGTTTATCCTATATAATAAAAGGCTAATATGCAAATTGACCAAATGGTGGAATGACCAGTTGCAATGATGTGCACTGACCACCAGGGGGTAGACACCAAATGCAGGAACTGCCCCCTGGTGGCCAGTGTGCTCCCACAGGGGGAGCACTGCAGCAGCACTAAGGATGTCCAACTGCTGGCTTAGGCCCGCTCCTCACAGGGCCTAAGCTGGCAGTTGGAATACACCTGAGGGTTCCCGGACTGTGAGAGGGCACAGGCCAGGCTGAGGGTGCCCCCGCAATGCACAATTTTCGTGCACTGAGCCTCTATTATGAGATAAAGCTAAGGACAATCTGTATCTAGGTTTATTTTAAAAACAAATGAAGTACTGTCTCACTATAATACAATTTGTGATTCAAATAATTCCAAGGACTTGCAGTTTTGGGGAAAGTCTCTATCAACTAACTGTCATGCTGAGTGACATATGGCATCAGTGGAGCACTACCAACTTATGCAGAGACAGTTAGTAACAGCTCAGTTAAAGTCCATTGCTGAGCCACTTGAATGATGGGGTCGTGGTGTCAAATTTCTAAGTAGGGCTCCTGTGAAGGGAAAATCTATATAAAACCTAAACTTTAGCTAACATCTGGAGTTAGGTGTGCCTAAATGAATCACACTGTTACACAGAAAGACTTTGGGGTAAGGAACTCATAGACACAGACAACAGTATAGTGGTTCCCAGAGGGTTAGGGGTAGGGGGAGGTAGTAATGGGTAAAGGGAGTCAAATATATGATGAAGGAAGGAGATTGACTTTGAGTGGTAAACACACAATATAATATACAGATGATGTATCAGACTTGTACACTTGAAACCTATATAATTTGTCACCTAAATACATTATTTGGGGCAAGTCATTAAATCCATCAGAATATGCCCCCATCTCTTAGTCTACATAGTTATGCTAATAATACTTGATTTTGCTAATTTAGACAGTTCAAGGAGCTCATTCCAATCCTGTTTGGGCTCTAGAAACATGTTCTCCTGCCCAATGCATTATCACAGAGCATCTGATTCTTCCTTTTAGTTACCTAGTGCAATGTCTGTCACATAGCAGTGTTCAAGGGACCTTGTGATAGCTAATCAAACAATGCACAGAAGAGGGAATAAATAAGGTACTCACAAAGATTTATTAAATGCTCAAAAGTAAAGAACATTAGATAAGGAAAAACAAGGGACAGAAAGGGAGTGAAGAAGGGAGGCGTATGACTGATAGTTTTCCATTGCTGGTTGTAAACTTGTTTACAAACCCATGTAAATTATGAGACAAAAGCTTTTAGTAATTATGCACTGAATTAGCTCATTACACTATGTACCTGACCTTGTGTTGGACTCTCTACAATACTTACTCTGGAATTACTAATCTCTAACGGTGGTATCCAAGTATCCAAGAGAACTTTCAGCAACAATGGAAAGTTCTATGTGTCCTGTTCCATACTGTAGCCACTAGCCACATGTAGCTGTTGAGCATTTGAAATGTGGCTTGTGTAACTGAGGGACTACATTTATAATTTTATTTAATTTTAATTAATTTAAATTTTAATATAGTCACCCGTGGCTAATGGTTACTGTATAAAACAGCACAGGTCTATAACATACACGATTAATGAAGGACCATATTCCTTTTTGGAGCAGAGGAGGATTTGTAAGATAGCATAGTGGCTCAAAAGAATATGTGCCTGAAAAAAGGAATCATTGTTAAAGAAACTCCCATTTTCAGAACGGAGATTTTGTTTTCTAGAACTGGCGACTTAACAGATGTCTTTGGAAGATCACTGCCTTCTTTCACCAGAGGTAGAAACAGAATTCAGTTATGTTTCATTGAACACACTCTTTTACCTTCCTGGGACTCAGCTTTCAATCTGTCAGATGAAGTGAATGGACTTCGTTAGATCACATTTAAAAATCTTTTTAGCTGCAGGGGTTGGACGCAAATGTACATGAATTGCTGGGAAGAACCTACATGTTTCATTTTACATTTCAGCTGTTTAGTTCTGGCTCATCACCAGAATCTCTCCAACATGGCTTTCTTTCCCTCTGTGCCTCTCTTTCTTGTCTGTTTGCAGTTCAAAAGATTTCTCCTGTCTGGATGATTTATTCTGCTGGATTTATGCTGTCAAAGATTTGTTTAGATAGAGTCCAGACACACTGGTGTGCTGCTTATGCATTCTAATCAAGAAGCACAACTTCAGATGAGCCAATGTTATCTACAGAAAGAATTAGAACTTTAGTCAAAGATCAGAACAACAACATTATAAAACAAACTTGGGATAAAGAACTCCAAAGTTTAAACCAAACTGAGACAGGAAGCATGTTTTTCTTTCACAGAAGAGGACTAATGCTGATTTAAAGGGTTCTTTGAGCATAAAGCAGCTACATTGCAGAAATGCAGATTTCTGACGTGGCTGCTTAAAGTTTATATTCTAAAAATGCATGGTGGTCCCTCTGGCTCCCCAGGTTCTCTGCACCCTGAGGAAGAAAAAGATGACACAAGTGCCACCTTCTGGAGAAAATAGTAATAGCAGCAAAGGGGCCAGATACTAAAAATATTCAATTTCACTCTTAAAGGGAAAAAAATGAAGTGGTTAATGTCATTTTAATCTTTTTATAATGTTTACAAGTTATATCCACAGAGATTTGGAAATCATTTAATTTAAATATAAGTAAAAACTGAATTAAAATCTGGATTTGGAAGTAAGTAAAGTATACCTGAATTTGTTTTAAAACAATATCTAAAATAACCACAGAGGACAAAATGCTACCCCAAATCCTGATATCATGATTTTCTTTTAGCCTTGAACATGAACACAGGCCTACTGGAAATATTAATTATCTGCTCCTAGTCATTACTCTGCCCTAGCTAAAATAATCCTTCACTTTAAGTACTGTCCTGATTTTAGTATTTAGAATGGAAAACCAGAGGGGCAAATCTCTCTCTCTCTCTCTCTCTCTCTCTCTCTCTCTCTCTCTCTCTCTCTCTCCTTATTTTGCCAGAGAAGGAAATTAATTATTATTTTATCCAAAACCTAGAGAAAGTGGTGCCAGAAATCTGCTAAGCTCCTGAGACTTGGAAAGTCAAAGGCTTTTCAGATCCTACAAAGTGTAGCAGAGGATGTAAGCATAATTATTGGTGAATGTATATAAACACTTTCCCATGACCCAGGCATATGAGCATGCCTTTCAATGTCATATTGACCAATTACGCAGTATGCAAGGTGGCCTTTAACATCCTTCAGGGATGGAAGGAGGGCTTGTCTGAATTTCATTTTAAGCCATGTTTGAGATGCCAACAAGTTTGAGTTAGAAATAGTTCTCATTGGATTGGCATATTCAAATTATAAGTATAAAACACCCCCCTTCATTAATGTCTTTAATTCTCTTCACTTTCTGAGAAACCTTTCAAACATAACCAATTAAAGGCATAGAGGCACATTTGATAAATGACTGATTATTTCCACATTTCTGTGAGTTAATTCTTTCAACATACTTTGTGTGTGCAACTACCTACACATAAATTCAAAGTGTTTTTTTTAATGTTTAAATTAAGGTGTACTCCAAATCAGATCCTACATTATTCTCTAAATAAAGTTCTATAAAAGCTGCCATGATTTTTAAAATAGGAAATAAAAGCCACCCTTGTAGATAATAGTGTAATATTTTTAAGAACAATCTTCATTGAGTATAGATCTACTATACTGATTTTTCATGTATCACTTCCTTCCTCAGTCCATCCTATAAATTTTAACAAAATGATTTGTCCTGAAAATAAATACATGAAAGAGTGATTACTAAAACAGCATTTTGTGTTTTATGTTCTGCCAACATGGAAATGTTAGAGTTGGAGTGAAAATTCCTCAGCACGCCCTGCTGTGGTTGTCACTCATGGCTCTGCCTTGCCAAAAACCTCAAAATAGCTTATAATGCCACGTACCATATGCGGAGTAATAATTAGGCTTACCAGGGTGCTTTCTGTTGGACAATCTCTTTGGCATGGGCAAAGTCATAAAATCCAGCCTTTTGCACAAAGCTATCCAGCTTTCTTTCAAATACTTTAAAGATCATAGCTGTAATATTGGTTGACAACCTGGCATATTCAGAGCTGACTAGTGGGGACTTTGGGCTCTGAAGTTTTATGCATTTTTTTTTTCTTTTCAGAACACCAACCAGAATTTAAATCAATAGTATACATCCACAACCTGTAATCCCTGAAAATAAAGTGAAGGCAGGCATTTTAACAGTGTTGTTTAGAACTGATTTTTGCAAAAATAATCTGGAACTTCAACTGAAAAGTAAATATAAAGAACTTCCAAAGATTTAACATCTTAGTCAGCTTCTGGGGGTCCAGAGACAATATCAAATTATTTTCCTACTTTAAATCCTTTTATCTGGTATCTCCCTATGGGTGCATAGCCCCTGAAACTTTATTTGGGGTTGCTCTCTTGCATTTAATTTGCATCTCAAACAACCACAAACCAGATGCATTTAAAACATAGATGGTGTTGCTCTATGGTTAGAGCACCTGCCCAGTCAAGGGCACATGCCTGGGTTGCATGTTCTATCCCCGCCCTGGTTGGGGCATGTGTGGAAGGCAACCAATCGATGTTTCTCTCTCACATCCATGTTTCTCTCTCCCTCCCTTCCACTCTTTCTAAAAGTCAGTGGGGAAAAAAATATCCTCAAATGAGGATTACCAACAACAAAAAAATGTCCTCAGATTCTACCACATTGGCATGTAAAACAAATTATCAGAAATGACTGAAAAAAATAAAAGACAATTTAAATATTTATAGAGTAAGATCCAGATGGCTTAAACTCAGCATTTTGAGGTCTAGAAAAGGCATATGTCTCAAAACTCTTCTTTAGAAACAAACATACACAACAAGGCATATCTGTTCGTGTAAGTATGTCTAAGACAGAGTCCTGCAGGACTGCAAGATTATATGGTCCCCTGAATAAAAATTTTTAAAAGCTGCTTGTAATTTTTTGATAAGTTCATTATATACAAACCCTAGCTTCTATCAAATTCTTATTTCTTTTAATATATGTTTAATTAAAATTCATAGAGGTCATGGCAAACAATAACAAACAGAAGCAGGAATTGCACATTGAATCTATATATCCAGAATGTTCCTGATAGTTTTCAGTTCAGCTTATAAAACCAAACTATTTTGTAGTTAATTTTATATATTTTAGCCTACATATGGTTCAATATTAAAGTAAGCAAGCATCCAAACATCATATTTAAAGTTCATTTTTAAAATTGTTCTTTCTGTTTTCAAGAAAAAATATAAAGTATTTTATATATGTATTATTCAGATGTACATATGTACGTATGTGTATGGCATGTATTGTATGCGTGTGTATGTGTAATTTGGTGCCTATTTTTTTACCACATTATTTATGGAAAAGGTGGGATTTAGATACAGTCAGGTGGCCATTTCCAGGAAATGGATAGCCTTTTTTTACTTCATTAGAAAGTGTTATAAACTTAATGCATATAATTGAAAAATCATTTGTATTCTCAATGGGAATATTATTAAAATTCAGAGGTTCTTTGTCTACTTATACTTTAAAAAATGCAAAAAATAATATATTGTTACTTAAAATGATATAGTAGGAGAACCTGGGTATTAAATCAGATATTTGGGGATTTGAATCTTATATCTGTGTCATAGCCAAGATCTCGTGATCTCAGAAAGTCATTAAGCTCCTGAAGCCCCAGCTGCCAATGAGATAAACCTGACTCCATGGGTTGTGGTGAGGATTTAGTGTGATTACAAAGACACATCTTTTAGATGCCCTGTAATCTCCTGAGCTTTCCCACAGAGGATACTTAGGAAATATTAATCTTACTTATTTTGAAAGCCAAATCTGTTCACTGAAACTACCCTGATAGCGCCCTAATGTTGGAATGAAAATGAAAGCTTTTTAGAGGGACTTTTTGTTACTTTTTGTAAACATACTTTCCTTCCTTTCAAGGCTTTGCAAAAAGGCCCTTCTTCCAGTAAAACACCTTATAAATGCACTGCACCCAGCTCAATTAATCATATTCATCCCAGCACACAGTTAATTAATTTTAAATCCTCAAAAGAACAAGTCACTTATAAGATTCTACCAATCATATTTTATGATAGTATCAGGTAGGCCAGGAGCCTTTCCTTTCATTCATTCATTCATTCATTCATTCAGTCCCTCATTCATTCATCATTCAGTAAGCTATTCAGCAAATATTAAGGTGTAGGAGTTGGATTTCTCTAGAGAAGTTGAAGAACGGGGATGAGAGTGTGCATAATTATTTTACTGAGCAGTTTTCTCTACTCACTTCACACCTACATATGAACTAGGTGGTCAAAGATGAAGAGGATAAGACAGCTGTGGGGTGTTGCACTGTTTATAAGGAGCTGTTATCTCATTTGATTTTGACAATTTCATGAGGCCATTTTTCTCAACTCAGAAAGGCCCAGAAACATGTCCAGTATGGTAAGAAGTGAAGCTAGCCTCAATGTTAATTCCTCAAAAGTAGTTTTACACTGAGGGCACTATACTAATTTTGTATTTGTAATTTTTTTATTATATTCCATAAAAAAGGCTCCCAATATTTATGGGTATCCAGACACATAAACCTGGCTCTACATAACCTTTGCCTTTACTAGAACTGTGCTCCTTTGTGTTTGGTTTTGTTTCACTATATTCTGAAGCTATTACTTCTAGCAGTAGTCCTTAAAATATCCAAACCAGTGGTTCTCAACTATATTATGTATAATAGTCATCTGGAGAAGTTTTTAAAATGCTATTCTCAAGTTTCCATCCTACAGAGCTTTTGTTTTAGCAGTGTAGTCTGTAAACTTAAGAATATATATATATATATATATATATATTATATATGTAATGCAATATATAATATATATATTATATAAATACTAGAGGCCTGGTGCTCAAAATTCATGCACTGGTGAGGGGAGGGGAATGTCCCTCAGCCTGGCCTGCACCCTCTTGCAGTCCGGGATCCCTCGGGGGATGTCCACCTGCTGCTTTTCTTCTGACTACTTTTAAGATGCTCTCTGCCTTTTTTTTTTTTGTAGTTTCCCTCTAATGCACCCAGGTATTAATTTTCTTTCTCCTCGCAGTCCTTGCAGTCTGGGATCCCTCGGGGGATGTCTGGGACCCGTTGCTCTTTACTGCCTGTCTGCCCACTGCTCCTTACTGCTCAGCTCGCTGCTCTTTAGTGCTGCTGCAGAGGCAGGAGAGGCTCCCACCACCACCACTGCGCTTGCCATCTGTGAGCCCTGCTTCTGGCTGAGCGGCGCTACCCTGTGGGAGTGCACTGACCACCAGGGGGAAGCTCCTGCATTTAGCGTCTGCCCCCTGGTGGTCAGTGTGCATCATAGCAACCTGTCATTCTGGTTGTTCCACCATAATGATCACTTAGACTTTTATTATATAGACTAGTGGCCCGGTGCACAAAATTCGTGCACATTAAAAGGGGATTAATTAGAGGAAATATTTTAATATTGCTATTTGCCCTTTCTCTATAATAGAAGTGTCAGAGACGAAAGAAAATTAGTAAAATGTATATGAAACTCTTCCTCGTGTCAGAGTCTGGGGCATGCCGTGGGACCCAGAGTCAAGTCCCCGTCCACCCACATGAACCTTGAAATCGCGTGAGACCCAGACCCAGCTGGCCCCACCCCCATCAAGCCCACCAGGTGGGGGAACACCTCAGGTCCCCTGGCCCAGCGCCAGGGCTGGTGGCATGGCCTGAGGTCTCCTGTCAAGCCCCACTGGGCAGGGGTGCAGCCTGAGTTCCCCTGGCCTGGTGCCAGGGAGGGGGGCGTAGCCTGAGGTCCCCTGTCAAGCCCCACTGGCTTGGGGGGGTTGCAGCCTCAGGTTCCCCACCCTGGCCCAGCACCACGCAGCCTCAGGTCCCTGCTGATCACTCATTACTGCTCATTAAGGGAACCCTGCCTCCGCTGTGGGTGCAGCCATCTTGTGATGGTATGATGAAGTGAGGGTCAATTTGCATATTACATCTTTATTATATAGGATTATACATGATATAGTGATATGTATAATATTTTATCTTCATATATTATATTTATGCAACATATCTTATGCACAATATATTTTTATTTGTGTATATGTGTGTGTAATATTCTGTCTATATATCCTATATACATGTATATATGCCTATATATCCTATATACTAGCAATTAGGTCTGTTAGTCTTAGGATCATACATTGAGAATCAAATACATGCTAATAATTTTAGAATTGAAAGAAAACTTAGAATTTGTCTGCTAATGACATTCTTTAGGATAAGCTGAAGTTTTTGCTGCTCTGTTGGGTAATTTCCAATTCAAAAATGATGACAACTCCAAGGGACTAGAGAGGGGGTAAAAAACTCAGTTTAGTTAACAACTCAGTTCCAAAGAGTCCTTTGAGCAGCCAGGCCGGTGGTTGAGCATCAACCTATGAACCAGGAAGTCTCAGTTAGATTCCCTCAGGGCACATGCCTAGGTTGCAGCTTCTATCCCCAGTAGGAGGTATGAACAATGATTCTCTCTCTTATTGATGTTTTTTTTTTTAAAAGAGAGAGGGAGACATTTCAGAGAGAAAGAGAAAGGGAGAGAGGGATAGAAACATCAATGATGAGAAAGAAAAATTGATCGAGCCCACAACCCAGTCATGCGCCCTTGACTGAAATCAAACTCAGGACCCTTCAATCCACAGGCCTATGCTCTATCCACTGAGCTGAATTGGCTAGGGCAGTGTTTGGCAAACTGTGGCTCACGAGCCCCATGCTGCTCTTTGGCCCCTTGAGTGTGGCTCTTCCACAAATTACCACGTGCGGGCGTGCACATACAGTGCGATTGAAACTTCATGTCCCATGCTCAGAAGTTGGTATTTTGTGGAAGAGCCTCGCTCAAGAGGCCAAAGAGCCGCATGTGGCTCACGAGCCACAGTTTGCCCACCACTGAGCTAGGGCTTTCTCATTAATGTTTCTATCTCTCTCTCCCTCTCCTCTCCTCTCTGAAATCAATAAAAATATGTTTTTCTTAAAAGAAAACAAATAGTCCTTTGAGCAGACATTTGGATGTATTCATTGTCCTCATATCAACCCTGTCGGAGACAATGCTAATCACCCAGAAGACTTCGGTAATGACCTCACTCCTAAATCTCAGTTCCACTTTTACAGTGGCCACAATGAAAATGAAGTCACATAGACTGGCCCCAAAATAAAATGTAAATGGTTTCCACATCTCCGCTTTGTAGAGTCTATCTATATACATTTTTAGTCCCATGGCCAAATCACCTTATTTCTCTTTAAGTCCTGCCTCAGTTTTAACCCCAGTTCCTTCCACAATGCCAATAATTCCTGCCAACCAACTGGTTCTACCTCATTCCAACAGTTCCCAGCCACCTGCTTCTTTCCTCCTCCATTCCATCTGCCACAAAACAAGCATCGCATAACCCTTATTAAAATCTTTAGAGATGCTATCTGTTAGCTAGTATTGTTTATGAATCATTAAGGTAATAAATATTACCTTTGCATTGTGTAGTGTGGGACCTCTGAGAGACTGGCTCAAATAATTTAACATCATAATTATAATCATGGCCTGGGAGACAGTAACATTCAAATATTAGTTCAACAATAAGAGAAATGGATTTTAAATGAGTACAATATCCTCCTTTTTTCTTATACTCTTTCCACCATCCAACCAAATCCAACCCAAAATAAAAGATTCTGGAAGATGTCACCCTTTTAGGTGACACTAAGAATCAATTAAGAACTGAAATGTATTCAAGGCTCAAATCATTTGACAATTTTGAATATAATAAAATGATGAGTCTTAGAAAATATATTGTGTGTTATAGGATTAGTTGAAAGTGACTGAAGGTAATCTTTATACTCAACCAGGAGTTAATTGAAGAAGAGGAAAAAAATCTGTTTCTCCACCAATGCTCTTCCTAAATAACAAAGATTTATGTAATCTATAACCATTTAGCACTATTATTTTTATAATAATTACAAATTTAGAGTATATTCAATATAAATATTTAATCCCCAATACTAAATTACATGTATTACTAAAATACGTAGTTAAATCTAAATTGTTTAAATATTTATATGAAGAGCAACTTTATTGAATAATTTAAATAAAGTACATTTTGTATGTATACAATTATTTCCTTTATCCTAAAGTATTTACATATGTGCAATAGTCTTCATTATGCTATTTTATAAAATAAATATTAACAGAATGATGTAAATGGTTCTGAAACCAAAATATAGATTACTATTATTTTCAACAACACAGCAGTACTGATAATTACGTTCTTAAACTTGATAGAATAACCCAGTACTACCACCTGCTGTTTGAAACAGAAAATTCAACTTAGGGAATTCAATTATAGTTAAGGAAATGGGAGCTTAAAGTGTGGCACAGTTATAAATCATCATAAAGGGATAAAGTTATGACCATATCCCTCTTCTAAATGTTTTAGAATAATGTATTTTATAGCATATGGGCAGATTTTTAAATATCCTGATATTATCAAGAAGACTTAAGTGGAACAAAGCAAATACTGCTAAATCCCTTGCCTAGAGGACAATGTAAACACATGTGTCCTCCCAAGATTACTCACCTTACCAATTGTATCTAAAAATAAAAATTCCAATAGCAGGCTAATGAGGCAGGCAATTGAGGCTGCCTGGTTGCTATCAGCCAGGCCAACCCTTAGCCCTCGCTTTTTTTTTTTTTTTTAATATATTTTCATTGATTTTTTACAGAGAGGAAGGGAGAGAGACAGAGAGTTAGAAACATCGATGAGAGAGAAACATCGATCAGCTGCCTCCTGCACATCTCCCACTGGGGATGTGCCCCCAACCCAGGTACATGCCCTTGACCGGAATCGAACCGGGGACCTTTCAGTCCGCAAGCCGACGCTCTATCCACTGAGCCAAACCAGTTTCGGCCTTAGCCCTCGCTTTTACAGTGAAACTGTGTCAGTGTAATCTGTTCATCTGTCATTCAGGGGCTGCTGGTCAGGCCCTGCAAAGCAGGATGATTATGTAATCTCAAAGCAGGTCTTGACAAGATAATTATTAATTACAAGGAGGAAAACAGTAATTTTACATTGGAGAAAATTGGGAGATATTACCTTTAATAAGTAGATGAAGTTAAATTACTGCCCCACTAATGACACATCATGATGCATTGAGAAAGACACATCAGTCCTATGGTAATCTTCTCAAAAATGCATAACTTGAATCTAATAATAGGCAAATACCAGACAAGCACAAACTGAGAAGCATTTTATAAAATAACTGGACTGTATTCTTAAAAATATATGTCATAAAAAAAAGAAAAACTAAGGATCTGTTTCAGATTTATGGCAAATAAAAGATATGACAACTATATCTAGCATATGCTCTGTAATGGTCATGGACATTAGTGGTACACATGGCTGATTTTGAATATTACTTCTGGATTAGATACTGGTATTAATGTTAGTTTCTTGATTTTATTTATCATAATATGTTAAGTAACAGAAGATGTATCTACACTAATAAAAGAGAAAAATGGTAATTGGCGTACGATGATACCCTTTTCATTGGCTAATCAGGGCTATATGCAAATTAACTGCCAACTAAGATTGGCAGTTAACTGCCAACAAGATGGCGGTTAATTTGCATATGTAGGCACCATGCAGGGAGGTGAAAGGGAAAGCAGGAAGAAGCCCCCTGCCACTGACAGTGATTGGAAACCCAGGGGGGAGCTAAGAGCTGGGGGGCAGGGCAAAGGCGGCCCTGGGGCCGCCTTTGCCCTGCCCCCCAGCCATGATCGGAGAATCAGGCGCCTTTTCCGCCCTGGCCAGTGATAGCAGTTAGTAGGGGTGGAGCCAGTGATGAGAGCTGAGCACGGTCGAAGCTGGCAGTCCCAGGAGCTAGGGGTCCCTTGCCTGGGCCTAAAGCGGAGCCCACGATCATGGGGCCGCTGCAGCTGTGGGTCCCCGCTGCTCTGGCCGGACGCCTCAGCCAGAGGCGTCCTGCAGGGGCAGGGGCGGAGCCTGCGTGATCACGGCGACCCCCACTGCAGGTCCCCGCTGCCCGGGCCGGACGCCTAGGCCAGAGGCATCAGGCCTGGGCAAGGGGCCGATCCTGCGATTGGAGGGTGATGGGGGTCAACGCCTGAGGGCTCCCAGTATGTGAGAGGGGGCAGGCTGGGCTGAGGGACACTCCCCACACACACACACCCAGTGCACGAATTTCATGCACCGGGCCCCTAGTACAGATATATTTAGATGTAAAGGTTATCATGTTTGAAACTTACTCAAATATTTAAGAAAAATATAGGGTTATGGTTATATCTTTATCTATATCTATATTTATATTTATACCCGTAGACATACCTATGAAGACAGGGGGAAAGAGAAAAAGGTGGTGGTGGTACAGAGAGAGAAAGAGAGAGACAGAGGGAGAGAGAGAGGGAGGGAGAGAGAATATTAATAATGTGTGGTAACAATTTGGGAATCTGGGTTTGAATATAAGGGAATTTATTGTACTAATTTGCAAAATTAAAAATGGTAAAAGAAGGAGAAGGAGGGGGGGGGGAAAAGAGAGAAAGAGGAGGGGGAAAGGAGAGGAAGAGGAGTACAAGAACTTTCCTTCTCAGAAGAGTTTATACCCAAATCTCAATCCAAGCTATTACATCACCTCAGTCATATAAGTATGAATTTATTGAGGATAATTTAGATAGGAAAGATGAAGAACAAGGAGCTGGAGTTTGGGATAAACTGCACATCTGATTGAATGCATTTCCTGTACTATAAGCTCTATGAGAACAAGAAACAGGTTGGTTTTGCTCATCTAGTTCCAGTACACTGCCTGACGCATAGGAAACGCTTGATGAGGATGTAGTAGAAGAATAATGTACAATACTTACTCTGTGATTTGTTCAACTCTCATTCTCCTCTTTTGAAATTGTTCTGATGCCTTCCTAAAATCTTTCGACTACATGTTTAGGCATCATATACATATAATTATTCAACCTGAGTAGCTCTTTGAAGAAAGGAAAACCAAATTGTGTGAGACAGAGAAAGATGAAATCTGAGTATTACTCAGCAATGAAACATAAGGATCTCTTTGCTGGTCAATGCAAAAAAGAAAGTTTGTGGTTAACTTATATTCTTTTCTCCCTAGTGAGCAATTGTAGACTTCCATGAGCATTAATTCAATATTAATAGCCTTGAACAGTTGTCAAAGAGTTGTGGTAAAAATAAGATGGCTGGTAGAGTATAGCATCATATTTCAAACCAAATTCCAAAGTCTCAGCAAGATGTGATTTTTTTTGGAATGTGAATTGTGAAATTTCCAGAATAATTGGAAGTGCTAGAGGAGTTTAAAGGAGTCGCAATTAAACTGCACATGTATACTAGCTGGAGAGGCAATGTGTGGCAAGAAATATTTCAAACCTGGCTCACTAATTTTACCTCTATTCTTTTGATATCTGCAGTTTCTTTTATTGTAGATGGCGTACAAAACGGTCCAAGTCTGAGAATGCCTGTAAGCTTCAACCTGAGTCAATTCCTTAAATAGATGTTTTCAGGATGACAACAAATGGATACCACATTGCACATTCTGCCCATAGCTAATAAATCCAACAGTAAGTCCTTGACCAATGGCGGCCAATCCATACGTGTAATCAGTGATACCTATGTGGTAGCCTGGGGCAAAAAAATTGTCATACGTAGATAGTGGTTGTTGTGGATTTTTTTGTTTAGCTCTTTTTAACCAATTATTGAGACATAGCTGACATAAAATAACTGCACATAATAATTGTATTAATTTGCTGTTTTAACATTAACAGGGTGCCTGTATATATACCATGTTTTAACAGACATAACACCCATGAAATCATGACCAAAATCAAGATATTGAAAAGATCTATCACCTCCGAAACTTTTCTCCTCCCCTTTGTCATCCCTTTCTCTTGTCTCTCCCCACATTCCTCCCATACGAGGCAGCTACATACCGTCTTCCTACCACACATGTTAAATATTCGTTTGCTAGAACAATAGAACCATACATTGTGTCCTATGTTATACAGCTTTTTTATTTAGCACAATTATTTTGCTGACAGTTACATCCATGTTGTAGCATAAATTCCTTTTTGTTATTGACTAGTATTCTTTTCTAAAGATACAGCCGTTTATCCATTCATCTGCTGGTGAACATTTTGGATTGTCTACTCTCTTTATCTATTACAAGTAAAGCTAATATTAGGATTCATATTAAAGTTTTATAAGGACATATGCTTCTATTCTCTTGAGTAAATTGCTAGGAGTAGAATATCTGAGTTTAAGTGTTTAAGAAACTATAAACTAGTTCCCTAACAGAAGTGTATTATAGTTTTAATTCTCCAACAGTGTATTATAGTTTTGATTTGCCAACACTCAGTATAGTAGGTCTCTTTTTATTTTAAACATTCTTATAGATGTACTAGAGGCCCAGTGCATGAAAATTCAAGAACTCAGGAGGTGGGGGATCCCTTAGCCCAGTCTATGCCCCCTCGCAGTCCAGGAGCCCTCAGGGGTTGTCCTACTGATGGCTTAGGCCCGCTCCCCTTGGGCAGTCTGGCCTCCCTCTGCGGGAGGCAACTGGGCGCGCTGATCAGGGGATGGAAAGACGGCCCTGCTCCTCCTCCCCCTGCTCCCCCTCAATCTCCCCTCCACTGCTGCTGGTCACTGCCACCCCCCCCCCAATTGCTGTCCCCTCCCTCTGCCTGCTGACACGCACCTTGGCTGGCCTGGCATCACCTGCTTGCCGGACCCCCACTGACCTGTCTTTCTGCTGTTGGGTTGATTTGAATATTATACTTTTACTATATAGGATAGTGCTAGCTCACTGTGTTCTCTCATTGATTTGTATTTCCAAAATAAGTAATGATGGTGAGCATCTTTTGGCATGTTTATTTGTAATCAGTAAATTTAGTTGAGTGAAGTACTTATTCAAATATCTTGCTCATTTTTAGTTAGACTGTTTTCATTATTTTTCATTTTAAGAGGTCTTTATATTTTATGAAGATATATTCTTTAACATATATAATTAAGCACGTCTATCGTATATATATATATATATATATATGTATATATATATATATATATATATATATATGTGTGTGTTTTGCAAATTTTCTCTCCCAGATTGTCACTTGTCTTTCATTCCCTCAGCACTGTCTTATGAAGAATAGATGTCAGTTTACCAATCTGTCCTTTTATGGACCATGCTTTTGTTTTATTACAGTGAAAGTTACTAAAAGTGAAAAACATTTAATTCACTTAAAATTTTGTAAAATCTTTCTACCATAAGTTGCATTTAGGACCCAAAACATAGTCCCTTGATATGAAAATACAGTAAGAGGTTGATGAAGCTTCTAGAATTTACACTCTAGATTAATCGCTATTAGTCTTTATTATCCAGTGTGGGTGACTCTAGGGAGCCCATAATTACTGAGGGCTTCCCCATGAATGACAATTGATATTCACTACAACCAAATGTGTCAGGAAGACCAGAATATCAATACAAGATTGGTCTGTCAAAACCTGTGTCAGGCGGAAGGGATCCTAGGCAGCACAGGTGCTTTGAGAAACGCATTGGCTGTAAAGCACAGAAGGTTTCCAAAAAATGCTCTAAAATGAAATAAAAATGAAGAGAATATCAAAATAAATACTTTATTAAAACAATATTCAAATGGAAAAGTTGATCAGAATTCTCAAATCAGAAATCTTTTTGGATTACACAATAAGAATGAACTTTATAGTAAGCCTGAAGCTACCATGTTTTTTTTGTCTATTTGAAGACAGAAATCTTCAAAAATATTTTTGGCTTCTTAAAGCTTGAGTTAAATATCCTTCAAAATATCCTAGCAGGTTTTATTATAATATTTGAGATACTCTGAAAAGATTTTACTAGATAATAGATATGTTTAAATGATTGTCTATTCAACATATATAAATTAAGTTCCCATAAAGTTATAGTGAATGTTGTAGGCATTGGGGATATATGGCAGATAACAAAATATAGATTAGGAGGTGATAAATCCTATGAAGAAATAATAAGCAAAGATGGAGTTTAGAGATTGATAGAGATATGCTATTTAAATTAAAAGAAAGGAAATTTATCTCCAATGAGGAAATGTTTAAACAACAACAAAACACAGTGATGAAATGAGTCATGTAAATATCTGGGAGAATGTTTCAGGTTTGGAGAGCAGCAAATACCAAAAATCCAAAGCAGTCTCATGCTTGGCCATATTCAAGACATAGCAAGGTGGCTGGTATGAGCTAGAGTAGAGCATACCAAGAATTAGACTTAGACAATGGGGCTCTCTTAGCCCCCTACCTCCCATGACATATACTCTCTCTTTCCTTAAATTCAATAACCTTCATGCAAAATAAATTATTTTAAAAATTGTGATTCTTTCAAGTGCCTGTCATCTTCTCAGTTGCTTTTCACATACACTTCATGAATTTTTAGCATGTCTCTATCTTTGAGTGTAGTTAATATCACAGGGAAAAAAATGTCCTTATAAATGCCCTTATATTTGCTGTAGGCTTTTTTTTTCTTTTTTGATGTCTATGTAAATGTGTCCATTTAGGAAAAGCTACAGCAGGTGTAGCTGAGAGAACTGAGCTCTTATCTGTTCATATTCAATTTATAAAATTTCAAAGAAGGCTTATATTTCAACTTCTCATCACCCACTTAAAATTGTAAGACTGATAGAGGAAAGAGTTGAATTTCAAATAAGAAAAATAGAGAAAGGCCATATATTTGGTGAGTTTTCCTGGAAGCCAGGAAAATTGTTAGCAATATTTGTATTTGAAAGGATAAATAGAAAAATATAATTTGTACATAAGCACATCTGTTAATTTATTGTAAAACCAAAGTAATTTTCTTTTTACAAAATTGTCCTCTGTAATTCTTTTGTTTTTTGTTTTTTTCTTGTTACAGGAATATTGTGATATTTTGTTCTCAGTTCAGTGTTTTTCAGGAGCAAGAGAAAACAAAACAGACACATTATGCAAATTATTTATACTGGCTAAGCAAGGGAAAATTTGTTTATGCAATCTGAATCTACAGAGATGATGCAGCAATTTATAAACATTATTTTGCTAACATCGGTTTTTACCAAAATGATGAACTGAATTTCCTCTCTTCTGTATCTGTAACACATCACACAGTTCACAGGTGCGTGGGCCTTAATCTAAGGCGATATTGTATCTCACGTTGTAAAACTATGCTTCCAATTTAATTCAGACCAATTTCATGATAAGTGATATGGACCGATCTTATCTTCTGATGCAGTAGACATGGTCCTTCTTATTCCTTGGCCATGAGTTTTAGGAGAAGATCAAGAAGAGGCTAGGGGAAGCAAAGCAGGTATCCATTCAGAGATGAAGCAAGCAAAGTAAGAGTTAAATAGGATTAATTACTAGTACATGGCTGGGTTTTCTTCATGAAGTACACCTTTACTTAAACACTTTCCATTTAAGACATAATAACAAACAGCTGATTAATAGTACATTTGGCCCGGCTGGCGTGTCTCAGTGGCTGAGCCTCTATCTATGAACCAAAGGTGAAGGTCATAGTTTGATTCCCGGTCAGGGCACATGCTGGGATTGCGGGCTCAATCCCCAGTGGAGGGCATGCAAGAGGCAGCCAATCAATGATTCTCTCTCATCATTGATGCTTCTATCTCTTTCTACCTCTCCAATCCTCTCTGAATTCAATAAAAGTAAATTTTTTAAAAGTACACTTGGCAGGTAAACCCATAAAAAACACTCAGGATTCCTGGCCCAGAGAGTAAAGGAGTTATGTCTCCTCTAGAAATGGAAAATATTCTATTTTCCTAGCTATTGCTTTACTAATTCTCTATAAGAATATTGCTCATCAAGATTAATACAGTAGGGGCACAGAAATTCTTAAGAGAGTCTGTACTGGTTTTCTTAACATTGATGGAATATGTATAGAATTGAATGGATCCTAAATATTCACACTAGTGATACCTAATACACGTGTATAGGCTTCGGGTCAACTCGGCACCTTACCATACTAAATTGGAAAGGGCCAACATTTATATTAGCTTCACTTAGAAGATATAGCTTAAGACACTGAATCATGTGGCTTAACCTACAAAATTAAAAATAAAGTCATTTCAATATGATTTTTAAATAAATGAAATTCAGTTAAAATTCAACTTTCTGAATATAAGAAATAAAGCATACCAGTGTTGCCTTCTCATTCAAGTTGCAGGATATATATTTCCTTAGAAAAAATAGTTATTTTGGATTTTGCATGCCCAGGCATTTTCTTTGCTTTCTTATTGCAGATAATTCAGGTATTCAGAGCATTTATGGATTAAGGAAAATAATACGTTCTTTCCATATTATAGAATATTTCTATCACTAAATATAACTTAATGCCAATCTCTGCAGTATCCATCCATACTAGAAAAGGCCCCATAAACACTAAAGTTGGAAACACTTGTAAATTCTTGAGATATTTCTGATGTTTCATTGGCAAGCGTCACAAAATGTTGAACATTTGTCCAATATATTGATATTTAATAGAACTAGAATGAACTTGAACTGTGCCTTGCTGGTGTGAGTATACATAGAAAAAATATATATTTCTTATTATTTTTTGTTTTAACAGTGACTTAAACACAGTTTGTTCATTTATATTTAATCAAAGTCTTTATCTTAATATGGGGAAATATAATGGAGCTACAAGTTTCCTATTATATTGTTGCTGTTATGGTTGTTTTTCCATGGTTTTCCAAATATTCTTTTTTTTATTGCTCTACAAGGGCTATTTTAAATTTATACACCAACCCTCACTTTCACATGTGCCATCTTTGTTCCTTCTGGGCAAGTCCTACAGCCCTGTTTCTGAAATTGTCAACTTTATAAACTGAAACAAATGGAAAGATGCATATTGTCTGACAACTTACTATATGCATTTTATGTAAATTTACACGTAGTGTTCACTCCAGCCTCTGAGATAGGATTCATCACACCTGTCCTAAGAGTGAGGAGGTAAGAATTTAGATATTATATCATTTGCCCCAAATCCTCTAGCAAGATTCATCATGGAGTCTATGTGATTCTGAACCAGCAATCTTTCTCTTAAATTCTATTGCTTTGTATTTCATAAAGACTGAGGTGTTCAGTACCTTGACAGACTGATATTGAAGATTAAAATAAAATGAGTATGAGATGGGAAAGACTAAATATCTTCTAAGGAAAGGGAGGGGGATAAGTGAGTTCCTGCCGGCGGACTGTGAACAGTGGGTATTTATGTGATCTCTAAAGCGACCGTGATAGATTAAATTGAGGGCAGAGTGGGAAATTGGGGCAAAGAGAGTGCTCAGAGTGGAACATGACTGAGGAGTTAGAGGAATCTAAGAGAAATACATACATACATACATACATACATACATACTCTACTATAGCTTAATTTATCTCAGAGACAGGCCTGGTTTTGTGCCTGTTTGTTTCTTTTATGAATTAATGTTTACTTGTTGGTTTGCTTCCTTATCTTCCCCATTGATTGCATTCAGTGACATCTCAGAGGCTGAAGTCAAAACCAAAGTCTGTCTTTTTTTTCCAAAGACTCTCGTGGGGCTCAGTGGTTATATAAAATTTGCCAGATGATTAAAACTTTGAGAAGGCCCAATAACACAAAAAGAAATTAATTGTAAATGCAGGTATTAGTGGCACAGCAAGAATTCCCTTTCAGTGAAATAGACCATTTCGTGCCCATGTGCACAACCTCCCCTCCTTGATCCTTTCATGAAAAATGATGTGAGAGGCAGGTTTCCAATGGATCTGGGGTGATCTGTCCTGGCAAACTCTTCACTCTATGAGCACTGCTGGATGTGGTTTTGTAGCACAGGGCACCCATCTGTGAGGGCAAGTGAAGAAACCTTAGAGTCAGGCCCACTCACGAGAATCCTTGACCCTGTGTTTATCCTATGCGTTGTTTGCTGATTCACTGGTAACCCAAATCTACTCTAAATCATCATTCTCTCCAATGCTTAAATTTGAGCCAGCTTAGTGGCCTCCCTTCACTGAGGCAAGATAAGGTATTTGCTATAACTCACTTTATAATTTTCAAGCGTCTATTACATATCTACCTAATTTTATTTTTCATTAAGAAATCATATAGTATCATTTTCCAGTTTTCAATATGAAGAAACAAAAGGCCGAAGTTGTCACATCTCCTATCACAACAAATCACTGATGAATTTGGGGCCAGAATCTGTCTCTTCAGTACTGGTCTGTCTTATGTACAATACTTTATAAATATGACCTATGAGAGCATTACAGAGATCCTCTTTTCCTCCCCAGTATTGGGAACTTTTGGATTCCCATTATGTTTCAGCACATTTCAAAGCAAATGTAAAAGGGGATAAGATCTGCCTAGTGGAAACAAGAATCACAGAAATTTGAATAAAATTCTTTTCAGTTTAAAAATGCAAGTAACTAGAACACAGTCTTGGAAAATATTCTAAACAGGAAGTTTGAAGACAAAGTTGATCTAATTAGGAAAGTGTGAAGAAACTATCCAAAAAATACACCATATGCCATATAATAGTCTAGAGGTAAATAACAGAAAGCTGTCTTGGTATTTAGAAATGAGAAAATTGTAATTACATAAAAATTGGCACCAAAATATTCATCACTTTAACTCATCAGACAGATTTTTAGCCTATGCTGGCTTGGGAAAGAGGTTTGTCAAGGAACATGAACACAGTCGAAGCTTAATCAATACTTACTGGATGTATGAAAGAATGAATGGATGGAATTATTCCTATAGACGTGGTTGAGGAAGGAGAATAGGAGATGCTACCTCCAAACAGATCTTATTCTATGCTATCCTGCAATTTATTCTTCAACTGTTTGTTTAATTTCAACTTTTCTCCAGCTCATAGATCCATATGTCTCAGCTAGGTCCTTATAGATAGAAGAAAGGGCCAATTGCAATAGAGGTTTCAAGCACTGATGGTGGTAGTTGAAAGAAGGCATTTGCTGAGAGAGGTACAGTATTAGACCTTAGGCAATAATAGCTGCCACTTTGTGCTAATAGATACTTCTAATTCATTTAATTCTCACAATTCTGGGAGGTAGAGATTCCTACCTACAGCATATTTATCAAAAAATAATAAAGACAAGTCCATGTAGAAAAGGCAGCAGAGCTGAAATTCTAACCAATGTCTGCCGAAATCAATGTTCTCTGCTATTTCACTAAGCCACTCTCAGACCATAGGAATAATCCAACTCCTTATCCCACACGAGTAATGAGAGGTAATTTGACTAATGCCTAAAAATTACAAAATTATTATGGATCCAGTTTCCCTAAATCCTTTTTTGATTCTTTTTATAGTATAGCAAAGCTAGGCTTTGGTTGATTGGCTGAAGATAAATATAAAAGCATATCATATACATAGATTGACATTCTTAATAATACTGCTAATTGTGTAAGTAAAAGATAAATAAATTGCCCTTACACAACCCTTGTCTCCACTATTACATCATCAGGGATATGTGCTGCTGATCCTCTAAAAATCTTGGGGGCCTCCAGCCCTGGAGAACTTGCTAGAGGTTCTTGGCACCTGATGTCTCTTGCTGGCTACCCTAGGGCCTGGGCCATTCATTTCAGAAGGTTACAAACCATGTGCTTATCTTAAATTTTATTTTCATGTTAGGTGACATCAAATAAAGTTAAGGATTAACCAAGATCACAAAACTAAACTGAATCCAATTTAGTGTTTTTCTTCCCCGTTTCTAAGGCTATATTCTAATCTAATAAAAGGGTAATATACAAATTAACCATCACTCTGCCACAAAGATGGCAGCACCCATAGTGGTCAGGAGAGGATGCTGGTGTTGTTGCCCTGGTGACGAGGCCAGCATCCCACACCCTGACTGTAGAGGGAGGGAGAGCATCTGGGCAGGCAGCATGCCCCCAGCCCAGCAGGCACAACGCGGGGGGGGAGGGGGGGAGGGCTCTGCACATGAGCTGCAGAGGAAACACCTTTTCTGACTGCTCATTGGCTAAGCTCCCTATACACTGCCACTAGCAGTGTTCATGGTAACTTGAGTAATAAGAATCCAAGAAGGTGATCTAGGGTTTTTCCACCTCACTCCTGGAGGAAAATAACTAAGGTCTACTGCTGAAGGGGCTAAGAAGTGTCATATCCTGCCCTAGCCAGTTTTGCTCAGTGGATAGAGCCTTGGCCTGCCGACCACAGGGTCTGGGTTTGATTCAGATCAAGGGCATGTACCTAGGTTGCAGCCTTCTCCCTGGTCGGGGCCCAGGTCAGGGCACATGCAGGAGGCAACCAATTGAAGTGTCCCTCTCACACTGATGTTTCTCTCTGTCTTTCCCTCTCTCTTCCAAGCTCTCTAAAAATCAATGGAAACATATCCTCAGGTGAAGATTAAAAAAAAGAAAGAAATGTCACATCCTATGAAAGACATATCTTGAAAATGCCTAAAGAAAGTTGTCATTTTTTCATGGTGAAGGGGCTGGAGTCCGTGTTGATGAAAACACCTTGGTGGCTGGGGCAGCCGGCAGTGGCAGCAGCAGTGGGGTGATGGGGCTTGCGCCTTCCCCTGATCAGCCTGGTCACCTCCCACAGAGGGAGGGCAGACTGCAGGCTTAAGCTACCCTAGGGCCTGGGCCATCCATTTCAGAGGGCTCCCAGTCTGTGAGAGGGGGCAGGCTGGGCTGAGGTACCCCCCAGTGTGTGAATTTTGTGCACTGGGCCTCCAGTCTTATAATAAAAGGCATCTTGAATTGTCTTTAAAATACTCTATCCAACATCTAAACCTACCCAGAATATAAAATTCAATAGCTTTAAAGATATTTTCAAACTACATAATTCTAGCCTTTGTTGGTTACTACATTTTTTCTAGTTATAAATTTGATCCTAGGAGGGTAGATATTTTTATTTATTTGGAGAAAAAAATATTTTCTGATGTTGACAAAGCTTCTGTCAAAATAATCTTAAACAAAAAGTGATGTTAGAATATTGACTTGGGGTCTTTAAAACAAAAAGAAAAAAAAACTGGCATGTGCTTAGAAACACTAGTTATAGTTTTGGGTCACTGACTATTCCACAAAAAGCAATAGAACATTCTTTATTTTGAAATAACAAAATAATGGTGTTAACAGACCATAGTCACAGTGAAAAACTGGAATAACAAAAAAGTGGGAAGAAATTCCAAGGTTAATGCCAAAATGTCGAGACAAAATGCAAAGAATGATAATGGTTCTTTACTTTTCAAAGATTGATTTTCCATTTTCAGGGAATAAGAATGGGAGCATGTTACACTGGTGGAATGATATACTTTACCACACCTAAAGTTGCTGAGAAGAACAATTACACAATCCTTAATGTTAGTTATTCTTGAATGTTTGGTCACAGGTATCATTACTTACCAACTCAGAGTGAGGACACTGCTGTTAGTTTTCTGATCCAAGAAAACTGCTGTGAAACATCAGAATTTTGGAACTCAAATAGATGACAGTAATGGGAAATCAAACACAGACCTGCTTTTGTCCTTGTCAGTTGGGAGAGGTAGAAGTCCCTGGTTGTCTTTGAAAAGATGGTGGAATGGTTTCCTTCACATCTGCCTTCTTGCATGCTGGAGAAATTTACATTTTAAGTTACTTGGGTTTTAAAAGTGTCCCTCTATCTTTTAAAATATACTTTATTGATTTTTTTATAGAGAGGGAGGGAGTGGGATAGAGAATTAGCAACATTGATGAGAGAGAAACATCGATCAGCTGCCTCCTGCACACACCCCACTGGGAATGTACCCACAACCAAAGTACATGCCCTTGACCAGAATCAAACCTGGGACCCTTCAGTCCACCGGCCGACGCTCTATCCACTGAGCCAAACTGGTTAGGGCTTAAGTGTCCCTCTTAAATGTAAACACTCCTGAGCCCACTTTACGCCAAATAGGTTTACTCTCCTATTCCATGCTGATTCTGTTAGTAAATACAGCTGCCCAGAGAATGAATTGAGGAAGATTTTGAGAAGTAGAGATTTAGTATGAAATTGTCTGTCTGTTGGCTGATGGTAGGAACAAGGGAGAGAGGAATTGGAGAGAGTTTGGTGGAAGGTGGGGCGTAGTAAAGGCATTTACGATGCTTAATTTCCAGCTCTGTGTTTTTTTTTAATATATTTTTTATTGATTTCAGAGAGGAAGGGAGAAGAAGAGAGAGATAGACACATCAATGATGAGAGAGAATCACCGATCGGCTGCCTCCTGCACACCCCCTACTGGGGATCGAGCCCGCAACCCAGACATGTGCCCTTGGCCGTAATCCAACCTGGGACCCTTCAGTCTGCAGGCTGATGCTCTATCCACTGAGCCAAGCCGGCTAGGGCTCCAGCTCTGTTTTAAATCATTATTAGTTGATAAGTAACAAGAAAGTCAAACATAAAAGCTAAGTTGTCAGGTCTAATATTATGTATTAACATGCCCAAAGAAATGTATCATTATATTTATGAAGCTAGTGAATGTGGAAAATATTAATCTAATAGGTAACATTTGCATATCCTGACTTGACTTCTGGTCAAGATGGCAGAGTAGATAAATGCTGTGCTTGCTGCTTCCACTAACACATCAAATTTAAATTTAAATTATAGAACAACCACCCTTGAAAATCACCTGAAGACTAGCTGAACAGACCTCCTATAACTAAAGATATAAAGAAGCCACTTTGAGACTAGTAGGAGGGGCAGGTACACAAAAAGGCTGGTCCCACACCCACATGTGGCAGTTAAAAATCAGGGGGATGCCTTGGCCGTAGAGGTCCCCCCTGAGGAGAAGGGGTCCCAGCCCCGTCCTGAGGTTCCCAGCCTGAAGTACTAGTTCAAGGAAGAGGAGTCCCCACAACAGCTGGCTGTGCAAGTCAGCAGGGACGCAGTTCGGTGAGACAGGGCTGCTGTGACCCAAGCATCCTCTTAATGGCATGACCACAGACCCACTTGCTCACAAACACCCCAGGCGCCAGAGAAGGGACAGCTGCCCAAAATGCACCAGGGGCATGTGGGGAGGAATTGAATTGTCTGGCTTCAGGGCCAGGGCTGAAGGGATAGCTCTTCCCAGAACTAAAGTGCCAGCAGATGCCACTGGTACTTTGTTGAGCTCTCCTACCACCCAGCCTGCAGGTACAGGCAGGGGCCAAATCTGAGTATCCATTAATCTGGCTAACACCTCTCCCAACATACCTTGGTGATTCCCACCCCACCCAATTCATGTTTCTGGAAGTAACCTTTTTCAGAAGCTAATCCAACAAGTGCCTGGCCTGTGCCCACACTGAAGACTTTCCTAAAATCTCTCAAAGTTCCACAACCCCAAACAAGCAGTGTCTGGCCTCAGGATCCCCTGTCCCTCTTGCTACATAGCCCCAAGGCTTGGTACGAGTGGCAGCCTAACTGGGTTCACAGCATAACCACTCCCAGGTGTCTCCAAGCCCAGCCTATGCAGCAACACCTGCAGATCATTTTGTAGCTCCTACCAGGTGTCCCTGGGCCAGACACAGGCAGAGGCTGACCTTAGCCTGCACCAAAGCCCCTCCTAAGAGGTCCCAGAACCAACACAACTAGTGGCCAGATTCAGACCATATGTAATTACAACAGTAATTAAGGAATACACACAAACACACACGCATAAGAAATAAAAAGTTAGTGGCAAAAACAAATGTGTAGAGGATGAGTAAAAATAGTAATTTTAGAATGAATTTAAACTTAAGTGACCATCAACTTAAAATAGATTGCTATAAACATAGCTTGTATATATTAAAGCACATGGTAACCATAAGCCTAAAATCTATAAGAGCTATACGAGAAATAAAGGAATCCAAAAACAATACTACAAAAAGTCATCGAATATACAAGAGAAGAGAGCAAGAGAGTAGAAGAAAAAAAGAAAACAAAAAAGAGAACCCAAAACAATCAGAAAACAATTAATAAAATGACAATAATCACATACTTATCAATAATTACTTTAAATTAATTAAATGTTCCAATTAAAAGATCAAGGGATAAAGAAGTGGTACATATATGCAATGAAATATTACTCTGACATAAAAAAATAATGAAATCTTACCATTTGTGACAACATGGTTGGACCTAGAGAGTATTATGCTAAGTGAAATAAATCAGTCAGATAAAGACAAATACCATATGATTTTATTTATGTGTGGAATCTAAAAAACAAAATAAATGAACAAACAAAACAGAAACAAACTTATAGAGAACAGAGTAATGGTTGCTGGATGGGAGGCAGGTTGCAAGGGCTAGGTGCAAAAGGTGAAGGGATGAAGTACGAATTGGCAGTTTCAAACTAGTGATGGGGATGTAAAGCATAGCAGAGGGAATATTGTAAAAACTGTATGATGCCAAGTGGGTACAAGACTTGTAAATTAATAAATTTCTAACCACTATGCCATAAACCTTAAACTAACATATTAGTACATGTCAACTGTGATTTAAAAATAACCAATTTAAAAGTAAAAGTGAAAAAAATAATAACCATATTCTCATATCCTATGGGAACACTATTTTAACAGAAGTAGAGCTGAACACCCTTTAAAAAAGTATACATTGTAAGTAGTCTTGTGGTGGGGTGCCTCCTTTGGTATTCAATTTTAAATGAATAAAAAAAACAGAGACTTAAGTTCTATTTTAACCATGGAAATTTGGACAAGTCACTTTTCTTCTTTTTCAACTGTTCCACTGAAGTGAGCTCTATGCTTTGGAGGCAAAAGGTCGGCCTCAAGCTATCCTAGGTAATACTTTTACTAAATGTTTTGCCACAGTACAAGGGGCACCAGGTCTCAAAGGCTGCAATACCTCTTCGTTTGCCATTCTCTGCCTGACTGGCCACAGATTTTTTGTTGTTGTTGTTATAATAATGATTGACATTCAGGCACAAATTTCTGTATTAGCTAGCTCTTGTAACAAAAGTAATTTTAAAATGTAGAGTTGTTGTAAGACAATAGTATTTAAGTCACTCCCTTAAGCAGATATGAGTTGTTGAGGAGTGTGGGCAGCTGCCATCAACCTCTCTCTCCAGTCCCTGCTCTCAAGGAAAGAGGGTGATGTGGACCTTGGCACATTACTTGCCCTCACATTCCACTGGGAGCTGGGGAATTCAGTGAGAGGGCTGCACTTAAACTGTAAAGCTTTTATTACTAAGAGGAATAAAGGAGGAAGAAATACTGAGAAATCATTGGCATTGTCTTCTACAATAGACTTTAAGTCGACAAGCAAAGCCAAAATTGAATATTTATGATCCTCAAGAATGTTTGTCTCTAGACATTGGCTCTTTGCTCTTCCCAACCTCTGTTCTTTGGTTTAATGTACTCTACTTTGAGGTCATTTGAAAAAATTAGCCTTGGAGATGGAGACTTACTTTTATAAGCAATCTCTGCTACCAGTTTGTACATAAAAAGTGCCATCCTTTGTGGGTGGAGGTTGTTTGACTGGGTTTGTTCCTCCCATTTTAGCTTGTGATAAAAAATGTGACGCGTCTTTAGTTCTTTAATGTTTCCTGTTAGGGGACTCTCAGTCCATTTTATATTATGAGCCATGAGCAAAAATACCTCTTCTTGTTCTCTTCCTTCTTTGCTTCCAGAAATGTTTCCTTCAGGTTAGGGATATGGGAACATACAGGGTGGGGCAAAAGTAGGTTTACAGTTGTGAGTACATGAAGGACAGAGTTTATTCTTGTATGATTATTTGTTAATTATTATATTATTTTTGATATAAACTGCTGTAAACCTATTTTTCTCCAAACTTGTATGTATATATGTATGTATGTGTATATGTATACATTATATTAGCATACATAAAGTGCACATATTAACAAAAGATAGCTTTTAAATTGAGACCAGACTTAAAAGTAATCTATGCAACTTGGTAGACGGAATATAAACTTTTAAAAATTTCTGTTTTGAGACAGATCTAAATCAAACCTTGGATAAGGGAATCTTACACCACCCTGGGAACTTGTCTCTTTACCTTTCCTCTAGTCTAAGAATAAGTTGGAAAAGTTTTGACAATAAAATAATATTTCCCAGCGTTCAGGTATAGTGGCAATAGTTTCAACTGGGGAAATAACATTTTCTGGATTAAGAATCACCAAATGAGCCAGCCCAAAACCACACATCCGTGAGGAATTGGTAGACCATGGCTAATGTGAGACAAATCAGAAATGCTACTTTTTTCCTATTCTGAACCAGTGTAAGTGATTTTAAAGAATCAAGGCAAGAATAAATACTGTGGCCTGAAAGAATAAATACTGTGGAATATATCTGTTATGTTGTTGGCATGTACCTGTCCTCTTGTCTTTCCATGTTTATAAAAACAGCAGTTGGTCACCTTGGTAGTTCCCTTAGCATTTTCCTTAATCTCTATGAGCCTCCTTTTCATTATCTCTAAAAGAGTGATAATAACCCTTCATGTGTAGTGTTGCCATAAGGATTTAGGGAGTTAAATATTAGAGTGCTGAGCATAGTCCCTGGCAGTTAGCAAGCAATAAATAACAGTAACCATTCTTACCTCTTTTTTTCCTGAGACCTAGCACAGAGCCTGGCACAGACAGTGTCCAGTAAATGTATGCTAAATATCTGATTCTGATTGTGAACTCCAACACAGGAGTGACTATCTCTTCCTTAGCCCCTGTCACATCCATTTACTCCTAGTAGATACATTTGTTCAGGGTGTATTTCTTGAGAATTCAAAAATGGACAAACCTGGTGTCTGAAATAATGAAGTTTAGAGTCTAGTGAGGATCCACAGTCTTGAATTTTTTTTTTATGTTTACAGTTATTTGACCCGGCATGGATATTGTTCTTTGTTTTCAGTCATTTACAGGAGTTCCTTCTTACCTGTGTTCCAGCACTGGCCTCCAGTTGATAGCTCCTCTGGCTTGCGTTTATGAATGGCTGGCATCCTAAAAACATTTTCTCCTTAAGGAAAGTCCGGGAAGTCATTTTTGGAAGGGGAGTGGTGAACTCTCAATTACGATAGAATATCTATCTTGTAAAAACTTCTGACTGCGGGAAATTGCCTTGAGCCCTGGGGTTGCAGACCTGGGCACTGAGTTAAGCTGCATCGCCATCTGGTGGTCATATAATGTGGTGCCCAGATGCGGAGTTTTAATGAATTTGTGAGTAGGTTTCATAAGTTAGAATTAAAGGGCCCTCAGAGCGCCTTGTCTACTTCCCTTGTTAATACTTAAGAAAATAAATCCCCCCCCCCAAAAAAAAAACCACCCAAACTTTATGTTACAAAAAGTTAATTGCAGAACGGCTGTCCCATTTTAGCTGTTATTTCCCTGAACAGTGCACAACCGGGAGTGCGTGGCTATGCCTGAATGTTTGCATTTTACTCTATGGAGCCACATAACCCACTGGGAACCCGTGTCTTCTTACTTTTAAAATTAGGGTGATATAGTTGTTGTCTCAATTGAATGAGAGAGGATGTGAAATGGTTTTATAAGCAATAAATTAAAATAAATCTAAGTTCATATGTACTTTTTATTATTTTCTGTATGAAAACATGTACCTCTTTCAAAGCTGCATTTGCAGTTGAAAGCCACTCATTCATTTATTCATAGCTTACTTCCATAGCAAGCAATTGCGATGTCACCATTATAGGAAGGGAGAGCACAAAGATTAAGAAAACATACACTTTACTGTTGGAAAGAAAAGCAGTCTAATTAATAGTGAAGGCATACATTAATAGGTGAACATGTTGTGATAACAGATATTAGAGACTGGTATCAAGTTTAGTGCTTGCACATAAAAAAAAGGTGTTTGGTTCTGCCAAGTTGGGTAGAGAGGTGTTGCAGAGACAGAAAAGGCTTCATATAAGAAAAAATAAACTTGAATTACTCTCAGAGAAAAACTAGTGGTATGCCAGAGAAATAGGTGAGGATAGCTGGCAGGAGGAAATGCCAGACATGGAATACTAAAAACTTAAAAAGAACTTATCAAAGAAAAACACAAACAAACAAATAAAACGCAACAACGATATTGTCCTATAATTATGAAAATATTCCAGTTCTGGCACATCTTCCAAACTCATGGCTGTCATTCATAACAAATGACAAATTAATCTGGTTTTGAGCCAATATTTAATTATCTAAAAAGTTTAATATTTTGTATGCAGTTATGAAAACTAAGGTCATTTTAAATTGTGGAATATCATATGACCTAAGGAGTCAATAGAAAATAATGGGAATTGAGTGATTTTTTGAAATCTTATCTAGACTAATCATTTCATTGTTTTCTCTATTGCATGTTTGTCCTTTAGTTCTGTGTTAATGACTGTTGGAATTTTCTTCTATCTCCCTCTCATGAGATTGAGTATTTTGAAAACTATATTCATGTCTTGAAATCAGTCTTTCTCTTTTCAAATCCCTTCTGGTCCTCCTTGCCATCCTCTGACATTCAGAAAATTGCTTTCTATACAGATTGATTGGCAGCCATCTATCCACATGTCATTCATTCTAAATGGTTCCCTTCTGAGCTTTCTCAGGATGAGAAGTGTTCATTAGTCCTTCAAAAATATAGCCGTAAAGACAACTCTGTCAAGAAGACATTTCCATGTATGCTGAAAGTCCCAAATTACATTCTTTCAGGGTGTGTTTTCCTATTCCTGTGCATGCCAAGGAGAAAGGAAAACCTTCAGCTTTTTAATCAAATAAGGTAACAAAATAATCAGAAAAGAAAGAAAGAAATTTTCTTTTATTGAGATAATGTAAATTTTCCCAATTACACAAAAAGCTGGTTTGTTTCAAAAGGCTGTTTGTGGATTCTTTCTTTTATTTGCCCATCACAAATATAATTCTCAAAAGGTATTGCATCCTGACTTTGTCCCCTCTTAGGTCACTCCTTCCGCCTTGAAGTGCCTGCCCCTCTCCTCACTTTTATTTTCACTCTTTCAATGACAATTTTGATTCAAGATAAATCACACCCTCAGGGAATGTCTCCTGACTGCTCTGCTGGAACACATGCGCATTCCACCTGCTCCCTTGGCTCCTAGTGCTACTCACTGGGCAGACTGATTGCAGGCACCGTGGTTTGTGTCTCTCTGTTTCATATCCTTTGCAGTGAAGCTTTGAACTTATGCCCATTAAGAGTCTACTTCCCTACCCTTGCTGGGTGGCTCAGTGAGTTGGAGCATCATCCTGTAGACTGAAAGGTCATGGGTTCAATTCTGGGTTGGGGCTCATAGCTAGGTTGCCAGTTTGATCCACAGTTGAGGTGTGTGCAGAAGGCAACCGGTCAATGTTTCTCTCTCACATTGGTCTCTCTCTCTCTCTCTCTCTCTCTCTCTCTCTCTCTCTCTCTCTCTCATCAATAAACATATAAGAATGTTTTCAGAAAGAGTCTACTTCCCCATTCCTTGAACCTGGATTTACCTTGTGACATGCTCTGGTCAATGGAATGAAGAATATTGGTTTGCCAGTTTCAAGCTAGAACCCTGAAAGATTGCATTGCTTGAAATAAAAAACTGGTGAGATCCTAACCAAAGGATACTAAATCATTTTTCAGTTCCTGTATCCAGTAGCTCTCAGGCACTTACTATCCTAGTGATTTACACACAAAAAAAATAATAAGACAAAATACAGACATATTGAAACCTTCCTACATTGAAGAATTTCACTGGCAGAGACCAGTGCACTGTACCCCAAGGCAAGTGGCTTTGGACAGAGTCTTTGAGACCAATTGATTATCAAGTCTGATCCTGAGAAGTGGGTATTATCAAATATATATGATGATAAGAGCCAAACCAAAACAAACTGTACACACACACACACACACACACACACACACACACACTGAGTGGCCAGATTATTATGACCACTTGGCATTTGTAGGCACATTAGCTATAATTGCGCGCTGAAGTTGCTAGAGGGCCAGACCATTATAAATAGGGAAGCAGGTTGTTTACCACAACAGTAGAAGTGATTTTTTTCTGAAGATATGGGTAAACAACATGACTCAACAGCCTTTGAATGTGGGATATATACACACTGAGTGGCCAGATTATTATGACCACCTGACATTTGTAGGCAAATTAGCCGTACACTGCATCATATGGGATATGGAAGCCAAAGGCCTGTTCAAACACCTTTGCTGTTGCAGTTACCAAGATAAAATGTCTCCAATTTGCACAGGAACACAAGGATTGGACAGTTGAGCATTGGAAAAAAGTCATGTGGTCTGATGAATCACGTTTCTAGTTGCATCATGCAGATGGCAGAGTGAGAATTTGGCAGAAACAGCATGAAAGCATGCACCCCACATGCATGAGTACAACCCTTCAAGCTGGTGGGGGCAGTGTTATGTTTTGGGGAATGTTTTCCTGGCATGATTTGGGCCCTTTAATTCATGTGGAACAATGTCTGAATAGCACAACATACCTAAGTATCGTTGCTGATCAAGTTCATCCTATCATGTTGATGGCGTATCCCAATGGAGATGGCTTCTTCCAACAAGACAATGTGCCATGCCATGGTGCTCGTATTGTGCAGGAGTGGTTTCAAGAACATGAGGGAGACTTTACTTTGCTTAGGAGGCCCCTACAATCACCATATCTCCATCCAATTGAGCACTTGTGGGACAAAGTTAAAAGAGCCATCGGGCATCTGGTTCCACAATCATCAAATCTCACAGAACTGGACAGTGCTGTTCATCAGGCATGGTGTCAGATTCCTCGCATCACTTTTCAACATCTCGTGGAGTCAATGCCAAGAAGAATTGCCGCAGTATTGAAGGCAAAAGGTGGCCCAATGAAGTACTGATGGGGTGGTCATAAAAATCTGGCCACTCACGTTCAAATATATCCCATGATCAAAGGCTGTTAAATCACATTGTTTACCCACATCTTCAGGAAAAAAAAAATCACTTACACTGTTGTGGTAAACAACCTGCTTCCCTATTTATAACGGTCTGGCCCTCTAGCAACTTCAGCGCGCAATTATGGTTAATTTGCCTGCAAACATCAGGTGGTCATAATAATCTGGCCACTTGGTATATATACCCTGTGGGTTTCTCTCAATCTTAAAAGAATGCTTCTAATTATTTTTTGGCCATTGTTAGTGTTCATTACTTAACAGAAAAGGTTATTGGGGAGCATGAATTACTTTTAAGTGTTAGACTACTTAGCAACATACTTATTCTGGGCAGAACTGTGAAAGAACACACGTTTCAACACCTCGAGGTGCCTGCTGTTTTGGAATTGAAGGCTTGCAATTGTCTCTCAGTGATTGCCGACTCTGCCAAACTGGGCATCCAGTGTCCTAACAAGGAGAAATCACTCCGTCTGAAACATACCAGAGATCACTGCCATGTTGGATCCCTAAATCAAAGGGTATGAAGTGCTTTCTTTGGGTTTTGTGGCTCCTGTGGGAGATTTCACTGACTTCTTCGTTATCAGAGTAAAGCTGGGACATTCAGTTCCAGGAAGGAAAAGGTAAAGTACAACTGGAGCTGATTCCTACTGTTCTGCCACCTCCCGGAAGCCCCTGTCCTGTCCTCATTGATTCTGTGATGCCTTTCCGAGGCTAACTTTCAGTCCAAGGGGAAACATGGGCACACCAGTGGCTTTCACTATCTGGGATTTTTCTGTCCTCTTCTCAGGTTAATATCCCCGGCCAAAAACTTTCCGTCACAGAAAAATATGTGGGGTAGCTTTTGAATTACAGCATAATAACAATTCATATGCATGTATATATAGCAATGTTTAATTAGATCCCAAATTAAGCATTGCTATATATTTGACAATCATCATAGCAGCCTATGCAATTCTAGTATGTAACACAGAAATTCAGGTGCACCTTCCTGCAAACACCATATTCAGGAGAGTAAAATTATTCTCGGGGAGGATGTCAGGAAAATCTAGGATTCCGAGAAGACAGGACATATTTCTGAGAGTGAGAAGTGACTCTATAGTTCTGTAAACAAGAGCTTGAGGTACCTTCCCCACAGCCATGGAGATAAATATCACCTACATTGCATTAGATCACTTTCCACCCTCTCAGTGTATAAGTTGATCATTGTGTTGGTAGCTTAAAACAGACACTAGAAATATGAGCTGCCTCCCAAGGAGGAAATTTAATTCTTCGTGTAAAATAAATCCAGGGACAAGAAGTCCAGGGCTGCTAAGTTATCTCTGCAGAGTCCTCCCCTTACCGTTTCACCATCTTCTGCATGTGGTTTCTATCCTCAAGGTCACCTTCTGTCCAATACAGCTAGCTACTGGACACCCAGACATGGCATCTACATTCCAACATGGAAAGAAGGAAAGATAGACGGGAATATCTGATTTTTCTTAACAGCTTGAAATTTTTTAAAGAAGCTTCCCTGAAAATCCTTACCAAAAACTTCTACTTAATACTACTTGCCAGAATGTACTCACATATCTATATCCTGCCACAAGGGATGATAAGAAGTGCAGTCTGTTAGCTGGGCACATTTCTGATTCCAATTAGTTTGGGGCTCAGAAATGAGTAGAGAATGGATACTCAGGGACCAACTAGCCAAATCTGCTCTCCTAGGTTAGGGATATGAGCGGGGGAGGTGTCACAATGAGCTGACAATGAACCAATAGAGATGATAAAGGGAGAGGGAAGAAGAGTTAGGTTAGGCACCAGTATCCTAAAATTTTTGCTGAAGACTGGAAGAAATCAGAAGTCATTTGTGGAATGATGGAATTAGAAGTTCAAGATACTTGCCGGTAGGCACCGAGCCACAGAAACAACTGGCCCAAGTGTCGCAAGACTGGGGGCAAGAGAAAGTTCTACCACAAGAAGCAAAAATATGAGCTGGGTGCCCTGCTGCCAGCACTAAGATTGGCCCCCGCCTCATACTAGTACACACAGCCCAAGAAATATTGAGCCTTGAGGTTGAGTGTAGGCAAATTCTGGGGCTCAGAGTGCTGTACGTGCAACACAAGGATTGCTGATGTCTACAATGCATCCAACAATGAACTGGGCCACCCCAAGAGCCTAGTGCAGACCTGCATCGTGCTCAGTGACAGCACGGTACCAGCAGTGGTACGAGTCCCACTGGGCACGGCCCCTGGGCCACAAGAAGGGGGCCAAGCTGACTTCTGAGGAGGACAAGATTTTAAACTAAACACACTAAAAGAAAATTCAGAAGAAATATAATGAAAGGAAAAGGAATGCCCAATGTAGCAGTCTGCTCAAGGAGCAATTGCAGCAGGCAAGCTTCTGAATACATCCCCATGAGACCAGGCCAAGGTGGCCGCACAGGTGGCTGTCTGCTGGAGGGCAAGGATCTGGGGTTCTATCTGAGGAAATTCAAGGCCCATAAAGGCAAATAAATCCTCCTCCCTCCTACCTTAGCTCATGTAGAGATGTTTATTGTTGTGAAAAACAAACAAAAAGAACAACAACAAAGAAGTTCAAGATTTAGGACAAGAAAAGTAAAAGAGAAACTGTAAATACTACTTCCTGATTTTGATAATCTGTCCAGGAAGAGAGCTGTAGGTAAATCTATGTCAGTATTTTGTGCCCAAATAACAGGAACTTTCAATCAATTCCAAGCACAAGTTCCATGCCTCCACATCCAGTTGAAGATTCTGTTCTCAGAGTCTGTACCTGGCCTGGACCCTGTTCACTGCAAAAAGAAGACATAGTTGCACACATATCTCTTTTTGACTTTCTAAGCTCTGACATTGCAGACCACAGTAGGCCATGCTATGATGCTGAAATCGATTTTTGGACTGAAACCTGGATTCTTTGTCCACTAGGGTTGAAGAATGAATCCATAGAGAATAGTAGAGTAAAGGTGGAGATTTATTGAAGAACAAGTACAGACTCCCACATGGGGAGAGGAAGAGTCCCACAGAATGCACTCCCACGAAGGGAGGAGGAAATGGACCCACTGAGTTCCTTTTCCCTATGGCTTATAAAGGCTGCAGATCCTGGTGACTGGATATCCCCTCTGATTGGTCACTATTCCCTTAGACTGGTTACTATAGTAACTTCTGAACTCAAAGGTCAAGCACCACATGGGACATGTGATGCCCTCCTCCCTCATTGTTCTCTTCTTTCTGGCTTTCTTCCTTCTTCTTTATTTTGTAAATATAGACCTTTTTGGCTATTTACAGCTCCCTGTCTTATGTAAATGCAACTGTTGCCTTTCCCTGCACCTGGTTCCTTGTGCTATGGAGATGTACCTTCTCCCTATCTGTTGCCCTGTGTTTTTTCATGGACCCTCATTCTAAAAATTCCCTAAGCCTGCCTATATTCCCCTAAAATTCCTGTTTCAATGTCAGAGTAAAGTGTCAGGTCCTACAAGGAGAAAATGAAGTAGCTCTACACAGAGGACTTCTGGATCAAAGAAAGAGCTGCTGGAGGGAATCCCACCCCATCTGGAATGTAATGGGAGTGTTGCAGAAGACCAGAGAAAAACCAAGCAACACTTTAGAGAAAAAGAGTTGCACTGTTTATTATGTCAGCAGACTCGGCGGAATAACTTCCCAAATCTGAGTAAAGTAACAAGCAGGGGGCTTCTCTTTTATATCTTTCTGGGGTCTTTGTCCCTCAAATTTGGATTATGCTTCCAGTCCCTTCTTGGGCTTTGCAAAAAGGCCCCAGGTGTTGGGGGTCTTGAGACCATATGTGATGGTCTGGCCTGGCACCAGCATTAATAACCCCTGCCCTCCGGGGCTGTGCATTGTTCAGAGTTTATGGCCTCTGTGTTTAGGTAACAGGTCTTACAAGGCCAGTTTCTGGGAAAGAGGCAGTGACTTAATTACAGGTTATCAAGAATGTACATGGAGCTTGCTGGCACAGATTCAGATTGCTAGCCCCCCAAATATCAGGGTTACGTTGGAATTAGCCTTTTTAGCCTTCTCAGGAGAGTTAAGGTGCAAGAAGAAAATAGATCTGAACAAGTTAAGGAAATTCACTTGAGTGAGGGCAGACTTTCATGTACAGGAAGACTTAGAAGGAAAACTATTCTCATTGAGAGCACTGAACAAGAATATAAACTGCTTTCTGGGGAGAACACAGGAGCCTTTGTCTCCAATGCACCAAGTAATTATCACACTGAGTAAGGTGGGAGGTGAGGTGTGATCTGTGGAGGTGCCATGTGCCTGCCTAGGGGCTAGATCTCAAGCCCCACTGCAGAAGCTCCAATCTGCCAGACAAAGCAGGGAAAACTGGGACCAAAGGAATGAGGGGAAACAACTCTGGGAGAGGGCTTTCTACCAGCAATAGGTCTGGGGAAATAACACAAGGTGGACGGAAAGAGGGCTACCTGGCGGGCCTGAGACGCTCAACCACTGAAAGTAACCACTGAGACGTTCTGGTTAGAAAAATTCCTAACTGAGCAGGTTAGAATGGGAAGCCATGTCTTAAGACCTATCTGATTAATCTTCAACTTCAGCGAGCCCCATCCATTGTTTTTGTGCATCTACGGTAACATACTTAAAATGTCAGAATGATCTCTTCTCCAGCCCTCTAGAGACAAACACCCTGCTACCAGGACACAACCACCCCGACATGGCTCATTGTTCTCTCTTATCTGCGTGCCTCTGTAAACTATGTATGTTGAATATTAACTATCTTGTACCCACCAATATAAAAGAAATATGCATCTTTCCATTTTATTTTTTTAACCCAACCTAGAGATTTCCCACTCTGCTGTCTCTACCCCCTTAATCTACTGCCAGTGGATTTCATGTAACTTCCCTTACATCTTCTCCTTTGATTCTAATGTATAAAATAGACTGCACAACTGCTATTCCAGGGAGCATTTTATCAATCCTTTGAGATTTTGCTTCTGGGTCTGACCTTCAAGCTTTGGCTCAAATAAGCTCTTCAAACTTAGATTTAAACATTCTTTAGATTTAAAATTTCTCTTTTTTTTGATGGTAACTATCCTCAAAGAGAGCAATTAGTTCCCCTCACCTGACCCTTGGAGATCCTGTAGGGAACACCACTAACTGTCTTATGTCGCTTTGAGAGGGTGTGCTGGGCTGCATATCTGGCGCTTTGGCCAGACGGGTCATGCTGTGCTGTCTGTTCCTAAAACACATAGATAGGAAAGTACTGACATCAGGCCAGGCCTTGAAATATGGTCTCATGGCCCCTTCCTAGCACGCAGGCCTTCTTTCTCAGAAGGCCCGGAAGTCTCATTCCAAATTTGGGAGACAAAAGACTGGAAAAAGTATAAATAAAGAGAGTTTCCTCCATATTGGGGGCCCCAGAATTTGAAAGACACATTTTTCTCTGGGCCTCCACAGAATTTAATAATAAAATGTAACTCCTGTAGTCTGCGCTGCAGTTCAGCCTCTGCTTCGGCAGGGTGCTGTAACTGTAGTCAGCTGGCCAGCTTAATAAAGGCTCTTAAATTTAAATTCTGAGTCAGTGGTCTATCTCGCTGAGTGAACCCATAACAAGGGGAAGCTGCTGTCCTGGAGAAACTTATTCCATTCTTTCCTACTTTCTATGAAAGCTGAATATCTAGAGAACTACATATTATTTTGCAGGGGTACACTTTTTCAGGAGGTATGGGGGGATTTTGTTTTGAGATACTTCACCATGTCTGTTTGTTTCTTCCCCAGTAATTCATTCTCATGCTCCCCTCTCCTCGATGTCGAGTAGTTGTGCCCAGTGCATCTGGAGAAAAATGTGATCAGAATCTTTCTCCTAGCATTGGGGGAGCACTTGGAAAATATTCTGGAGGGTGGACGAGGAGGAAAGGCAAAGAGGGTAGAGATAAGAGAAGAGACGGTTTGGGGTTCTGTTTACAGAAGCGGATATAAAGAGGCCACATGGACAAGAACAGAATGTGCCATGGAACAGAGCCACCCATGAGACATTGCTTTCAACCCAGAGGTTGTAAGGGAATTGAGTCAGCACATGGCCAACTGCCCAGCCTCAGTAAGGACCATACACGTAGAGGTTGCCCTGGGTATTCCTCCCGGCATTGGAGAGGGATTCCCTTTGCAGTGACTAGATGCCAATGGAGAGTTCCTATGCTATGAGATTGGTGACAGGACATTGCATTCTAGACAAGGCAGCAGAATCACCTCCCCCCTCATCTACCTTCTTCTCTACTTACCCAGCCACATTTGACCCCGCACTATCTCTTTCTTCCCTGACTGTGTTCTCCCTTCTTCCCCATAGCTGTCCCACTGTCCAAAACACTCCTCTCACCTGCCTGCTTGCCCCTGCCACTACCTCCTCTAAGCACACACATTTAAATTATACTCATCCTTCAGCTCTCAGCTGAAGCAGCACGTCATTGAGGAAACCCTTTTTGAAATCTTAAGAGCAGTTAGATTCTTAAATATATTCACACTGAAGTTGTCATTCCTAAAAATGTATATGCCAGATCGTAATTATGCATAAATTAATATTAGTGTGATTATCTGATCAACGTCCCTCCATTCTATTGGCTCTAAACACACTGAGGACAGGGATTTTGTTTTGCCATCATATCACCAGCACTCCACATAATGCATGGAAAATAGTAGGTTCCCAATAAATATTTTGTGAATAAGTATATGAGTTCTCATCTAATAATGCCATCTATGGCATATAATAGGTGGTTTTGCACATATGCAAACACACACGTATCTCTTAAGTAAATATATAAACTAAACAGGTTCAAATATGTTAAGTAAGTGAATTTATAAATGAATTATTTAGGATACTATGTAGTATAGTGGGATGAAGATGAATATTCCAGTCAGGCAGGTTAGGATTAACTGCAGTTCTTCAACTAACTGTCTGAGTTTGGGCAAGTTACCTGACCTCTCTGAACCTCAGTTTCCTCATTTGAGGAAAATAATAAAAACTCTGAATTTGGTTGTAAAATTTAAATTGGATAATGGATAAAAGCTTTCTAGCCCAGTGCATAGTATGTAGTAAGCTCTAAATAAATGGTTGCTATTGACATGATTGAATTTGTATGCCACATGTGTTAGTTAAATTAGGATATAGAGCTCAGTTAAGTTGAATTCTATACACAATATTTCTGGATACATAATATGAATCCAATGAATAGTGTAGACAAAGCAAAGGAATAAATTCATTCTGAATGACTTGAGAATTGGATTGTGAACAATTTATGCTTCGAGTATGCTAGAACAATTTAGAATCCTGCCACTAGGTGTCGATAAATACACACTGTAGAAACAAGGCCTAGGATACCTGGATTCTGACTGCTGTTAATTCTTGTATAAGTAATATTAGGGCACTACAACTATTTATTACTAAAATAATGTTCTCAGTTATTCAAAAATTTTCAACTATCTAGGAGTATTTATCAAGTAAATCAAACTTTTACACTCTTCCTTTTTCTTTTTTCTTTCTCCCCCTTTCCTTCCTTCCTTCCTTCCTTCGTTCCTTCCTTCCTTCCCTCCTTCCCTCCCTCCTTCCTTCCTTCCTTCCTTCCTTCCTTCCTTCCTTCCTTCCCTCCTTCCTTCCTTCCTTCCCTCTTTCCTTCCTTCCTTCCTTCCTTCTTTCCTTCCTTCCTTCCTTCCTTCCCTCCTTCCTTCCTTCCTTCCTTCCTTCCTTCCTTCCTTCCTTCCTTCCTTCCTTCCTTCCTTCTTTCCTTCCTTCCTTCCTTCTTTCCTATCCTTCCTTCTCTCCTTCCTTCCTTCCTTCCTTCCTTCCTTCCTTCCTTCCTTCCTTCCTTCCTTCCTTCCTTCCCTCCCTCCCTCCCTCCCTCCCTCCTTCCTTCCTTCCTTCCTTCCTTCCTTCCTTCCTTCCTTCCTTCCTTCCTTCCTTCCCTCTCTCCCTCTCTCCCTTTATCCCTTTCTCTCTTTCTTTCTTAACAGGAAAGAAAAAGCAAGGCCTTCACTTTAGCTCTCATGATAATTTTACAAAGCATGCAAACACATAAACACTACAGCTCCATTGCCTTCAGATTGCATCAACCCAAATAACTGTTTAAGGGCCATTCCACCTCTTTCTCACTGGTTCAACTTTCTTGACCTTTCTTCCCAGTCCATCCATAATTCAGATTTCTCCTATTACAGGAACTTTATCCAGACCCTATGGGAATTCTACCTGTCCCTCCCTACTCCATTTAATTCCCTGGACATCTGTGTAAATACATTTCTTTTTTTTTTGCATTTCTATTTAGAATTCATCTTTTAAAATGTCTTATTTTATTCATCTCTCACAGATGTGGATCCCATGTTACATCCTCTATTAGTTTACTAGGGCAGCCATTACGAAGTACCACAGACTGGGTGGCTTACACAACAGAGATTTATTTTCTCACAGTCCTGGAAGCTACAAGTTCAAGACCTAGGTATTAGTGGGTTGGCATCTTCTGAGATCTCTCTCCTTGATTTGTAGATGGTCATCTTCCTCCTGTATCTTCACATTGTGCTTTCTCTGAACATGTCTGTGTTCAAAGTTCCTCTTCTTATAAAGACACCAATTATATTGGATTAAAGCTCACCCTAATGACCTCATTTTAACTGAATTTCCTTTTTAGCTACCTTATATCCAAGTACAGTCACATTCTGAGGTACAGGGGGTTAAGATTTCAACATATGGATTTTAAGGGAACACAATTCATCCTATAACATAAGCCCTTACAGCACCATAGAATTTCTCAACACACTTACCATAACTGTAATTATTTAAGTGCACAAGACATTTTAAAATGTCTATTACATACCTGTATGCTATAAGTTTCCAGAAGGGCAAGAATCAGGTCTGTTTGGTTGAAAATGTAACCTTAATATCCGCAAATGTGCCCATTGCCTAGTACATAGTAGGTTATCTTCTTTGCATTGTTAATAATATCATCCTTTTTATTATTATTTCCTACACAACTCTAGTGTTCAGCACAAGTGGTTGAGTAAATATTTAGGTAAAGACATTTCATAACTGTTCATAACTGGCATTTTTCTTTAAATGAATTAGTTATTCTATTTAGCATGCCAACCCACTGATGTGACCATCCCTCCCTGGCCACATATTTGCAATAGCAAAAAGAGGAAGGATGTCCCATCCAGTCAGGTGTGCTTCATATGGGAAATCAGTCTCAGCTCAGGTTTATTATGCTGTACTTCCAATGGCTTATTAATTGTACCAGCTGTGCTAGTTTATGAACACAGGTGTCCTACAGAGCCATATTTAGTACCTCTCATGTTCCCAGACACTGGAGCCTCTGGCCTGATGTGCATTGTTCCTCTGCCAGCTGTACCTGTCACTGGAAGGGAGGAGTCTAGGGAACAAGGGTACATGCAACATGATCATTTGTTATCTAAATTCCTCTTCTTTCTAGACCTTCCTCTAGATCAGTGGTTCTCAACCTTCCTAATGCCGCGACCCTTTAATACAGTTCCTCATGTTGTGGTGACCCCCAACCATAGATGTTGCTACTTCATAACTGTAATTTTGCTACTGTTATGAATCATAATGTAAATATCTGATATGCAGGTTGTATTTTCATTGTTACAAATTGAAAATAATTAAAGCATAGTGATTAATCACAAAAACAATATGTAATTATATATGTGTTTTCCGATGGTCTTAGGCAACCCCTGTGAAAGGGTCGTTGGGCTCCCAAAGGGGTCTCGACCCACAGGTTGAGAACCGCTGCTCTAGATACTCAGGACTCTGACCTGCTAAAATTGCCCTGAGATTGCTTCTGGGACTTGCATGGGAGCCTCCCCAGACCCATTCTACTGAAAGCATCCAGGGCCAAGAGATGGCAGGAGAATCCTCATGGTTTGGAGCAGAGCCAGGTATGGAATGAAAGGGAAGGGGGGCATAACATGGATCAGGGGTCCCCTTTTGATCGCTTAGCTCTATCCCCCCAAATATAGGAGCAGGCCTGGATGTCTTTGCATATTTTTACTCTAATATCTTACATAATACATAATACTAAAATCCATAGAAAAGTTTCCCAAGACTTCGCCACGGGAAATCTTATGCCTCTATGGAATCACAGCTATTGAACATATGGGATGCCTAGAGTCAGTCAGGCTTAAGCCTGACTCCAAAATCTACCTCTGTCAGATCTACACTATTTGTGTGATTTTTGACAAGCTGCTTAAACTTTCCTAGCTCAGTCTCTCCTCCAACTGAAAAATGGATTTGGGGGAACTTAAATACAATGATGTATTTGTGACAAAATCTTGAGGGTTGCTGACTATTGCCCTGGAATTGTTTGCTAGGACCCAAGGCTGAGAAATAAGAGGTATCATGTATCCCACATTCAAAGGAAACAGTAGTTAACCAACAATTGGGCCTGGATATCTCCCAAAGAGCATATAGAGAGATAGCCAAGCCCTCACTTGTCACCCTGTCATCTCCCCAACCCTCTCCCTCAGTGCCTGTCAGCAGAATCCTGGCAAGAGTAATTAAAGAGAAAGGAAATTGCAAGAAGATGTAAAATATAGCAAGTGAAAAATTCATACACAGCATAAAGGCACTAGGAGAAACGCTAGTAATGAAATATAGAAAATGGTAGACCTGGTATTCTTAATGAATCATAAGGTAAATGGCAGCAATAGGCAATGTTCGCATTTAAAGCATAATTATTTACTGACTATTGTACCCATAACATACGCTTTCCTTTTAATCATGCTGGGCACATGCACTTTGAGAAGTGAGGTCCAGTTTTTAGCCTGAGAAAAGGTGAAGAGATCATCAACCAACCAGGGAATTTCATGTAAAAGTGACTGAAGGAAGCAGGACTCAATGAGGAGAAGAAGGGAGAAGGATAAAAAAGAATTTCCTTTCCCTTCTTCAAGTCCAAAACTGTAAATTTTCCTTGTTGTCCAGTCTTTTGAAAAGACAACATTAGAGGAATTAAATTTCTAGAGCAGTGGCAGGGTTTGGGTCAACAATACATAACTGTTAACCAGAAGTATGCTCTGAACATCTGAAAGAACCTGTATCCCCAACTGGTTACAGGGAGTTTAGTCAAGAAGGACACATCCAGTCTTAGGAAGGGTGGCCAAAGGAAGAGTGGACATACCTTTGTATCTGTCCTGGAAAATTGCTGGCATGCCTCTTCAACCATGAAGCCAACTGATGAAGGGAGAGAAGTAGCAGAGGATAAAAAGAACTGGTTAAACTGAAATCAGATTCTGCTGTTGGAGAATCTTCTTCCTTCTTTGGTTTTAGATAGTTAAGTATGCCAACAAATATCTGCTGTAAGATATCAGGGGTCACAAAAGTTTATCTAGGCTGAGATGAATGAGTTACTCCTTTTATTCAGTTTTATTCTTACTTCAGCAGTGAAGAGAGAGTATATTAATTCCTTTGAAAATGGTTGGGATAGAAGAAATTATTTTTTTAAGCAAATAGCTATAATTTTCTAGTAGAAAATATTTGATCAGATAGGACTGTCTTAACACTCCGGATTTCCACCGGCCAAAAATTGTTTTTCTTCTTGGAGGGCTTTGGCAGGTTTTCTCTCCCTAGGAAATGAGTTGGAAAACATTGGTGAGACTTCAAAGCAATGGCTCAAAGTTATCTTCTGATTTATGAAATGACTATTTCCGTCACTTATCAGAACACAAAGTCCTTCCTGTGGAATTGCCGTCCTCGTATGTAAATAGAATCAGGGCGCTGCTGGTTATCATATTCACTGTGGGGAAAAAACCCTACCCAAATGTCCATACCAGAATGACAGGAGCTTTTTAAAGCTGTGTGAGCTATGGGAGGATGCTTGATGAATGTAAAATTTTGGAGATTGGAAAACACAACCTTATTTTCCTTAATTTATGCTCAGTGTTATATTTTTCAAAATTAGGGCATTAGCTCCCATTCTAAAGCTTCTTTTGATTTCCCCCATGTTTCAGTTTCCCTCACTGTCAGTTAAGTGAGAGTCAAGAGCAATGGGTCTCATTTTGATTGTGCCTGTGTCTCATTATCTGAGCTTGAGAAAGTTACAGAATCTCTGTAGAATCATAGGCCAGAAAACCGAATAGCAATAAAACATAAATAAATAAATTTGAAAAGTCTAGTTGCTGCCATAACCACGTCAAGTGACTATAATTCTCTCTTCATTTCTGGCCCACAATCTTTTTTCTAATCTCCACAAAACCTAATCTCCAGGTCACTGCATTATTTGATAAGACCATTCCATGTAAATGGAGCATTGCTTCCTTTCTATATACTACATTGTCAGCCATGTGTTCCTGCAGATCAATTCTGATCACTGTGCTGAAATTGCAAGGTCCCCTACTCGCTCATCTTGGCAAACCATGTCTTCGAAAGGGGCATTTTTAATAAACACTTGTTTTTGTGGATTTTTTAAAAGTTTAGTTCAGATACTTTTGAATGACTTTATTTACAAATTACAGTAAAATGAGATCTTGTATGTAAAAGCATTAATGTAATATCTAATTTATATAAAACTCTCAATAAAAAGGTGACCATTATTATGTTTGACACTGCTGCCCATAGCTTACATTTATAAAACGGTTGTATTTTATTTTTTTTGCATATTATCTAATTTACTCTTGTGAAGCAGGTATCAGTGGGACTCCTTTATTGTTAAGAAAATTAAAACTGAGTGGCTATCAAAGTTTCTCAGACAAGATCACACAAGAAAAAGGCAGCAAATCCCACATTTGAATTCAGCTTTTCTGATTTCCGACATTTTACCACACAATTTTCCCCCGTGGCAACCAGTTTGCATTTCTCTGTGCACTATGTCATAATATCCTAATTTCTTTACCCACATGTATGAGTTCATTATGGCCTAAATGTGGAAGCTATCTCCTTTTAGCCTAGGGAACTTTGAGGAACCCCAGTTAGTGACTGACGTGTTGGGGACTTCTTGTGTTGTCTTGAAGTTCCTGTAAGAAGAGGACATGCGGACTCACAAAGGGAATGTAGGCTGTGCATGCACAGAGGAAAGACCACATGAGTACACAGCAAGAAGGCGACCACCTGCGAGCCAGGGAGGGGGACCTTAAAGGAACCAACACTGCCGACACCTTGATCTCATACTTCTAGCCTTTATAACTGTGAGAAAATAAACTTCGTTGTTTAAGTCACCCAGTCAGTGACATTTGGTTGTGGAAGCCCTAGCAAACTAAGGCACCATCTTCCTGAGGAGGAGCCCTAACTTGAAATCACCTGTTTTCTGGGTTATCCTTCCTGCTGCCTCTCTGCTTGACTGCCTAGGTGGATCCCTAACTCCACACTCCCAACTGTGCCTCTTTCTCCCCTGGCTTTATCTGACTAGCTAGACCTTTCCAATGGGAAAACATACCTGTCTCCTCTGACGCCAGCTGTGGTTTTCACTACTCTGTTGTCTGCAGATGTGGTGGGGGGCTTTGCCTGCCCTTTGGTAAGAGATGCATATGCAGTTCCCCATCCCCCACCATTCACACTCCCAGCCCCCCGGAACTCCTCCTGAATTCTGGGTAAGCTGTGCTGTCTTTCACCTCCAGCCTGATTCAGTAGCACTCTCCTTGGACCTAGTTGCTGTCTACTTTGCCTTCCTTTTCCCTGGCCAATTCCTATCCACCCTTCAAATCTCTACTTAGAAATAACTTCTTTGAGAAGCTTTTTCTGACCTCACAAGAGTGAATTATCCCCTTTACATGTTCTCCCATGCCACCCAACTCTTACATCTTGATATATAATAGTTCAATGGTTCTCAAACTTGAGCATGTGTCACAGTCAACCACAGGGCTTGTTAAAACAAAGACTGCTGGGCCCCAGCTCAGAGTTTCTGATTCAGTACATTTGAGAGGGTCTCAAAAACTTGCACTTTTTAACAAGTTCCCTGATAATAAAGATATCATTGGTACTGAGACCACACTCTGAGAATAACTTCTGTAAATATATGGCCTGACTCCTTCAATTGACCTCCCCCATTTTACCACCAATAAATTGTATATTCTTTAAGGGTTAGGACTTTGTCTTTCAAATCACTGTGTGCCAAAAATTTTGCACCATGCCAGGAGCATGATAGATACTCAACAAGAGTATAAATATAAGATATAAGATATAAATGAGTATAAGTGGGAATTCATTACATCAAAAGAATACTTTTTAAAATAAGAGCATGCTCAAGAAGATGTTGTCATACCAAGGATAATTTAAAAGACATAAACAGGAGAATTACTATTCATTTAGAAAGGGCTCTGTCTAAAACCATAATGCTGTTTACACTGCTTGGTATACACAGAAAACTGTTTTATAGGGACTTTGGCTAGGGTTATTTTGCCTCGGAGAAATATTGTAAAATGTATCGCTGAAAAAGAGAAATGTTTAAAAAATGTGAAGATGAGGCATAAGGAAAACTGGTCATTATCTAATGAATGCAGAAGGGAGCTAGGAAGCAAATACAAAACAGAGGAGCTTCCAAAACCCATCACTCCTCTGCTGGTAAAACTTAAAATCGCAAATCAGGGTCTAGAAGACAGAATAAATAAAACCAAAAGGCGTAGACTTGCTCAGGAGGTGGCGTGTCACTCTGAAACATGGCTGTAGAAGCAGAAACAGCTGCACTCCCTTCGGGCTCAGTTGCTTTACAACAGTGATTTTACTAGAGATTTAATGTGCCCTGTAGCCTCCAAGCCTCCCTCCCAACCTCCACTTCATGGTTCCATCAACCCATTATGGCAGGGAGCACAATGTGGGGACCCAGCGCCTGCACATCATAGACTCAGGTGCAGCTACATCAATGTCAGTGCTCTGGGACCACTGAGAAAGAAAAAGTAGCAGCTGCTCTGGCCCATGTGGCACAGTTGGTTGAACATCCTCCAATGCACCAAAAGTTTGCCAATTCAATTCCCAGTCAGGGCGCATGCCTGGGTTGCAACCTCAATCTCCAGTAGGGGGTATGCAGGAGGCAGCTAGCCTATCGATGATTCTCCCTTTCACTCTCCCTTTCCCATGCTCTCTCTCTAAAACCAACCAAAATATATTTAAAAAAAAAATAAAATAAAGAAGAAGTAGTGGTGATTTGTCAGCTCCCCAGCCCTCTTTCCAATATTTTTCTTTGACTTTCATGAAATGGCAAGACAATCAAGGAAAGAGCCCCATTTGCTGACTAACTGGCTCACCAGCAATTTATGTTTCTACTAGAGGCCTGGTGCACGAAATTCTTGCACTTGGGGGTCAGGGGTCCCTCAGCCCAGCCTGTGCCCTCTTACAGTCCAGGAACCCTTGGGGGATGTCTGACTAACGGCTTAGGCCCTCTCCAGGTGATTTATGTTTCCACTAGAGGCCTGGTGCATGAAATTCTTGCACTTGGGGGTCAGGGATCCCTCAGCCCAGCCTGTTGCCTTCTTACAGTCCAGGAACCCTTGGGGGATGTCCGACTAATGGCTTAGGCCCTCTCCAGGTGATTTATGTTTCTACTAGAGGCCTGGTGCATGAAATTCTTGCACTCAGGCAGGTGTCCCTCAGCCCAGCCTGTGCCCTCTTGCAGTTCAGGAGCTCTTGGGGGATGTCCGACTGATGGCTTAGGGTCTAAGCCATCAGTCGGACATCCTTAGCCTCTCCCACCACTGTCGCTGTGCTCACCAGCTCTGAGCCCAGCTTCTGGCTGAGTGGCGCCCCCCCTGTGGGGGTGCACTGACCACTAGGGGGCAGCTCCTGCTTTGAGCATCTGCCCCCTGGTGGTCAGTGTGTGTTATAGCAACAGGTCGTTCCACTGTGGGGCCAAAACCTGCTCTCTGACATCCCAAGGGATCCTGGATTGCAAGAGGGCGCAGACCAGGCTGAAGGACCCCACTGGTGCACCGTGGCAGGGCTCTAGGGCATGTCCAGCCCATCTCACTCAGTCACAATTGGCAGGACCTCAGTAGCAAGCTAACCTACTGGTCGAAGCATCTGCCCACTGATGGTCAGTGCACATCATAGCGAGTGGTTGGGCAGCTTTAGCCTATCATTAGTATATTACACTTTGATTAGTTGAATGGCCGACAGGCTGACCAGACACTTAGCATACTAGGCTTTTATTATATAAGATAGACTCAAAAGAGCAAAGCAACATCAGGTCTTCAACATCTGAGAGGGATGGAAAGGGTCTCCTCATGGGTTCACTGATCTGGTTGAGTTAATCCTTAACCGTCCAGGAAAAGGTGGGCAGTCAGGTTCACGTCTCTAGCAAAATGTTCTTTCTTGTCGTTCGTTCTCAGTTTCTGAAAATCTAATCCAGCCTTCAGGCTGGTATCAGAGTGCTATCAGTCTAACATTCACACCTTATATCACCTCTTTCCTCTTAAAAATTCTTCAGTGTTATCCTCTGACTATAGCTAGGATGAGCACAGATCTCAGTTCAACAAGACATTCCTGGTTTACACTTTCACCAGGGTAATTAATAATAGCCTTTTCTCTTGAAAGTGTCCCGGGTTAGACTATCTGTGATTACCTTATCAATAGCTGCACATTTGAGGCCCTTTATGAAAACTGGCTCCACCTCAGAGTCTGATTTCATTTCCTATCATTTTCATGGCTACAAGCCATACCTAATTATTTTCTCTGAATATTTTCCCTCATTGTCTTTATACCTTCAGTTCCCTCTGCCTGGATTGCCCTCTCCGCCCTACTCAACTGAACCATCAGCTATTAAATACCTACCTTTCCCCAGGTCTTAATTTAAAGGCTTCACAGTGTCTTCTCTGACTTAAGTATTCCTGTTCATTGCCCCTATTGCACAGCAAATGTGCTCATTAAAGCACTGGACATTTTATTTTGTAAATGTCTCCACATTAATCTGTATACCAGTCATACATCATTCTCAGGGATACCAGTTATGTCTTTTCACTTTTACATGATATCTCAATGTTGGATGAGTGAATGAATATAAAGAATATACCTAAAATGACCTAAGGGAAGTCAGGAATAGTTTGGAAGGAATATCCACTTCTGAGAGTGCTCCAAATCTCCCTTCATTCCAGGTGCATAAACCAACAAGGAGCAACACAGCTACTGCAGGGCTTTGTCCAGGATCATCTTCATGTATGCATCTCTTTTGGGACATGGTGTATCCCTTCTAACTGGGGAAAGCTTGATGTTCACTTCCTTTCATGAGCTTTTTTTTTTTTTTAAATATGTTTTTATTGATTTCAGAGAGGAAGAGAGAGGGAGAGAGAGATAGAAACATCAATGAGAGAGACTCATTGATCGGCTGCCTCCTGTACACCCCCTATTGGGGATCAAGCCCACAACCTGGCATATGCCCTTGACCAGAATCGAACCTGGGACCCTTCGGTCCACAGGCCAATGCTCTAGCTACTGAGCCAAATCAGCTAGGGCCTTGCATGAGCTTTTAACTCACGATCTTTCTTATTGCCTAAGTTAGTCAATTTAACCTTATCAGTACTTCAGTGTACTTAGCTTTTTCTTCCTCCTGGAAATAACCAAAAGAAAAGTTCCTTCTACTAGTAAGTGTTGGGGATGACTCTCTGAGCAGCCTTCCTGTCTTGCTCTCCAAGTTGGATGAACTGCACTAGCTTTGGGCTATGAGTATACTGTATTGTGACAACACAACTCAAGAACTGAAGCCCTATTTGTGAGCATATAGTTTGACTTTGGATACTTCTGAGAAATAATAATTTGAAGAAAAGATCAAATGCAAGAGGGGAGCTCTAAAATGTACTCATTCAGGGTATTTTATTTATCTTCCAGATTCTTTAGTTCTAAGTGTATTCTGCAAATTATAACACAGGGTGAAAGGCTGGAGATCAACATGAGTAAATATCTTACATTTCTTAGCCGTTAGCATGTGGAATGCCCACACCTTGCATATTTCTGTCATAAAGTGCGTCTATGATTTCCCATGTTGTCTCATTGCCTTCTAATACCAATGACTGCATCAAAAGCAAAGTTTGCAAAAAGCCTGGGATGATTTTGATGAAGAAGATTTAGCCCCAGAGGTTAATGGGGTTGTCCATTGTGTTAAAAGCAATGCCTTTCGATGGTGACAAAGTAATCCTCAACAGCTTTCAAGCCCACTCATCCATCATCAGTTTGGATTGTATTTTGCTACTGATGTAAAGTTTAAAAAGAGTCCTCCACAGAGCATTATGACTCCCTTTCCCACGCCGACCCCACTGGCACATGTCAGCCAACATCTGGGCACTGCAGCTGTGAGGTTTTCAAGATGCCTGTGCAAATGCCCACTTTTCAGGGACAATTTGATGAACAGCACATGTGCTCATTTGAAGGATGCATCCTGACCCCACAGACACTGGTCACAGTGTGATGGGTCTTATAGCATATTCAATCATGTGTTTTATTACTTTAACAAAAGGAAGCAGAGCACTGACATTTTAGTAAGTAAATGAAGGAACAAGATTGGACCTTGCCATGGACTTTAGTACTCAGACCCAAATGAAAAACAGATTGGTTAACAAAGGGCTTTTCCAAGACTTATCTAAGTCATTATGTGTCAAGACAAACTACATTTGTCCTAGTTTTAATGACTCCACAGAAGGACAAAGAGGTGTTCCAGCCAAACCTCCCCAAAAAAGTGTTAAGTGATTTCACAGCATTTTCCCAATAGTCTTGTGGTCTTGTGTTTGAAATGGGCATTTAAAAGCATTCTTTCGTAGGTCTGTCAGTAGTAAGCAACAAATCATTCTCACTTAGAGATTATAGACTTTCAAAATGCATGAAAGGGGAAAGAGCTACCACTGGAAGGGTCAGCTGTAAATAAGATCCCTTAGGCAGCAGCTATGATAAAGATTCTTAATGGTGCCTCTAAGTTCTTGCTTTCTGTTCACTTATTCTGGACATACTTTAAAGGGAAAAAGGAATCTTACCTAAGAGCTGTATAAGCTTTTGGATTTATAAAATATACCAGAGGCCTACTGCACGAAATTCGTGCACGGGGGAAAGGGGGTCCCTCAGCCTGGCCTGCACCCTCTCACAATCCGAGACCCCTCAGGGAATGTCCGTCTGCCGGTTTAGACCCAATCCCAGGGATCAGGCCTAAACTGGCAATTGGACATCCTTCTCACAATCTGAGACCATTGGCTCAAAACCACACACCTGCCTGCCTGTCTGACCGCCCCTAACCACCCTGCCTGCATGCCTGATCGCCCCTAACTGTTCGCCTGCCTGTCTGATCGCCCCTAACCACCTCTGCCTGCCTGTCTGATCGCCCCTAACTGCCTCTGCCTTGCCCCCCCACCAGTGGCTTCGTCCAGAAGGACGTTTGGAATGACATCCAGAAGGTCGTTCAGCTGGCTGGTCTAATTAACATATTACGCTTTTAGATTTTATTGTATTATCTTGAGATCTGTTATCATACTATCCAGTATTCTTTTTTAAAAATAAGTTTTTTTCAGATTTTTTAAAATCCTCAGCTAAGGACATGCTTATTGATTTTAGAGAGAGGGGAAGAAGGAGAGATAGAGGAAGAGAGAGAGAGAGATCAATGAGAGAGAGAAACAGCAATTGGTTGTCTTCTAGTATGCACCCTGATGGGATCGATAAAAACCACAATCTAGGTATGTGCCCTGATTGAGAATTGAACTCACAACCTTTCAGTGTATAGGACAACGCTTCACCAAACTGAGCCACACTGTCCAGGTTCCAGTGCTCCTGTATTCACTTTTGAACACATAATTGAGTTTATACTTACAATATAATATAAATACAATTACTTTCTCATTTTGGGAATCCATTTTAGAGTAAATATTAGCAATATACAATATATCTTTTAATAAAAGCCAGAACAATTAAGGCAATACAAATTCCAATTATATGTTCTATTTTTATTTCATTTCTCTGATTAGACACATTTTCATTTTTCTTTATTTCATAGTTTAAACATTATTAATGACATCGAATTGTTTCTGAATGTTTTGTTAAAATAAAATATTCCTTTTTCCTATAGCATTTACCTGGTTTTAGTTAAAAGTTTCATTTATACAGTTTGTTTTAAAGTTGTTGTTTCAATTTGTAGGCTTCACTGTATGTAGCCTGTACACTAACATTTACAACTATCAGTGCACAAAGGTACATTTCAGCTTAACTGTTTTCCCTAAACTTGCCCTTATGTCAACCTTGGATATTCTCATATCATTCAAAATTTTGATTTATTACAAGGTGCTCAAAATTTTCTACAAAGGTATTTTCCTTTACCTGCTACTAATCTACTAACTTATGCATATGATTCTACTTTTTTCCCTCATGTTTGAAGGTTTTCATGTTAGTATTGCACAAAATGTCTGCTCAACTATTCACAACATTGTTTAAAAGGCCAGGGGACATGTGAAAGGCAAATATTAAGCCTATTAAGGTGAAACTGTCAAATAAAAGAGTATTTGTACAGACTGACTTTGTACACAATGGGCTCAACAAAGCTAATGTAAGTCACACAGGGGGTTTTCTCTGGGGCCATACATTAATCAGATTGAAATGATGACAACCCAGGAACAGAATGAATGTGTTCTGTGGCATGTTAAGACATCTTCCACACAGTTGTGTTCAGTAGCACAGTAACATATCCACAGACACAAACACACACACCTGATAATGAATACTTTTAGAAAAAGTTGTCATATTTTCAATTTAACCTAAACAGAGGAAGAAAGAAGAATTCTATATTCACTCCTAGATCTGCAAGTCTAGAAGATGGGGGAGAAGTATTTAGGGAAGTGAGGTAGGTTTGGCCTGAGCTGAGTCTACACAAAGGGAGAATTAAAACAAAATTTGAAAGCACTGCATCCATGAGGTGAGAAGAAAGCAGGAGATGCCAGAGGTACCCATGACAAACTTGGTCCACTTCACAGTTGCAAAGGACACAAGAAACTCTGTTATCCTTGGTTTTTGAGTTATGCAAAGAAAGAATTCAGAACCAAGAACTTTAGCGCATGAAGTTTATTTAGCCTTTTAGAAAGAAAGTCACAGAGGCAGAAGTGAGCCAGATGGGCTGCATGGACTCAGGAAACAAGTTACAGAGGCAAAAGAAGGGCCCTTTGGAGCTTAGGAGAAAGAAAGCAAAGGAAACGTGCCTAAGGAAAGAAGATAGGGAAAGGTGCAGGCATGTGCTAGAGAGAGGATAGAGGGAGGGAAGTAGAGAGGGAGAGAGAGAGAGAGAGAGAGAGAGAGAGAGAGAGAGAGAGAGAGAGAAGTGAGCACACACTGGGTCTTTTGTGTTAGATTTTTTAAATCTGTTTTCTAAAGGCAGGTATTTTAGGGGAGGTCTCAGGGGTGGATCTCAGTAGAACATTCATCAGCTTTCCAGCTGTGTCCTTTCAGGGTCATGGCCTCTACTTACTGATAGGTGCTGCGGAGGTCATTAGTCATTGCATCTAATCCCAATGTCAGCATGGCATGGCTTGGTCTGGTTTTGCTGCTTTTCTGGGCCTGGAGCTGAAACACAACTGAGGCCTAGATGTTATCTCTAGTGACCAAAACTCTGTCTCTGTGGTCAACAGTCTGACACTTTGTTCCTAAGATTATTTGATGCTGATCAGAACCTCATTGTCCTAGGGGTGTAATGCTTAAGGGAATGGTCCTGCAAGGGAGAAGGAGGCAGGCGGGTCAGTGTGCTGGATGGGGCCAGTTTGAATCAGTTATCTGAGTTTCCAAATTCCACTTGCCAAGAAATTTTCCTGGCTTATTACTACCCTGCTTTAATCCTAAGAGAATATCTACTTCACCATAGAAGAAATATAACTTGGCCAGTTATAATTTTGTCTGGCTTATTGGCTCTATGCATTTGTAGGTATAAGTGGTAACATCCAGTTATTTCAACTAGTTCACATATAATATTGGAACAATTATCTATCAGTTAGTAAACATGCACGTTCACAACTACTATCACAGTTAACAGGATCTTGTGTAGGTATTGGAAAATAAAATAAGCAGTGCTAAATGTTGGTATCTCTAGTTACTGAGTATCTCTTTATCCTCACAGAGCTTTATCTCTTTAGACATCTAGTAAGCACCCTTTCCATGGGTCGCCACACCATGGAGGTGTAGCTGAGAGCAGACTTGAATATTTATCCTCTCACAAGTGTCTCGGTTCCTGCAGAAAACAAAACGTACATCATGCAGGTTTATGACTAACTAAATGCTAAGTAAAGAGGTTAAGATACGAAAGGAATAGAGGACTCTTTATTTTAGTTTACTTTTGTCTTTAAAGAGTTTAAGTACAAGCACATAGAAAGAACGGGAAATAAACATGAATCTACAATTTTTATTGTAACTATTAATTATCTTTTAAGCAGACAGGCATAAAACGAATGAATTGCTCAGATGACCACGTTAGCAGTAAAAACACCTGGAACAAGGAAGTGAAAAAATAAAATGCAGGTTTTGAATAGAAAAAGTGCAAAGAGCTAATTTCTGCTGGGGTTCAACGTGGTATGCCCTAGTAAACAAGTCAGAATTGAGCTGGGTCTCTATTTATCAGATTCCTTTAATTTACTAAGACTGCATATTAAACTAAATTGTTAGCAGCTGCTTGTCTACAAAAACGTAGCTAAACTCCTGGGGGCTATTGTGTAGCTGCCTTCTTAAAACATGTCTCAGTGTGCACCAAGCTGATGTTAGAAAAGAAAAGATAACTCTTCCCAAAGTACCTTATTTCAGCCTTTCAAATCCACCCTCAGAAACCCAGGGACCACTTCCCCTGAACACTGTATTTTGTATTGCTTCAAGCAAGAAAGTTTTCTCCCCAAACTTCTCTGAGCTCCCTTCACTCCGGTAGAATTTTTTGTGAATTCCTGGGTCAACGCCCACCATATACTTGCCCACCCTTGCACATGAAAGACCACAGCAAACCACTTCTGCAATTCCAGGCTTAGATCTTGAATCTATTTTTTTCTCTTGAAGGCTTCCAGTTTTCTCAATATGCCCATGATCCAGATTCCCTGGATCTGGATGACTAAAGGTCACCTTGATAGCTTGCAACTAAAAGTAAAAAGGATTTTTCTTAAAACAAGCAAACAAACAACAAATGAGGTCACAGTCCAAGCTTGTGTAATAAATATTGAAAAAAAGTACAATTTGAAACATATTTTAAGAATTAGAGAAAGAGTTGTGTGTTTTTTTCCCTTTTATTTTCAGAAAGAGACCTCTCTTCCTGTTAGTAAATTTGATTTGATTTATAAAATTTCAGTTCAGCTTGGCTCTGCATCCTTTTACCCAGTTCAATAAATGAGTGTCAAAGTTAAGGGCATGACTTTCCCATTTGGCAACTTTCATTTCCTGATAATACTGGCTAATTAACAAATTAGGTGTTGTAATGCTTTGTCACTTCAAGTGCATTTGGGAAAAATATTTCTTGTGCCTATTGAGTAATGGCTTAAATGAAAGAACATGTTCAAAAGAATGCTTTATCTCCACACATTTAACACACTGAATATTTATGATTTTAATTGCTACACCCCATATGCACACTCATTTGTACAATTATATACATTTTAAAATCACAACGGGGAAAGGATGGCTGTATGACTGCAATTCATGAGCAAATCATTTAATATTTTTATTAACTCAAGATTGAAATTCTATTAAGAATTATTTGGGGGGAAAAAACACCTAGTATTCTCTATGTGGTAACTGGCATTTTTGCTCGGTTGTGAAATAACTAGATGCTATGGTACATTTCTTTTGGCTAAAAGGGGAACATTAATTATTTCTTAGACTTGTCTGCCTTTTTACTAAATGAATAATTCAAAACTGGAGAATGCGGTTCTATTTCTAAGCGTCTTGTTTACAAAACACACACACACACACACACACACACACACACACACACACACACACACGCTAGTGCAACGTGTATGAGGAGTTAAAGGAAAAAATACCAAACATGCCGTGACATGCAAAATGTATTTGGCTGTTTGTTTTAACTATGCTACTTTCACTCTCCAGTCTGCACTCTCCTAGACCAAGTGATTTTGTGAGTGAAACTAAAAATAGCCAGTCAACCCTAACAACTAGCTTCTGATTGGCTCGGTGCAAAGGCCACCCAGCCAATGAGAGCTTCTGGGAACGAAAGCAATTCTTTTGTGTGAGAGATGCTCGACCCACGTCAAAACAGCTCCAGGCTGTAGAAATGATTTTGGTTGAGATTTAACAAGGTAATAATGCATTTCAGCCCTCTGAAAGGTTTGAAGCAGAACAAAGGGGGTAGTGAAATCGACAAAACAAATGGAGCTCTCAGGCTTTCACGGGATGAAACATACTGGTGCCGTCTGCAAACCCAGAAAAGCAAGCGCGCTAGGATTTCTTTTTTTCTTGCTTGTTGAGATTTTACCTTCTTGTCCAAGTGTTTCCTCTGCCCCAGGAAAACATCGTGAAAGACGTGACATCTGACTATGCAGGAGTTATTATGCTGATTTGCTAATGAATGGAGAGCAACTTGTCCAGGATTCCTTATTCCTTTAAATCTCAGGAAAAGAAAACAAAGACTTAGGTAGTAGGTAGGAAAGCTCCCGAAACTTTGGATTTTGGGTTCTGGGTATGAAAACAGCTCCTGTTCTCAAAGTAAAGGCAGTTCTTGTTTAGTGCTGTGATATCTCTCACTAAAAGCAAAGTAAAGCGGGACTTGCTTGCAGTTGCAAAAAAACGCATTGAGGGTTTTTTGGCCATTGGTAGGTTTGGGGCACATTGAGAGCATTAAGCCACTAGGGGTCACTGTTGCACAGCCAAGGAACCTCTTCGGGTGTCTTTCCCTCTTTCATCTTAAATGAAAGAAGAAAGGGCTTGGTAGGTGCCTTTCAGGTAGGACAAAAGGGGAGTAGAGCGTCAGTGTTTGAAACCCTTAAAACATGGTTTATGGTCAGTCACTATGAGACAAAGCATCTCATAACAATACAGATCATTTCTCATGGTACTGAAATGCTGTGCAGGGCAAGATGTTGCTACAGTAACCACTGGAAGTGTTACATAATACACAGAAGCTCATAAACCCTTCCTTGGCTTTAACCTCTCTTTATTGAACCGGTGATAATTCAAAGATGGTGTGACTTTTCATAGGCTCCCAGTTTTTAGGAAAGACAAGAAAGCACACGCTTTGACCTCTGTATAGATTACCAAGTCTAGAACACTGTTGGCAAAGAAATAGAGATAAGTATATTACATACATGTTTTCTTCCCGGAAAACTACAAGCTCAACACATTTTTGTCTTGAGTTTAATTTTTATGATACATGGTTGGTGAATGAAACCTTAATTGACTCTTGGTGTGGCATAAAGAGGCCTAAGAAAATCGAACACCTCAGTACAATGGAATCGCACTCTTATTGTGTGATCAGGTGTAATCAAGGAGCAATATTTCTTTAAGAGTTACCTGGTTAAGGAAAGACAGATTCTGTCATAAAATGTGGCATTTGCTAATTATTGGTCCCGACTGAATTTATGAGTCTGTAATAAAAACTTTGCAGTAAAACATAGATTGGGTGGGGGAAGGAAAATTGCTGAGAGGAGTATCGTATTCACCTAACAAATAAACCAGAATGGGAGTACCATGTTTTTTGTTTTCATTTTTTTTTCTGACTGTTCTGACAATAGTTTCCTTTGGCTAAAAAGAAGAGAAAAATAAAAACGGGAAAAAGGAAAAGAAAAAAAAAAACCCGCCTAGGAATTACATTACTAAACAACTAAATCACCAGAGGATGGTGTATATGTAATTTCTAATATTCAATGTTTGGAAAGAATGTGGGTTCTGTTCCCTTCAAGTACTTTTGTGAGTTTTATAGTCTTGGCCTGATCATGATGGCCCAGAGCCAGTTAAGGAATTCATCACCAACTGTGTGTATCTGCAACAACCCAGCAACCCAACCCAACCCAGGAGGGAGTGTCCAGAGGCTAGTTTAAAGGCAATGGGTGGTTGAGGTGGAAGAGGCGGTGGGCTGTGAGAGCAATCCACATGTTATTTCCAGGTGCTTGTCAAGCTGTTGAGTTGCTCACGTCCCAGCCCTGACAGCTAGCTGCCCCTTTGCCATCCTCTGGATGCTTGGTAAAAGCAAAAGACCTGGGATAAAGAAAAGCAAGACCCCTCTTCCACCTGCTGGTGCAACTCTGAAGCTGAGGTCAAAAGCACCGGGAAGCTACCTTCCTCACCTTCCTAAGAGTCTAAATGAGCCCTCACTGGAAATCAAAGCTGCTTTCTTTCCCAAACTGATTTTCAGTAATATAAAGTTTAGTACAAACATCTGCATCAATGGCATGTTTTTAAAATATTATTTCTCCCTGTTTCTCTTCCATTTTGCCCCCATCTTTTCCTTCCCAGGGGGTAACAGACTTTCTGCCTCAGGTTCACTTCTTCAGAGAGGAGTGTGGTCAGGCAAGAGGCAGAAGACTGAACGCTTTCCTGGCTTTAGTTCCCAGGCCTACACCAGTGATTTAGGAGAGGGTCTCACTGACTCTGGGCCCCAGCAGTGGGACCACAGCCCTGTTCCCTGGCTGAATGCTGGAGCAGTAGGGATACTCCAGAGCTCAACATTCAACACTAAAGTCCAGAGAAGCAAGGTGGGTTCAGGGAGAGGTGACCATACCCAGGTTCCCAACCCTCCAAAATTCCCACCTGAGGATGTTATATACGTCCCTGAGAGCCACCAGACCTCAAGGGGATCTCCCAGATATTGAGAAAATCAAAAGGAACCCTGTTAGCCAGGACATGACAGCCTCCTCCCTGTCTTCGGGAAGATTTAAGCCTGTGGTGCTATTTGAGGAAGGTTAGAGGAATCCTTGACAATATAGTGGAATTGAGTCTTGGAGTTAAAATTAGGTTAATTTAAGAAAAATAATTCAAAGCCATTTCTTGCATATCTGAGGTTTAAATTATATGAGATCCATACTTTATATTTTCCAACAGTTATGTTCTTCATTTCTTCATTTGATCCTCACTATAATCCTATAATGGAGTTAAGTATTTATCATTTAGCATTAACAAAGCAAGCTATTTTCATTCCTATGTTATTCTTCACATCACTCTCCGGGATGTGTTATTATTATAATCTCTATTTAATAAACATTTTAAAGGGTTTATAAACACTAAGTTGAGGGACTTGGCAAAAATCATTCAGATTGTGTCTTTTATGCCAAAACAAAATTGGTAATTGAGGTGCTCTCCTCGGTAATTTTATTTTCAAATCCTCCTCTTTTCTGAATCACCTGGAATGAGCACTTGCTTGGAAGTTAGACTTGGAGATTAACTGTTACATAAGCACTTAGGACTTAGTTATAGGTGCCAGGGAGAAATTGGCATCGTTAGGAAGCTGGAAGATGAAGGCCAAAGGATATATAAAACAAAGCTATAGCCATACACTGCATGCAGAGGTCACTGGACCACGCGCCTAGCAATTCTACAATTAGTAGAGTTACTTCTCTACGATTAGTACAATGACTCCTACAAAATTATGTAATTCTCCAAAAAAAAGTCTACAATGTTAATATCATGTATAGACAAGGAATCTAGAATCCTGCAAAGCACAGCAAGAACTAGAAGCTGTAAATAAGAAATTGGATGTCCAGAGAATACACGGAGGGCCACAAAGTTAGCAGGAAGTCTCCGTTAAAGTAACCTCATTAGCTAAGAAAGGGAAGCTCGCCACAGGAATCCAGGCACCAATAACAGTGGAGGAGTCAATACTGAGGAAGGAACCGTTTCCTAGGAGCTGATCAAAGTACAAATCGCTGTGGATGCTCAGTCCTGGCTTGATCATGTTGGCCCAGAGCCAGTTAAAGGAATTCACCACCACCTGTGAGTACCCAACAGTCAGTTTAGAACAAGGATGGGGTGATGGCAGTGAGAGAGGCCCTGGGCTGTGAGCACTACGTGCCTTACCGCCCTCTATTCCCTGTAGCAGAAACTAGAACTGTCTGGCACTCATGCCATTGTTTTCCATTCATATTTGGTCAGCTGCCAGGCATCACCAGTAGTTCCGAGCCTTCTTTTGTGTGAAGCTCAGAAGCAGCCGGAAAACCGTTCTCAACAGTGCCCAAGAAACTGCAGCCAACCCACTGAAATGGCAGTGCTGGGTCTGTGTAAAGGAAACAAGTTAATACAGCCTATTAGGGAATGAGAGCTATGGTTCTATCGGGCACAGTAACTGTCCCTCCCACACTTCCCAGAGTGGTTCCGATTTACATTTCTTGTTGCAGCTTAAGTGTTAACAGCCCCAATCCTCCCTCTATTTGGGGGGCAAATAGGGAGATATCCAGGCCCTACTTCTGACTAACCATATAATCTTAAGGCTGTAAACTCTGTTAGTCAGGTTGGTGAATAAAGCAGACACCCTGAGAACTTGGTACCATGGAGATTGCACTTGCTTTATGTGCACTGATCACATCTGGATAGACTCAGAGCCTCATTTTCCCTTTTAAGAGAATGGAATACTTACATTCAAAACTATAAAGGAGGCAGTGACATAAGAGTTACTCAATGGGTGTTGTGCCTTTCAGACCAGAGGTTCTGAGATGTGGTAAAGAATATTTTAATCTAATATGTCTGGATAAATTTCAAGTGATATTACTATTAGGTTTATTGATGTATTCATTCCCTGAACAAATAGCAACAGAATGACTGTGATAGAGGAGCAAATGTGGGGGCATGTGCCGCCACTGCCAGTGTCCTGCTCCCGTGGCAGACATCACTAATTGATCAACATCAGAATCCTCCTCCACACACCCTCCGGGCAGCCACGCCAGGTAAATTAAGTTGATACGAGAACTGAAACCAGCTCTCCGTCTGTCCCTGGCCTCCTATGTGTCAGATAGTGGACTAGGATGTGGAAATACAGAGAAGCCTAAAAACTATCAATGCTCTGGAGAGGCGCCCTGTCCATTGGAGAAAGCAAACACCTAAACCATTCACTGCAGTGGGAGGAGGACTTCAGGGATGCTTGTACAACAGTTACCAATCACACCATTGTCTAGTCTGATGAACCTAATAAAAAAAAAAGCTGGAAGAGTTATAGATGAAACTTTAGGGCAGTACAAGGAAAGATATTTACACTGAAATTTAAAGAATAACTAGGGATAATCAGACTAAGAAGAAGTAAGAGAGTTCAAGGCAGAAAAAAATGTCGAACCGCGTGAGTGGGAATAGAATGAGGAGGGACATGGAGGTGTTGGGAGTGAGGATGGCTTGCTGGTGCAAGAGGGTTTGTTTGATGTCAATGGGGTTATGAAATACTAGAGCTATGTCCACATTGAAAACAATCTACTAGGGATGAACACAGTCACCAATTAATTGGAAGTTCTCCCTACACATGAAACTGTTTTCCATGGAATGTTTTTCTTTTCTTAAATGAATTAAACAGCCTGGCTGTTGTGGCTCAGTGATTGAGCATCAACCCATGAACTAGGATGTCACTGGTTCAATTCCTGGTCAGGGCATGTGCCCAGGTTGCTGACTCGGTCCCCAGTGGGTGCATGCAGGAGGCAGCCTATTGATGTTTCTCTCTCATCGATGTTTCTATCTCTTTATCCCTCTTTCTTCCTCTCTCTCTAAAAAAATAAATGTAAAAAAATGAATTAAACAGTAAAGAATCAATTAAATCACTGCCTCCCCCACCCAACCTGTTTGGTCTAAATGTAACCACACACTCAGATTTCTTATTTCTTGTTCAGTCTTTTGCTTTTCTCTTTAAACTCTCATCTTAAATAAAGAACAAACAGTCATGTCTTTCCTAATACATTAGGTTTTTATGTTTGTCTGTTGTTTTATGTTTTTCATTCTAAGGTCATGCACCTTAAACTGCCATATCTGCATTTAAACCTAAAATATATATTTACTGAGGAAAAAGTGAGAAACTGCTATTGCACTTTAGCCTGTAGGAGGTAAAGTTCATGACCTCTAACCCTCAAATACTATTGCAGATGTAGCTTGTAAATTTTCTTACCTACAAACCCATAGGCTCTCCAGATCAAACTTCAGAGTATTTTATCAAGTTCATTTTTTCTGGAATAATTGCGCCTGCCTTTCCTAGTAAAATTTGTTTAGCTTTGTGGCCCGGACCTCCACTAACTTGAAGCCATGGTATATCTGTCTACATTATACAGCCATCTTTGGGTTTTAATCTACCAATTCCTCTCGTCTACCAGTAGAATTGTCCAGCATTATCTTCTAGAGCAGTGGTTCTCAACCTTCTGGCCTTTTAAATACAGTTCCTCATGTTGTGACCCAGCCATAAAATGATTTTCGTTGCTACTTCATAACTGTAATGTTGCTACTGTTATGAATCATAATGTAAATATCGGATATGCAGGATGGTCTTAGGTGATCCCTGTGAAAGGGTCGTTCAACCACCAAAGGGGTCGCAACACACAGGTTGAGAACCGCTGTTCTAGAATGTCTGGAGAAGCTCCTTGCATTTCCTTCCAATACCCACACTCCAGCCCAAGTAGCATGGGCTTGCTTCTCTGTTACCTAAAAATTGTGTCCTGAAGAAATTGTAAAACTTTTGTAGATCATAAATGTTCTGAAATAATTAGGTATATACCTCCTAGGGATTATTATTCTGGGTTCATATTTTGAACCTAGGTTTCTTTGAGGCAAAAAAAAAGGAATATATTTTATTTTATTTTTTTAATATATTTTTATTGATTTCAGAGAGGAAGGAAGAGAGAGAGAGAGAGAGAGAGAGAGAGAGAGAGAGAGAGAGAGAGAGACATCCATGATGAGAGAGAATCATGGATCGGCTGCCTCCTGCAAGTCCCTCATTGGGGATCGTGCCCACAACCTGGGCATAAACCCTTGACCAGAATCGAACCTGGGACCTTTCAGTTCACTGGCCAACGCTCTATCCATTGAGCCAAACCGGCTAGGGCAAGAATATATTTATACATGTGAGATAGTTTGTAAATTTAAAGGTAGTTTTTCTCAAGATAAATATTAAAATAAATCAAAGGGTAGGTTTTGTTTTTTACTTTTTTAGGCATTTTTTTTAATTTTTTATTTTCTAGCTATAGTTCTCTGATGGTTATAAGTGATATGAAAACCTCAAAATATTTTGGGTTTGGTTCAGATAAGCATCTGTGACTTTGAATGTTATTCCAAACTCTTGAGTCCATAAATTAAAAATGTATGAGCAAATGGCTCATGCCAGATTTTTGCTCTCAGATACAATCAGCAACAGCAATAAAGCACGCAAATGATAAATGCAATATAAGTTTTATCTGACCTACAGGCAATCTCAGGCTTATGAGCAGGTTCTTTTCCAAGAGTTTATTTTGTAAGTTGCTTAGAATCCAGAATCAGTTACTCACTGAAACTGTGCTACACTGTGGGGAGGCACCTAGGCCAGCCCTTCAAAGCCTGGCCTGAAGTGTGAAGGCTCCTAACTGCCTTTTGTTGTGGACTCTGAGTTAGAGAACAATAACAATGCGGTTACTTATTCAGTGTTAATGCATTTAGCAACAACTCAGAGGCAGGCTCTGCCTTCATTCAAAGTTTGTGAGGACCAAGGAGCCAGCTCCCAGGCACACAGCTTGTAGAGGCAGAATTTAAATCCAGGCACTCTGGTTCCTCAGCTAATGTTCTCAACCACCTCTCCCATAAAGAGCTAAGGAGGGAAGAGGGTGAGGAAAGGAGGGGTGGGCCAAAAAAGCTGCTCAGGTAGAAAGTGATGAGCGGAGAAGATAATTAGAATAAGGAGTTGAGAACAGCCAGCCCTCCCGGAGAGGGTGGAATGCTGCCTCCTATTCCTAATTCCTTTTAAACATTATTATTTTCTTTTCATATCCTCATTTATTCTATCTTCCTTTTCGCTTCCTTCTTGCACCACTTCAGATTCTGCTATTAAAGGTAAATTAGGTAATAGGAAACAGGATTGGAACGAGAACCCGGGGTTCTGGTTTGCCCATGCCTCAGGTCTCTGGGGACAGATTTTTAGCTCGAAAACCAGGAAAATACCTGGAAAACTAGGACTAGGTTGGTCATCTTTGTGTGTGTGTGACAGGAAGGAGACTCTATAGGGAAACCAGGAGGAAGGAAAATAAGGACCAAAGAGAATTCTCCGGAGCAGTGACCATGGGGACCCCGTGGGAGCGGAACTTCAAGCAGTGGCGTGGATGTTTGAGCTTTAAAGTTCAAGTGCATTGAGAACGTGAAGCAAAGGTTTCTGCTTGATCATTTCTCCCACATTCTTATGTAATATTTAGACACATGAAATTTGGCTCCAACAGAGCTCATGAGGTTTTGAGAGAGTATAGGGCAGAGTGGGAAGCAGCTTTATTTTAATGTAATGAAAGCAACTGGAAAAAAAACTCTGTTAAAAGTATCCTTGTCCCTACAGGAACGGATACTCAGATTACTTCATTATATTTTATGTTATTTTTCTTATTTAGATATTGAAAGAATGAGTAACAGTGCTATAACCTTAAATTCTATATATATAGATAATGAATAGACGTCGTGGTGATTATCAAATTATATCTTATTGAGAAAGAGGTTGAGATGCCCTGTAAAATTCTATGCTATCTGCTATGTTCTGCTATACTCTGTAAGTACAGATTTATTAACTCTCACTTGAATTACTGTCCTTTGTAAAATTCTAATTTGTTGAGAGTTGGAAATATTAGGTTGGAAATATAGAGGCCTGGTGCATGGAATTTGTGCACTGGAGTGGGGGGATCCCCTCAGCCAGGACTCCTTACCGCCCGCCTGCTCACTGTTCCTTACCACTCAGCTCACTGATCCTTACCGCTGCTGGGGAGGTGGGAGCCACCACCACTGTACTTGCCAGCCATGAGCCCAGCTTCTGGGTGAGCACCGCACCCCCTGTGGGAGCGCACTGACCACCAGGGGGCAGCTCCTGCATTGAGTGTCTGCAACCCTGGTGGTCAGTGAGCATCATAGCGACCAGTTGTTCTGGTTGTTCCTCCATATCAGGGGTCCTCAAACTACAGCCCACGGGCCACATGCAAATACAAATATTGTATTTGTTTCCATTTTGTTTTTTTACTTCAAAATAAGATATGTGCAGTGTGCATAGGAATTTGTTCATAGTTTTTTTTAAAAAACTATAGTCTGGCCCTCCAACGGTCTGAGGGATAGTGAACTGGCCCCCTGTTTAAAAAGTTTGAGGACCCCTGCTCCATATGGTCTCTTAGGCTTTTATTTCAGAGATGAAGGGAGAGGGAAATAGAAACATCAATGATGAGAGATAATCATTGATCGGCTGCCTCCTGCACAGCTCACCCCCCCCCCCCCCCACACACACACACCGGGGATTGAGCCCATAAGCCGGGCATGTGCCCTGATTGGGAATCGAACTGTGACCTCCTGGTTCATAGGTTGACACTCAACCACTGAGCCACGCCAGCCCAGAAAACTGTACTTTTACTAGGGTTTTTTGTTGTTGTTGTTGTTGTTGTTTTGTTTTTGCAAGATTTGAACAGCAAACCTCCATGGCTGACTAAAGAATTCTGAGTAATATAGAGTCATTGCAATGATTTATTCGAACTTCTAAAACTTATCACAACACAAAATAACAAACGCCAAAAAAGTATGAGATTAAAGAAAACCACCAATACTGTTTTGTGACTATCTTCTTTTTACAATTTACTATTTTTTACTCTTCCTCTACTCTTATTTACTTTCAATATCTTTCTAGTTTTATCCCCTTTTGTAAAAAAGGTGCCTTCCATCTTTATATTTCCTTGAAATAAAACATATCATTATATTATCTTCCTCCTCATAGCTGTGATTTGTATAAGATATATGGTTTTTATTCATCTTTTTAGTGAAAGAAACCTAATAGCCAGCATAAAAAAGGTCACACACATACACACCCCTAACTTCTGCAAGATATTGAATTATGAGAAATAAAAGATATATACTATTTTGTATCTTCAAGAACCTCAAGGTTAGCAGAATCAGGTTGTCTTTTCTCACTCTTCCTCCCTTCCATCTCCTGTTGTGGCAAAAATAATACTACCTTTTGTGGAAGATAAAGACATCATCCTCTTTCCTGTTCCTGCTTGTTCCTGCTAAGAGAGATTAATTTGCCAGGATGTGAGGATGTTGATCTTCATGAAAGCTAGTCTCTTGCCTAATTAGGAAAAGTTTTCTCATCCATATTACTAGCTGGCTTCCTGCTTCTCTCTAATGATAAATAATTTTGTCCTGGGTGAAATATATTGTTCATTCAATTGTAACTAGAGCAAGCATTACAATCAGGAAATACAGAACATAATAAAGAGCTTATCTTTTCTAAAGCCCTAACTCTACACCCTGCCTCAAAGAGTAGGTCTTAAATAACTACATCAAAACATTTTAAAACACATTTAATCAGAATTTCTTCAAGATTTTCAAAGTGATTTTGAGCATGTATTTTTTAAAGTGAACACTAAAAATCTACCGATGGGTGGATGATGCTTACTTTCTTTTTTAGGGGCCTGATTTGCTTCCTAACAAAATGATATTCTTATCCAAACATACAATGGCACCAAATCATAAAACAAATTTATTTTTATAATCATATACTTATTTAGTTTTTTGGCATTATATGATACTCTGAAATTTGCACACCAGAAATATTAACTGGATTTATGACTCAAATACTGAGTAGAAGCCACTCATTCAATCCTTCCTAAAAATATCAATCAAACAAGAAAACACCTAAATGAAAAACACTGATTTTCTAGAATAAAAATGAACTATTACTTTTGTACTAAGTAGGTGACTATTATATATTGCTGGTTAAGGAAAATGCAACAAGCAGAGATCATGACACTCCGATGAGGACACATCCATTCACTTTGTTTCATGAGTTCAACTTTGCACCTTTGCTTCACATATCTTACACAGAACAACTTAGTGGGTACAAGCTCTTCCTAACGTTTTTTTCGCCCACCCCAAACTGCCTCTTGTTCTAAAGTAGAACATGACTAATTGCTTTAGTTGGGAAAGTGTGCAGTTGCATGGTCCTCCTAGCTTGACTGTTGCCTTAGAACACTGTGCAATAAAAGACTATTCATAGCAAATTCGTCCTCCCTTTGAAATGTGAAATAAATTTCTTCCATTAAAGTCCTAAGGTGAACAAGAGTCAGTAGAAATTTCACTAAAATCTCTTCCCTTTATGCATGTTATTCTTTGTTCAACTTTAAATATATATATATATATATATATATATATATATATATATATATATATATATATATATTGATTTCAGAGAGGAAGGGGAAGGAAGAGAAAGATAGAAACATCAGTGATGAGAGGGAATCCTTGATTGGCTGCCTCCTGCACGTTGTACTGAGCCTACAATCCAGGCATGTGCCCTTGACTGGAATCAAACCTGGGACCCTTCAGTCTGCAGGCCGATGCTCTATTCACTGAGCAAAACCGGCTAGGGCTGTCCAACTTTTTATGCAACCAAAAGAGATGACACCAGATTTAGGCCAAACCCTGAGTGGAAACAACAAGGAAAAAGAACCACATTACCATCTGCTTGGAATGTCAGCATCTTGACAATAAAGGGATTGCAAGTGTGGTAATGTGATATATCGCAGAAGTTAAGACGAAGGACTTTTGGAGTATTGGATATATTGACTGAGACACTTTGAATAGTTTACTTAACTGAGTTTCAACTTCCTAATCTATTTAAAGTATCAATAATACCTTCATTATAGGTTTGTTTGAAAGATAAAATTAAATTATCTATGCACTGACACACAGCTTTACACATAGTAAGTGCTCAGTAAATTATATACAGCTCCAGAATATCACATTTCTCAAAGCAGATATATTTGGTGAAAAGAGAATCCTTGCTTTTAATGTTTTACCAAAAGATATAAAATTCTTTAAAAAGATATTAAAAATGGATTACAGCAGGTAATTACTACAAATGTGCTAAAAGAAAAATGTTATAATCCTGGGGACCATTTGGTAATTTAAGTAAAATAACATTAACTTCAACCAAATGAAATGAAAGCATTTCTAAATTATTGTATAGAGTTCAAAGAAATAACAACAACAAAAAAATTCCTTGAAGTCATGAAAACACCTGAATATCTTTTTATCTCCTAGTTTTCCTGTCTGAAGATATATATGAAAGGCTTTAACAATTTGAAATTTATGACACACATACTTCTTTAAAATATTTTGGAGTAAAAGCCATTTAAAAGAAACATAAAGGGTTTGTGGGTGGGCTAGTCTGCTCACTCTAGCAGTCCATTCTTACTTGATACCGAAGTTACATCTGGGACTTTGTTTTTGGCCAGAATAGCTTTGGCAGAGACTTGAACCTTATTAACTGGATAAAAGCTTGTGTCTCTGAAGACCTGGATGATCTTTTAACATTTTTAGATCAGTTGTGGGGTCAGTCTCAATTTTTATGATGTAGCCTAATGTTAATACTAGCTTCTGTGGATTTAAGATCTAGAAACTTTGGTCTGATTTTGAGTAAGAAGAAACCTGGGTATAGAAGCCTTATTCCCACACTTGCAAATGCTGACGACACATTGCAAACTCAGAGCTCACAAATCATGTCTGTACTGTTTGTGAGGTATTCCCGTCTGCTCATGCCAAGCACAGAGTAGGCTCTGAATGAATAAGCCAGCTCTTTGCCCCATCACTTTGTTGGATTACATGCCTAATCGAAGAATTAAGATTTCAATTTAGTTGGATGTTTGTTGGTCCCTTTGCTTCTTCTTGTGGGGTTTTCCGTCCATTCTGGAACCCAATTCTCAGGTTTCTCTTTGGATCTGGCCATCGGCCCATTCCCTAAGCCCTGGGCTGTATCATACTTCCATGATTAATGATTTCAATATATAATCCCATCATTTCCAGTTAAGGTTAACAGCTCAACATAATTTTTTGACTCCCCATCTAATTTGTTATTCAAGGAACACTCTACTTTATCTCATCTCCTCAACTTCTACCATGGGACAAGCTTCTGCAGTTTTACAACTAAGAAACATTATAAACAAACTGCAAAAGCAGCAGAGAAAATTTATATCTTCCCAGAACAAATACTAAATCAATCTTTATGCTTAGCTAAACCAAATAACTTCAGACTTTGCTTTTTGCATAAAATCCATGAAAAAGGATAACTAAAGAGGGCAGCAGAAAGGACTCAGTCATATTAATTAACATGGGCTCGTGGTTTGATTAATTCTGGCTTGAACTTAGAAGAAGCAATTCATTGCTACATTAGATGATCCTAATTCAGTAAGAATTTCCCTACAGGTCTTACTAGTTAAATGTATTATTATTTTTATCCTCATAATAATTATTGTTTTCCTTGTCTGCTTATTTGTCTATTGCATATCTTATTTGCAGAAATCTCTGTTCAAACTTTTTTGATTAGTTTTTATTGTGTGGTTTGTTTTCTCATATTAAACTTTGGAAGTTCTTCAAATATTATGAATACAAGTCCTTTATCAGTATGTGATTTATAAGTGTTTCTTCCAAGTCTTTGGCTTGTCTTCACATTCTCCCAAGAGAAGACAAGATCCTGAACCTCAGGGACTTCTGTGTTCTTTCCATAGAAAAAAAGTCTCCTCTCTGACTTTTATAGATCAAAATTTGTTTGCTTACCTTTTTTATTTTGATAAAGTCCAATTTCAATATATTTAATTCATTATGATTTTTACTTGTATCTTAGAAACATTTGCCTAGGATAACTTTTATAGTTTTAGATTTTACACTTAGGTCTATAATTCATTGTGTGTATATGTTATAAGCTATGGAGAATGTTTTTTTTGGCATATAGATATCTATTGTTTGCACACCATTAATTGGAAAAAAACTATTCTTTCTCCACTGAATTGCTTTTGGACTTTGGTAAAAAATCAACTGAAGATATATGAGTGGGTCCATTTCTAAACTCTATTATATTATACTAGAGGCCAGGTGCATGAGATTCATGCACTCAGGGTGGTTGGGGTCCCCTCAGCCAGACCTGTGCCCTCTCACAGTCCAGGAGCCCTTGGGGGATGTCTGACTGATGGCTTAGGCCTGCCCCCTATAGGAGGACAGTCGGACATTAATTAGCGATGCCGCAGAGGTGGGAAAAGCTCCCACCACCACTGCTGCGCTCGCCAGCCATGAGTCCAGCTTCTGGCTGAGCAGCACCCCCACTGTGGAAGCGCATTAACCACCAGGGGGAAGCTCCTGCATTGAGCATCTGCCCCCTGGTGGTCAGTGCACATCATAGCTACCAGTCATTCTGCCATTAGGTCGATTTGCATATTAGCCTTTTATTATATAGGATTGATCTATGTATCTAATTTTATGCTAACCTCATACTATTTTGATGACTGTCAATTTACAATGTTTTGAAGGCAGATAATGTAAGTTCTCCTAGCTTATTACTCTTTTACAAAGATATTTTTTAAACTTGTTCTTGATCTTTTTTCATTTATATATGAATTTCAGGATTACGGTAATGCTGGTTTCACAGAATGTGTTATGAAGTATTCCTCTTTGATTGTCTTAAAGATTTTATGTAGTATTAGTACCTATCACTTTCTTCATAAATGTTTGGTAGGATTCATAGGTAAAGCCATCTGGGACTGGTGTTAACTTTGAACTTTGAGGATGCTTGATCAAGGAGGGCAAGAATTTACTGACTTGGAGACACTGTCTGAAGACAAGCGATAGCAACCTATTACAGGTATTGGTTTACCTTTTGAGCTGCAGTAAGATCAACCCCCCAAGGTTTATGAAATACTTGATCCCAAAACATTAACACCCAAAGAATAAAGCATCCAACCAACGGCCCTCTTCACAGCAAAGAAGGTATAGCAATGGACTGCATCACATACCACACAACCCAAAAGTAACTGGAATATGTTTCTAAAGATTCAACTGAAGCAACAGATCAGAGAGAAAAATCTAAAAGGAGAGTGTGACATTTTTTATTATGCTGTACTGACATTAAATCAGATGCCGCTATACTGCTGCATCCAAAATAGAAAGAATATATGGGATCTTAAATCCAAGCTATAGAAGCAGGATGGTGCCACTTACCATCACAGTTGAGGAGGATTATACTAATATCTAGTGGGAGGAGTCCAGTAATGCTAACATTCTACAAGACATAGGACTAATCTACTACCAAGTTTTATCCTGTCCCAAATGCCAATAATGCTGAAGCTAAGAAATCCTGCCTTAGAGTATATACATTTACCATGGAACTTCTGTGCTACCAGGGAATTTAGGCCTCCTTGTGGCAAGAAAAAGAGTTGCTGCCATGCTGGAGTAATCGGCTCTCATTGGTAGAAGGTGGTAGGGCTGCTTTTACCCAAAGGGATGGGGAGGAATACATATGGAACTTGCGACCCTTCTCATACTCCCCATCCCTTAATTATGAATGGACATGAGCAACTATTCCTGCTACGAAAGGAATGGTTACCAAGGGCTCAGATCCATCAGAAATAAAGGTTCAAGTCAAACCAACCAGGTAAGCCAGCCAGAATCCTTAAGTGATAACTGAGGGTGAGAAAAATATAGGATGAATAATGGAGGAGAGACTGGATGAGCAACACCTTCTGTCTCATGACCAACTGCAGGAAGGGGGATTGCAGTTTATCCTATTAACGTCCTTCTACCTTTTCCCTGGGGAAAAGAGGCCCATGGGGATCACTGAGGAGCTGCCCCCTAACACACAGGGATAGTTGGCACAAGGTGTGGCCTGTGATCGCCAAGAAGGTGCTAAGGTCAGATTTCTCTTCAAGAAAGAACTTGCCACAAGGTGTGCAGCTAGCTGACCGCCTCGGGCTGCCAGGTTGGTAAGATCTGCTTCCACTTCTAATTGCTGGTTTTGCTTTCTTTCTACTTAGTATAAAGTGCTATGTGTGCATGTAAAGTTGGAAAAACAGACAGACTGATTTATAATTAACATGAATTATAATATATAATTGGTAGTGGCTGTCAGGTGCCTATGATTGCTGTTAGCATTTAGCTTCCTTGTTAACATTATTCCCTCCAAGAAAAAGTTATTAATTTGCATTTCAATTTATATTTCTTTTTGTACACTCTGCAATGGAAAGGAAATGCATATTTAATTGTAAGTTTTACCTGCAGACCTTGGTTGGTTAACAAGGGAGATGGAATTAATAAAATGATCTTATCTGAGGGATATAGTCTCTGCTTTTTGCTTATTATCACCATTAAGTCTGTACTTTGCCTCTTTTCACAATGGCTCTTTATTCGACTTCTGTTTAATCTTACCATTGACCATTTCCTAGTTGTGTCTTTTTCTTCATCATGCGACATCTTAGCAAAATTTATTTGTGGTACATATTTAATGCACTTGGATGCAGAAGTTGAGGCAAAAAGTAAGTTTATAGTTGTAAGTATGCAAAACACAGAGTTTATTCTTGTATTATCATTTATTAATTATTGTATTATTTTCCATATGAACAACTATCAACCTACTTTTTGCCACACTCTATATAACTTTTAAATTTGGAATATCCCCTTTGCACATGATTTCTTGCTTTCATTTAAAATGTTTTGTTGATGATATTACAGCACATCTGTTTGAGGAGTGATTTTCTTTTTCAATAATTTTAAAATTTTACTTATCTTTCTACCTTCCTTCCTCACTTCTTACCTTCCTCCCTTATGATAGTTATTTAGCTCCTGCCTAAAATGCTTACATTCTTTTTTCTTGCCATGCAGGTCAGTGTAGCCTCATGGCTATTAGTCTCAAGGCTTTGATTATTTGCTTGCTCGGGTACATTTATATAATTAAGGTGGGGTATTTTTATTCTTTCTTTAGTAATTAAAAGTAGCCCTGACCGGTTTGGCTCAGTGGATAGAAGGTCAGCCTGTGGATTGAAGGGTCCCAGGTTCGATTCTGGTCAAGGGCATGTACCTTGGTTGCAGGCACATCCCCAGTAGGGGGTGTGCAGGAGGCAGCTGATCAATCTTTCTCTCTCATCGATGTTTCTAACTCTCTATCCCTCTCCCATCCTTTCTGTAAAAAAATCAATAAAATATATTTTTTTAAAAGTAAAACCCTAAGAAGTAGGTAAACTGCAGTATGAAAAAAAAAAAAAACCAACAACACAAAAACCAGAATCATCTAACATTAATTTTACCATGAAGAGGCAAAAAACTGAAAAAAATGTAATGTACATACTAGTGGATATATCCAAACTGAAAAAGACTAGGAGACATTAGCTTTGCTTTGGAAAGTGGTTTAGCCCAGATGTCTTCATACTGCTGCATCCAAAATGGGAAGAATATACGGGATCTTAAATCCAAGCGATAGAAGCAGGATGCCACTTACCATCGCAGTTGAGGAGAACACTAATATTTAGCGGGTGGAATCCAGTGATGCTAACATTCTACAGGACACAGGACTAATCTACTACAAAGTTTTATCCAGTCCCAAATGCCAATAGTGCTGAAGCTAAGAAACCCTGCCTCAGAGGGCATACATAACAGCTACATGGGCCAGGAAATAATTGTTCCAAAATAGTTCTAGTGAATAGGTGAATAAACACTTGCACTGTCTATGATATAGATATGAACAAAGTTGATATAGATATAATCAAAGAATTCTGTACAAATGTTGCAGGTAAAGTTAATCAGTGCCAAGTTAATTTGCTGGCCTGAGTAAATTGTATATTTTAATAACTTTTGGGGTTTTCTTATCTGCAGAAAATTCACCAGATTAGAGGATTAACATACTAAAAGGTTTGTGTGGTTTTTTTTGAAGAAAGAAATAACCTCAAGGATGAGAATTAACACAAGTATAATCCATCACTGTCTGATTTGAGAATTGAACCAACCTACATCCACATAACTTAATTATTAGGACTGAGAACTGAGCTCACCTGTGTCAACATGACTTAGGTGTTTGTTCCAGGAAAATTCTCTCTGAGGAAGATAAGAATATAACCAATAAATAATTTTCCTTTTGGCTTCAAAAAATCTGTACAAACCAATTTGGGCAAACAGTTTGCTCTTCTAGACAAACAGCTAACCTGTCAGGACAATAGATTGCTCACCTGGCCAACAGCTCATTTATTAACCGATGTTTTACTTAGTGGGTCTGCTTCAAGACCTTTGCCTGACCGGGTCCACCAAATTTCTGCCGCGAACTGTCCATTCCCAATTAGTTTATCATCCTGAAAGATCTACTTTAAGCCAATTTTAACCAGATTGCAAATCTGACAGATATCCCGCTCTGACCTTCCATTCAGAGGCAAGACTGATACTAAATAAGTGACGTTCACTCTTACTACAGTGGGCGTGATAAACTTAGCTTTGCTTGTTTGATATATTTTCTGTGCTCTTGGAGGGGTAGTTGATGGTAATAGCCATAGTACTTCCAGCAGAACCTCACTGCTACCCACACCATTCACATACCACCATCAGCTCCATAAAACTCTACTGATTCCAACTGGACTAATATTAAAAAAACAAAAATTTTAAAACACATTAAAATTACTAGTAAGAGAAGAAAAATTCTCCTGTATGAAACTTTTCTCATTTGTCTGAGGAAGGGTTATTTGACTAAGCAGATGCTTACAGTATAAGCCTTGTTAATCATAAACTTAGACAATACATTTGGATATGAACAAAATATAGGCAATAATGATATCTGGACTGCATGACCTTGGACAAGGCATCTAACCTATCTAAGTCTCAGATGCCAGAACTGAAAAATAATGATAATAAAAAGAAAATTACTAACACATACTTATGACTTACTATCTCTGATGTGAAAACTGAAATTATACTTTTCTGATCTGGGGATAAACAATACTGGGGCCAGGCAAAAAACAGCTACATGGGCCAGGAAATAATTGCTCCTAGAAGATGCTCCAACTAAAACAATCCATTTAATGAAATTAACTGCTTTTACATCAGTACTTGCACCAAGCCCTTTTGCCTCACTGTGCCCAGTAATTCATAACTCTCATGTCATAATCTGCTCAATTCCAGTCAGTCACTTGCTTTGCAAAATTCCTCCCAAAATCTATTATAAGTTCAGATTCTAATACTATATATATATATATATATATATATATATATATATATATATACACACACACACACACACACACACATATATGTATACATATATATGTTTATATATATATAAACATATATATGAGTACATACATATACACACATATACACTCACATAGGTATACACACATATACATATATATGGTATTATATATATATTTTATATATGTCATATGTATTTTTTTTCTCCTGACTTCGTCTTTTGAGACTCTAGAATAATATCCCCCGTTTTTGTCTTCTGACTTCCCCTTTTGAGATCATAGAGGGATATTCCCCTTTCTTGCACTATTTTTAATAAATTCAGTTTTATTGACTCTGACTTTGGCAGGGTCCTTTTGGGGTTTAACATATGATACAGGCCTTCTAAGTATCATATATGTATTAATTTCTTTAATCCTCAAAATAGCCCTATGAGGTAGATAATATTTTTATCCACATTTTACAAAAGAAGAAACTGGGATCTCTAAAATTTAAATAACTTAGAAAAATGCTTTTATGAGGTTTAATATAATAATGCAGGGGAAAAAAGCCCAGTATAGCTGCTAGCACAAAGTAAAGTTTATACAATCTAATTTTTTTTCCTGTTATGTTAATAATACAAGGGTAAAAGTAATCATTTCACCAAAAAGATAACTACCATAGAGCTGGGAGAATGGCATACATTTTTCTAATTCTTTTTTTTAAAAAAATATATTTTATTGATTTTTCACAGAGAGGAAGGGAGAGAGATAGAAAGTTAGAAACATCGATGAGAGAGAAACATCGATCAGCTGCCTCCTGCACATCTCCCACTGGGGATGTGCCCGCAACCCAGGTACATGCCATTGACCGGAATCGAACCTGGGACCCTTCAGTCCGCAGGCCGACGCTCTATCCACTGAGCCAAACCGGTCTCGGCATTTTTTTCTAATTCTTAAAATGTTTGACAACAAGAAGTTAGAAGTTAGGTAAGTTCAGCAAATGCTCATTTATTACTATTATGTGAAAAATAACATATTTTTAAAATTTAATTTTTATTGAACTTATTTGGGTGATACTGGTTAATACAATTATATAGGTTTCAGGTGTACAAGTATATTATATTGTGTGTTCACCATCCAAAGTCAAGTCTTCTTCCCTCACCATTTATCTATCCATCCCTCCCCCCACCATACTGTCGTCCATTTCTATGAGTTTTATTATTATTATTATTATTAATCTCATCACCTTTTAGGAATACTACTCAGCCATAAAAAAGAAGTAAATCTTACCCTTTGCTATAGCATGGATGGACCTGAAGAGCATTATGCTAAGTGAAATAAGCCAGTCAGAGAAAGACAAATACCAAAATATTTCACTCATATGTGTAATCTAATGAGCAAAGTAAACTAACAAACAAAATAGAAACAGACTCATAGATAGATTATAGACTGACAGCTGTCAGAGGGGAGGGAGATGGCAGGAAATATATACTTATAATGTATGTTAGTTTTCTAATAATATATTATTTGATTAAAAATAAGGATGTTTCATTTTATTTTTATATCTTTTTAATCCTTGATCTAGAGTGAGCATATGACAGTCTGAGGAGTTTTGTATTTCCTGAGCTGAGAAGCTAAGCGGGTTTTGCCACATATGATGTAAACCAGGAGTTTTCTGTAAAAGTCCAGGTAGTAAGTACTCTGGGCTTTGCCCTCCATGTGGTTTCTGTTACAACTACTCAATTTTACCATCATAGCACAAAAACAGCCATAGGTCATCCTATATAGTAAGAGGGGAATATGCTAATTATCTGTTACGCCGGTAAGTCACAACCAGATCAGCCAGGCTGCGTCCCTGCCCTCTGCTCAGGCAGCTGCAAAGCTCACGAGGGGCAGGACGCACTGTCCAGGCACCCGGTGTGGACCGTCGGCGGGTCCCTGGATGGAGGGATGGACGGTGGAGGCTTTCCGGAGGGAGGTGCTCCTGCTTTGCGGCAGCAGTGCCCAGGCTGCGCTGGCCTTGGCCACCCTCACTGGGCTGGGCATCCCAGGTAGGGAATGGGAGCCCGATGGCGGTGGGGAGGCCGGGGGAAGGGGGGGGGGGGGCAGCAAACACCTGGCTGGGGATGAGCCCTGGGCTGGGGGTTAACGCCCTCCACCCAAGGGAAGCTTTAAGAGGGAAGGAAGGCTCCTCCCTCTTGCTCACCCCCCCCCCCCCACACACACACACCCACCCCTGCCTGGGCATCCTCTCTCTCTGGCTCCATTTTCTCCCCTGCCAGGGCCAGGGTTCTTGTTGGGGGCCCAGTCTGTACCCCAGGTCTCCCTTAAGAGTCAGGGTGAACCCTTGGGGGAGCCAGGAGATTGGCGGGGGTCGGGGCAGAGGGACCAGCAGCCTAGCAAGTCTGGGGGGAAGTAACCAGGTGGGGGAGGGGTGGAATAGGCAGGGGCCTCAGGGGCACCTCCCCCCCCCCACACACACACTATGGATGAGCGGCTGCTGAGGTCGCCCCCTCCAGGTGGGGGCCGGGGGGATCTGGGGCTGGTGGGTGGGGAGCCTGGGGGCCCTGGCGAGCCTCCTGGTGTGGATGGGGGGGAGGGAGCAGGCGTTGTCCCAGGAGGCCGAGGGAAGCATGACATTGGGGCCATTCTGCAGCAGATAATGACCATCAGGGACCAGAGCCTGGACGAGGCCCAGGCCAAGAAACACGCCCTAAACTGCCACCGAATGAAGCCAGCTCTCTTCAGTGGCCTGTGTGAAATCAAGGAGAAGACCGGCCTCGGCACCCGAAGCTCCAGGAGGAGGAGCCGGTGGACCCCCAGCTTATGCGCTTGGACAACATGCTTCTGGCTAAGGTGTGGCTGGGCCTCAGAAAGGTGGGGGCAGCTTCTGGGGGCGGCGTGTCCCCTGACAACTCCATGGAACACTCGCCCAGATCCGCTATATCTGCCACTCAGAGCTGGAGAAGTATGAGCAGGCATGTAACAAGTCCAGGAACCACGTCATGAATCTGCTGAGGGAGCAGAGCCGCACGAGGCCCGTGGCACCCAAGGAGACAGGGCGGGTGGGAGCATCATACACCGCAAGTTCAGGCCACCCCGATGCAGCTCGGGCAGAACACCTGCGAGGCCGTCATGACCCTGCGCTCCCGGTTCCTGGATGCCAGATGGCAACGCCGGAACTTCAGCAAACAGGCCACCGAGGTCCTACATGAGTATTTCTATTCCCACCTGAGCAACCCGTATCCCAGTGAGGAGGCTAAGGAGCAGCTCGCCAAGAAGCGTGCATCACCGTCTCTCAGGGCTCCAACTGGTTTGGCAACAAGCGGATTCGCTATAAGAAAAATAGCGGAAAGTTTCAAGAGGAGGCAAACATCTATGCTGTCAAGACCGCCGTGTCTGTCACGGGGGGTGGGGGGTGGGGGGGTGGGCACAGCCGCACCAGCTCCCCGACACCCCCTTCCTCCGACACCCCCTTCCTCCGCAGGCTCTGGCGGCTCTTTCAATCTTTCAGGGTCTGGAGACATGTTTCTGGAGATGCCCTGCTTCCCAGGTGGAATCACTCTAACACTCAATGGGCCCAGCGGCTACGGAGATAACCTCGTAGAGGCCAGATGGACAGCCCTCGGGAAATGAGGGCAAACGGCGCTGAAAGGAGGCTGTGACTCCGTCCTCAATGACGTCCCCAACAGAAGGACCAGGGAGCGCTCATTCTGACACTTCCCACTGCTCTCACCCATCAGGCCAAAGGGTGGGGGCTCAGAGGTGACTGGATGAGAGGACAAAGGCATCCAGAGGACAAGCCCCAGACACAGGAGAAGCACAAGATGGAGAAGGGCAAATGGGGTCGCCCTACACTAGCTGACTCAGTTCTGGGGTTGCTGACTACATGGCAAGGCGAAGGGGGTCCCCTAAGGGGAAGGTGGGGTCTGCCTCCTCTTTTTTCCCTTCTTTTCAATCTTTTTCTTTCCCCATTTCTTACACAGAAACACACCCAGAAGTCTATCTTTCAGATCCTCTCTCTCTCTCTCATAGACACATACACAACTATTATGTTTCTTTCTCTCATATATAGATACACAACTATTGTTTCTCTATAGACACATATACATTGTCTCTCTCTCAGACACACATATGACTATTCTCTCTCTCTCTCTCTGGTTTCACCCATTCTCTCTCCCCCACCCCTTATCTGCTCTGGGATCTGTGGAGATGCCAGCCTTGCCCTATCTACCAGAGATGCCAAAAATGGGGACACACTCCCTGTGCCTCCCACCCCTCCCACCCTTCCCACCCCTCCCACTCCAGACGGCTTTATTATCTCATATGCAGCTCATCTCAAACCAATAGAATTGCTCAGTGAAAAAAAAAAAAAGAGGAAGGAGGGAGGGAAAAACTTTATAAAGGAGTCAGTAGACAGCAGAGTTAAAGAAGGAGAGAGGATGTATGAGTGAACTGTAGGAGCTATAATGAAAATCAAGTATAATTGTGTACTGGGGACAGATTTTAAAAGTAAGAGTCAGAGAAGAAAACAGATTAATGATAGTGAATAATTTAGGCAGGTAGATAGATATTAAAACAGTGGAAGTAAGTAGAGAAGAATGTATGGGAAAGGTAGGATGAGAGAGAAAGAGGGAGGAATGAAAAGTTTTAAAGGGGAGCCAGTAGAGCTTGAAAGGAGAATGGGAAGAAGGAAGAAATGGGGGAGGGAGCAAAGCAGGTCTGAGGGAGGAAGTGAACAAAAAATTAAGGTGGGAAGGAAGGAAAAGGGGAGGGAGGGCAGGGGTAAAGATAAAGGAAAGAAGGAATGTGGGAAGGGAGGGAGGGTAGGAGAAAGACCGAAAGAAGGATGATGAAACAGAAGTAGGAAATAAGGAGGGGAAAAAAGTTTATAAATGATGAGTCAGTAGGAAAAAGTGTTACATAAAGGAGAGAGAAAAATGGTGTGAGAGGGAGAAACCAATAAGGGAGTCAAATACAATTGTGTGTGAAGAGGCTAAAATTAAAAAAGAAAGTTAATAGGGGTGACCAGGCCAGCAGGGGAGGGCAGTTATGGGTGTCCAGGCCAGCAGGGAAGGGCAGTTAGGGGTGACCAGGCCAGCAGGGGAAGGCAGTTAGGGAAATAGGCAGGCAGGTAGAATGGTTAGGGCAGGCAGGCAGGTGAGTGGTTAGGAGCCAGAGGTCCTGGATTGCGAGAAGGATGTCCAACTGCCTACCTGAGGACTCCTGGATTGGAGAGGGTGCACGTCGGGCTGAGGGACCGCCCCCCATTCATGAATTTTGTGCACTGGGACTCTAGTCCTATATAATAAAACACTAATATGCAAATAGACTGAACAACAGAACGACCAGTGGAACGACCAGTCACTATGATGCACACTGGCCCCCTGTCTGCCCCCCTGTGGCGGTGATCAGGGGGTGGGGCCGGCGGACAGCGCCAGGTCGCCAGCCAAGACGGGTGCCAGCAGGGGCCTGCTGATCGCCCTGCCCACCAGTCTCCCCACAGATGGCCCAGATCACCAGCCTGGCATAGGGAACCTACCCTATATATTGTGAACAGTCTATTAGATTTAAAAATTAAAATCTGGCAAGGCTACTCTAACACTGAAAAAAACAGGATGATGCAGCAATGACATGCATGGACTCTGGCTTGCACATTTTGTGGTCAGCCCTGATTCTCACACTTATAACAGTGTGACAAAGTCAATTACTTAACTTCTCTCCGCTTCAGTTTTTCCACCCATAAGATGGGGAAAATGGTATTACTGCATCAGAAGGATCATGTTATGTACTACTTTTTATAACCAGGGCAAAAAAATGTAGCTGCCCATACAACAGCAAGATACCTTTCAGTTGAAAAGTATGGTCACTGGTGCATGCAGTGTTCCAGATTGTGAAAGGGATGTCCGACTGCCAGTTTAGGCCTGACATCCCCCAAGGGGTCTCGGATTGCGAGAAGATGCACGCTGGGCTAAGGGACCTCCCCCAGGCCCCACGTGCATGAATTTTATGCACCAGGCCTCTAGTGGGTGAATTATAATAAAACTTTATTTACAAAAACAGTTGGCAGGCAGTTTTTAGTCTGTGGATCTTCTACGTGCAATTCTAAAAACTTCCATAGAGAATTTTTTTTTTTCCTGATTTCCTACTCAAGTTTGACATTATTGGGAAGTGCTCATTCATCAATGCAACATTGTTTCTCTATTTCCATGCCTATCTTTTCAGGGTTGTCATGACATTTAATATTGTACTTGGGTGGCTTCTGTGACAAAATAAAGACATAAGTAAACTGTGGCTTGGAAACTATTTAGCTGCTGTACTGTGTAGGACATGAAAGTCTGGATGGTTCAATGCTGGCGTCGCCTGGCTGTCCCTTAGAGAAGGCGGTCTCTGTATGAGCTTAGACAATTTCACTAGAGATAAATGAACTATTTTGTCAAATTCAGCACTCGATCCAGTTTCATTATTTTAGAATAAAAAACTGTTTGGTGATAAGCTTTGTTTACACTTGGCAAGTGTTGCTTCCTTTTCTGAGAGGGGGAAAAAAAGACAAAAAAGCTCATAAAAATTTCAAAAAGCTTTTGACTTCAAATAGTTCTTGCAAAACTGCATTTGGATAAGTTAAGTGTGGAGGAATCAAAACCATATGGATTATACTTCTTTTAAAATAAACATTGATTCAGGAATTGAGGGAAAATTCTTAGAAAAGTAGGGTTTAGTCTTCACAGACTCCAAATAGTCAAAAACAACGTTAAGAAGTTTGATAAACTCAAGGCACAGCTGGTTTTACCCATTCTTAATTATAGTGTTTTCATTGTATATCATGTAAAAATAAACAGTCACAGGAGTGGCCTACATTCAGTTACTTTAGAAGAGAGTGAAGATTTTTTATACATGCCTAGCATAACCTTTGCCCAAATTCTGGATTTGAGGTAAATCATATTAAAGTATTTGAAATGTTAAAATGTTAAGCACTTGTCACTCATCATATTTTATTTTAAAACTAGAGGCCCAGTGCACAAAATTAGTGCACTGAGGGGGGTTTCCCTCAACCCGGCCTGCACCCTCTCACAGTCTGGGAGCCCTCGGACTGTTATGGTGCTTGCCAGCCATGAGCCTGGCTTCTGTGGGAGCACACTGATCATCAGGAGGCAGCTCCTGCATTGAGTGTCTGACCCCTGGTGGTCAGTGCACATCATAGCAGTCAGTCATTCCGTTGTTTGGTCAATTTGCACATTAGCCTTTTATTATTTTAAAATGTCCAGTCTTTTTCTCCAATCAGAATTAACAAAGCATTCTGAATTCTATACACGATTTTCATAAGGTGACTTACTCTGATGTAACTCTATACATTCACCAAGATTAATATTTAATTTAATATTACATACTATAAGGCTTTTCAAGTTGACACATAAAATTAACTATCACATGCTCTAAGATGTTAATTTCTTTGTGATAAATTGTGTAACTTAAAACATACTATAGAGAACCTGGGTGTATAAGCAGCTTTTCTATGAAAATCATTGTCCCAGGGCCTTCAGTACATCTCTCATATCAAAACCACAATAAATAAGGATTTTTAAAAGGAAGATGTTTTCCTAAAATGAAACAACACATTCATCAGCCTTTCTTGTTGTGAGATTTTACACCATGTCAACTGAACAGGCTCAATTTTAGGTCATTCATTATTTTTTACAGAGAGGGAGGGAGAGGGATAGAGAGTTAGAAACATTGATCAGCTGCTTCCTGCACACTCCCTACTGGGTATGTGCCCGCAACCAAGTTACATGCCCTTGACTGGAATCGAACCTGGGACCGTTGAGTCTGCAGGCCAACGCTCTATCCATTGAGCCAAACCAGTTAGGGTTCATTTTTTTTTAATATGAAAAAATAGTAAAAAATATTCTATTGCTCTAAAACATCCAGCATGCAGTACAACTAATATTTTTAAATGATTAAAAGGAAAAAGCTACATTTCCTTTCTTGTGGTACTTCATATTTTGGTTTCTAGATTAAGATGTTTTTAATATTCATTCAATATTGATTAAATACTGGCATCTTCCATATGAAAACTAAATTGAAAGCATATTTATTTTGCAAGCAAATATTAAGCAACATGTGAGTTAAAAAACCTAAGTTAAAAATTAGTGTACAAAATTTGTTAAATTAAGCACATGTAAAATGGACTAAAAATCATAAACCCTTATTCCTCTTTATTTATCAAGCATAAATGCTTTTTTCCCCTTCACATAAAAATTATAATTTTAAATTAATGGATGTTCATTTTCTTTCCCCCCTTGGTCTTTAAATTCCAAATAGTAGAGTCTAAGCTCTTGGCTTCATAAATGTGAATGGACCTTGGTACTTTTCCCCTGGGCGTCAAGGAGCATCACTTTTGGCAGAGTTCCATAAAAATTGTCAGATCATATTGATCAAAGAAATCAAAATAGCCCCTTAGCTCATTGCACTTTATTATTGATTATGCTGCTCTGTCACGTCAACTGGAAACAAAAGCTTCCACGAGGGTTTGAAGTCATTCTTTCTCAGGTGTGAGGAAGTTTGATTTAGTCTAAGGGTTGAAGCGTTTTTACATGCATGTCCAGCTCCCAGTCTGACCACAGTGTTCTGCATCCTGCTGCAGCGTCATCTTGAACATACCAGCTATAACCCATAATTGGTACCTTGAGCGCCAGTTTTTCCCTGTGACCACAGAATGCAAAGGGAGTATTTCTGTCAGTCACAGTTATGTTCCCCCTCCAGGGTGATTTGGCATTCTTAATGCTATTTGAACCCCTGTTCTCTCCCTCAAAATTATTTTTTAAACACATTTTAAACTAAAAGTAATTCCATTTACTAGGAATCCCATGCTATCGAGAAATATTGTGCTGAAATTATAATGATGCATAGTTCAGTAAAGATAAAAAATCATAAACTATCTTATTGAATAATAAAATGTATAATTTTAAAGATTAGACTGGAAAAATTGTACAAGAATGAAAGATAAGGAAACTGAGGAACGCTAAGACACCTAAATTACTCAGATCTCCCTGGTAGACATGACAACTTCTAATGCCTTATTAATTGCTCAGGGTTTATAACACCAGGTTTGCATGTTTGGTGAATGCCATATGTTGTAACATTTTCCCTATGATTCATGATGCACATTAGTATATTAAAGGCTCTGCAGTGAAGAATCTTGAGCTTGGTTATCTTTCTTTCTCTTTTACTAATTAATATCCCGACAGGCTAGTGCTTTCTGTAATACATTATTGGAAATATGATGCTAGATCCTGCAGCTGGTGTAAAGGATAATCAATGGAGAAAAGGGATGTTTGCAGAGGAGAAAGGCAGTGGTGAGAGATCAAAAAGAGCACTAAAGAAAAGTACAGTGGTTTTTGATCAGGATTAAACACTAGTGACCAGTGCTATAAAGTTGTAGGCAAAACGTATTAACAGCAATTTGGCTTCTTTCATCTGATTGTGAAAGAAAACACAAAACAGTTAGGAGAGATAACTGTACTACCTGAAATTGGGTATTGTTTATTTTAGCAACAGCTAAAACTTTCTATATGTGAAGTTAGAAGGGGGAGATTGATTGAGAGAAAAAAAATTAGAGATCACAAACAAAGCTTCCAGTAAAGAGATTAGATAAAAGCACACAGGCTTATCATCTCTCCCTTCCAAAATCCAATATTGTTACAATCATATGGGAAGACTCATTATTGTTACGATGTCAAGTCTTTCCAAATTGACCTGTAGAGTCAAGGAAATCTCCATTTAAATCCTAGCAAGCATTTTTTGTGTGTGTGTGTGTGTGGAAATTGGCAAGCTGATTTTAAACTTCATATGGAAGTGCAAATAACCTAAAATAGTAAGGGGAATTTTGAAAATGAACCAAGTTGGAGGAATAATACTACCAGATTTCTGGACTTATAAAGGTTCAGAAATCAAGACAGTGCAGTATTGGTGCCGTAAGAGGTAATTAAGTCAGTAAGTCAATATTCTAGAGATAGAAGATAATTTGAACCGTTATATTGAGAAAGCTCCCTAAATACCCAGCACAACCCATATTTATGTAAAAATTGCAAAATTTTAGAACATATCAACTCTAATTTCTAATAACTGAGCACAACATCCAGATCTTAATTTCTATTTGCCGATAACATCTGGGAGTTCTGAAATTTCCTTTTTCCCCCCTATAAATCTTATAAGGCAATAGGATTATTTAAAATCAGAATACAAATATAAAAAAGAATAAAACCTTTTATTCCAGGTTTGAAAAATTTAAAAAAGGATTAATGACAAGTAGAGAAATGGTAGTATGCTGTCTCGCCTCTCTCTCTCCCAGAAGGAAAGATTTGATAAAGAATTTCATGTGGGGTGATATCAATTTCAGTAAAGGAGTATAAGATCCCTAGTTGCAAGTGAGAATGATAAAATGGAAATTTAGAGAAAAGAGATGTCCTGATATTGTCATGGTGGGACCGGAGACAAGTCAGTTACTCCAAATACAAATACCTTGGATTAACCATAATGTGTTGTATTTGTGACACCCTATTTTGCTCGGCTGTTGTGGTGCGAAAGTTACAGTGAATGTTGCTTATCACCCTGTGAGGAAATGCAACCAACTACCAGTAAATGTTTTGTTTTTTCAGGTCCTGAGTGTCCCGGACTCTGCTTGGCCATAATGCAGGGAGGTATGGCAGCTCAGGGCAGTCCTGCCTCCTGCTCTCCTGGGAGCAGCAAATAGCTCAGAGAACAGTCCTTGGTTCCATGTATCAGCTCAGTGAGCCCTGCAAGGAAGTCAGGCTCAGCTCTGCCTTGAAATCAGGGCCTGAGTGGCTCCTTTGTCATTGTTTTTTAAGGCATCATGCTAGTATATTCTAAGAATTGTGTGCAATATTGAAGAAAATCAATATAACATAGTGTTTGGTATTTTTATAATTCTTAACTGCTGGCATTTCCTAGGACTTTGATATTTATCACTACTCTTCCTCATGTATCAGCGGGTTTTTCAACTTAATTGCCAAGAAAGACCTGCAAATGTTCTCATTAAGACAGATGATGTTATTTTCATAGATACTGAATAGAGTTCTGCCCCCTTATAGCATAAGGAAAAAATATTTGTTTGTTCAGTTAAAAACTTCATAGATTTCCTTACTATTAGAGTTCTCTTATAAAACACTATGTCATGATCCAACCTCTTTTCCGAAGTGATTTGTTAACAAATTCATAAAACATTCGTTTATTTTTATTCAGTCAAGGTACATTTATAGAGCACCAAAATATGCTTGGTAATATGAGATGTTCTGGAGAAGGCACAAAAAGATTGAGACAGAAATGTCAGAAACTTTAAAATAACATCTTTTTATCAAAAATATGCTTTCATTGATCTTAGAGAGAGAAGAAAGAGGAAACATTGATCAGTTGCCTCCCACACCCCCCCCACCCCCAGGTAGGGGAACGAACCCTCAACCTGGGCATGTTCCCTGACTGGGAATCAAATCAGTGACCTTTCAATACACAGGACAATGCTCAACCAACCGAGCCACACTGGGCAGGGCTAAAATAACATTGACAAAGAAGTACTATAATCGAAGGATGTAAAAAGTGATAAAAGAGCATGCAAGGAGATGGTTGGAAAAAGTTTCCCTGCGAGGATGAGATTTGAACTGCTTCTTGGGGATGAATATGAGTTTGCCTAAGACAGAGTGACTATATCACAAACAGAAACATAAGTATGAACAAAGGCTCAAGATTGAGGTTTTGGTGTTTTTATTATTATTATTTTTAATTTTCCCCCCATCATCCCCCTCCACTTCCCTCCTGCTCCTGCTCCTGCTCCATGCCCCACCCCCACCCCCAGGCCTTCACTGCACTATTGTCTGTATACAAGGGTTATGCATAAGTTCTTTGGTTAATCTCTTTCCATCCCTCCTTCTTCCCTCTGAGATTCCTCAGTCTGTTGCATGCTTTTATGACTCTGGATCTATTTTGTTCAGTCTGTTTATTCTGTATATTAGATTCCACAGTGAGGTCATGTGATACTTACCTTTCTCTGACTGGCTTATTTCTCTTAGCATAATACTCTCCAGGTCCCTGCATGCACTCTGAAAGGGTAAGAGATCCTTCTTTTTTACACCTGCATAGTATGTTTTTTAGAACAGCATGGAGTTTATTGGAGGTGAAACACAGGTGTACCTGGGGCAGGTGCGGAATAAAGGGCCAACGAAGTAGATTCAGAATAATATAAAAAACTAGTAAGATAACTGTGTGTGCTTTTTTTTTTCACTGAAGGTAAAAGGGAACCCAAGAAAGTTTCGAAGAGAAGGGATAACATAATTAAACACATTAATCGCTTAGACATATTACTGTGGCAGGGGGAGAGAGATGGCCTGAAAAGAGTGGGAGGCAAACAAAACATGTGAATTGGCATTTTCTCTTCTCTAAATATTTATAATGCCTGATTCCTGAGTCATTCTCAAGATCCAGAGCTGAGGACACATGCACTTTTGCTCCATTCACATGCAGCAGGAATGTGCCTGGCAGATACTAGGTTTGGAGAGAGTTACTAGCCAGAGACCTTTAAAGACAAGGGCAGGACAATTATTTTCACAAGAAAATGGTGAAAATTTTGGATACCTAATTGATTTTATATGTTAGATCAAGAAAGACTTGTTCTCTGAAATGGGTTCTAATATTTTTTGTTTTATTGGAATTGCATCATATGCTATGAAAACTTTGGTATACCTCAGGTCTGATACTATTTGGACAACTACCTTTAAAGGCTAATTGGGAAAGATTACTGTTGTTTTATGGTGCTATGTACCGGGGAAAAATGCCAGAGTCGTTTTTAAGGAAACAGTGTATTTTAATGGATGAAGCTTCTATTTGTAGTGAAACTTTACAAAGCTTAATGCAAGGAGAATCTTATATCTTAAATTGTTGATAAGCTCTGGTGAGGTCACTCTACAGATAGGAGAAACACTTCTGATGCATCCTGTTTTGGCCGGTAAACTCCTAAATTGTATTGACCACATGATTGACCTAGAACTGACTGCAGAGAGCTTGGCCATTTAAATACTTGGGGTCCTCAATGCCTCATGAAATGCAGATCTTATTTAGTTTAGCCTTCTACTCAACCCCAAACCAAATTGCAGCATGTGAGAAAAACTCATATTTTTGTTTTTCAATTTATTTTCAAGTGACTTCTCATTAAACATTCCCCAGGGGATGCTTTGGTTCTCCTTGATAGTGATTTGCTTAAATGATTCAATCAAAAATTACTATGAATTAGATACCATGCTGGACATTCATTCATTGATGACTAAGACCTGTCAAGAAGTTAACTGTAAGAACTGATGAAAATGTAGACTGGTGCACCATCCTGGAGAGCAATTAGGCAGTGCAGGTCTATACTCCCTTACCTGCAGTTCTTTGTTTTTTAATTTTTTTTTAATTTAGTGTTATTGATTTCAGAGAGGAAGGGAGAGGGAGAGGGAGAGGGAGAAACATCAATGGTGAGAGAGAATAATTGATTGGCTGCTTCCTGCATGCCCACTACTGGGGATTGAGCCCACAACCAGACATGAGCCCTTAACAGGAATCGAACACGGGACCCTTCAGTCTGCAGGCCTTTTTTCTATCCACTGAGCATAACCAGCTAGGGCTTACCTACATTTCTGACATGAAGAAAGCACAGACAACCTAGTCGCTAGCAAGACTTGCCCTAAAATGATATAAGCAAGGTTATTCATGATCTTCATACTGTTTAATGGGAAGTTCATACTTTTTGCTGTATAGGTATTAGCATGTTTAATTACAGGGTACTGCCTCAGTGACCGTGCATGATATATGGCATATGTTTTGTATTACCTTCCTAAAATCTGGAAAATTCTGAATTCTGACACACATCTGACTTTGAAATTTTATATAAGGGATTATGGATTTATATTTCTCCCTTGCCATGTTGTTATACCTGACATGTGAAATCAGCTGTGTAAATAAAACTCATAGCATATACCCCAAGTCTTTTATTTTATAGACTACATTTAAATGGCAATGTTTCCTCAGACCTCCAACACAGTTTACTTGGTAATGCTAGAAAAAAGAAAGCCTCATTATGGCATTTTAAAATATGTTTTTCTATACTTTTAATGTTATTTTTTCCTATAGTCCTAAACCAGTCCTTTCCCCTTCTGTTACTTGTATTCGGTACTCCTATGCAGATTGCTGGGGAGGACTTTCAGGGAATTCCTGCGAGCTGGAGGACCCATGTTAAAAACCATCACTTAAAAAGACTATTTTAGGTGGTATATGAAATAGTACAAAAGCAAGACAAAATTCTGCCCCTCGTTTTTGTGTGTGGCACAAACCCAATATCTTCCTTCATTCTGAACTGGAACCTAAGTTAAATTAATTCCTTATGTGCCTGGTGTTTTCAGTTTTTAGTTCCTCTCGTGCAGTCACAGAAATGAATAATAAAAGCTGAACTAAGTCTAACAAGAAAAGGCACAACAGGATTCAAAGGGAGGTAATTAAATCCCTCACATACTATAGGCCAATATTTAAAACTATGAAGAAATTGGTCTCTCTTTTATATTTTGGCATACCGCTCCTATTATCTGCACAAATATAACTTCTTAGCCAGATGATATTCAAGTGGCAAAACTACTAAGAATTTCAGTTCAAAGGCTTATTCTTAGTTTTGATTCAAGCCACAAGAAAAATTAAACAAATAAACTTACAGGAAAATTAACTTGCCACTGAATCTAAGTTTATGATTTTTCAAGACTGGGGCCTCCCTTAAAATAACTAATTTGTATGTGTATCAGTGTTGAATCTAACATCCCTCATTGAGCATTCTTTTCCACTAAGAAAACATATTCATGGGAAAAAAAATAAAAGATTGATGGCCTTGGGTACCATTACCCAAGATTAAAATATTAAAATACTAACCCTAACCTCACCACATTTTATGTGTTGTTTACCTTCAGATTTAACCATATTCTTTCTTTCATACAAATTATCTGTCCCATATAATATTCTCATATTTGGTATGGACCACCGTGATCCACTGGCTTAGGAATTTCCCATGTTTCTCTACAACCCCAGAAATAAAATGTATTATATATATCATTCTTTAGAGATATATTGGCTACAGCTTGTTTAGAGAATTGTGTGTTTCTATGTATTTGAATTCCCTCATGTGAGCCAAATATCTAGATCTGTAGGTTAGGCCAATGTTAGAAAAGATAATAGTTCTTAAATGAAGGGGTAAGTTGTAGATGTGATATTTTAAGAGGTGATTTTCAAACTGTTTCCTATGGAACCTTAGTTCTTGAAGGTATCTTGAGAAGATCATTGACATTTGATTCCAATTTAATATTTTAACTGTAATAAATTAAGACACACATTCAAATGTGTTATGTTCTAAATTTGAACATGTTGTAGACCACCAGCATATTGACTTCGGCCGCCAGGTCAATTTCTTTTTGTGAAGGCCTTTCTTCACATAAATCTTTCTTCCCATCTCTGGGACTATATTTGAATTTACAAACATGTGTCCTTGATTAAAATGGTTACAGCTCTTGGCTTTCTTTTTTTGTAAATCGCATCTGTATTTGCCTGTACACACACACACACACACACACAAATACAAGGTTGTCTCCTCCTGTTTGTCTGTAAGAGCCAAGATGTTCTATTTTCTAAACAACCCAGTAAATTACAAAAACAAATTGAATGCCAAGGCTGATATGACTTCAGCAGTCACTTAAATTACTGTCTAAAAGTTTTGTGTTTGTCAAAATAGGATTTTCACTTCTTTTCATGTTGTGCAATTTCCATATTGTTTGAATGTTTACAATATATTTGCATCATTATTATCAAAAAAGAAAAACAGCCAAGGAAACATTAGACAATAAAATGCAATTTTAATCTCTCTTGCATTACAGTTATTTTTTAAAAGAATGTTTCACTGCAAAAATATTTGAGAAACTACTTTAGATGAAGTGATTTTTAAAAGTGTACTTCTAGTCATGCTAATTTGTAACTGGTAAATATTCAGGCAATTGATTCAAATTGTTGTTCTCATTTATGGGCATTGTGTGCCTCGGTAAGGAATTTAAGGTCATTTCTACTATATTTTCTCAGTAGCAAAATGAAGTTCTTAATAGATTCAAGCCACAAGAAAAATTAAACAAATAAACTTACAGGAAAATTAACTTGCCACTGAATCTAAGTTTATGATTTTTCAAGACTGGGGCCTCCCTTAAAATAATGGTTGTTGTTGGGTTAAATAATTAGAACATTGAACACTGTATCTAGCTCACAGAAAGTTTTAATATATGGTGCTTTAGTTATAAAATATTTTGGAAGAATTAAATGGGTAAAATAATTTTTCAAAACTAATCAATTAAAATGCATAAAGCCTGGTTGTTTGATGCTGTAAACAAAACTATATTACTTCGGTATCAAACAATGTTGATTCAAACATATGTAAAGTGGTTAAGAGCTGGATTTTACTTAAAATATGCGAAGATCAATTATACTTTACATTTTCTCAACTTCTCTAAATTGAATTTTTCAGTTTGCAGATGGCATTAAGCTTTCTCTGAGTAGTGAAATACCAGGCTGGGGGTAGGGCGATGTACACTGTTATTATAAATTGGTGGAAAAGTACTTGGATGAGTTCCAGACTAGGAGGTAACCAGTTGAGAGCATGAAAAAGCACTATGGGATGCTCATGAAATGATTCTTCCAAGCAACCCCTCAGAAAGCGGGAGTGGAGATGACAGCCATTATGGAAGATTCTGCCATTAAATGAGCTGTCAGCACTGCTGACAATAAAGTGATGGGTCTCACCAGCAAGTTTCCTGGAAACCAACAGAGAGTTTACTTTTACCTGCATTCAAAGCCAAGGTATATCTATACCGGGAGCACAACTTGCAAGATGGCCACTAGAAAAAACAAATAAACAAAGCCATGGAATTGCCAATGGAAGTAATCTCTTGCTTAAGGGAATATATAATTGACTGTAAAATTGAAAATTCTATCCCACTTAAATATATATATATATATATATAATTATCCTATTATCATAAGAGTTTCTGGAAGCAAAAATTATGATATGGATAGAATTTACTCCATCTTGCCCTTCAGAGAACACTTAGCAGTGGCCTGCCAGGAGGCAAACAAGTTAAACATGTCTAGTGTATTGCCATTCACAAAGCAATTGTATACCTGTTATCTGATTAGGCACTCAAAAGGTTCATATCAGCTCCTGTGCAGTGAGGGAAGAAGTGGCTGGTGGGAGTTATATAGAGAGTTCTGCATGCTCTACTGAGCCATTTAAATTATTAAGAACCGTGAATACTGACAGCATTCTATAGAGAAATAGAGGCCACTAAGCCAAGAAAATATTTGTATCTATAATAATAAAAGCGTAATATGCTAAGTAGACCAAACGTCCTTTCAGATGTCCTTCCAGACGTCCTTCCAGATGATCTTCTGGACAAAGTCAGGGCTGCAAGGGAAACCCGGGTCCTGGGTGCCAGAAGGAAGCCGGTGCCAGCTGCCAGGGGAAGGGAGGCCTACTCTTGCATTAATGTCATGCATCAGGCCTCTAATAGATTTATAAAAATATGTTTTTTTAAAATTATTTTTATTGTTGATACTTTTAGAGATGTCCACATTCCCACCTGCCCCCTTTGCCAATCTCCATTCTGCCCTCATTCCTCACCCCACCACCACCCCTCCCCACCACCCTAGCCATCACCACACTGTTGTCTGTGTCTATGGATTATGCATTTATGTTATTTGGCAAATCCCTTCATCTTCTTTCATCCAGTCTCCTCCTCCCACCTCACCATTGACAGCTGTCAGTCTGTTCCATGTATCCATGCCTTTGTTTCTATTTTGTTCATCAGATTATTTAGTTCATTAGATTCCATATATAAATGAAATTATATGGTATTTATCTTTCTCTGACTGGCTTATTTCACCTAGCATAATAATCTCTAGCTCTATCCATGCAGTTGCAAAAGGTAAGAGTTTTTCTTTTCTTTTGTATGGCTGCATAGTATTCCATTGTGTAAATACCCACAGCTTTTTAAGCCACTCATCTACTAATGTGCACTTGGGCCATTTCCAGATCTTGACTATTGTAAATAAAACTGCTATGAACATAGGGGTGCATATATCTTTTCCAATTGGTGTTTTGGGATTCTTAGGATATATTCTCAGAAATGGGATTGCTAAGTCAAAAGGCAGTTCCATTTTTAATTTTTTGAGGCAACTCCATACTGTTTTCCACAGTGGCTGCCCCAGTCTGCATTCCTACCAGCAGTGTACTAGGATTCCCTTTTCTCCACATCCTCACCAGCACTTGTCATTTGTTGATTTATTGATGGTAGCCATTCTGACAGGTGTGAAGTGATACCTCATTGTGGTTTAAATTTGTGTCTCTCTGATGATTATATTTTATTCATGCCCAGAGTGTATTAGAAATTATAAAATATTAAAATATAGGTAAAATGGAGAACAGAGTGGCAAAATAGATAAACATATTGAAAATGTCCCGCATTGAGAAGCATTTATGAAAAGTGTGAATATAGATTGTTTTCCTGTGTAGTAGGAGGAACTACCACAGAAGAAAAGACTGGAGCTGAACCTGCTTACAGGTACAGATAACCTGACTGATTGTTTAAAAGCACCATTTCAGGCTTGGGGATGGAAACAGACATGAGGATGATATGAATGAGAACTTTCACAGAACTAAATGGGAAATGCCTATTTCCCATTTTCTGAGCATGCCTTATGTTTTCCCAGCTCTGCACTGTTGCTAGACACTATTCAATAGACCTTGGATACTTACATATTATCTCCTAGATTTCCCATGTGGAAATGCTATGAGATGGTAAGATCAAGCTTAAATGCTACATTCCTCACAAAGGTTTTCTAAACCCTCAATCTATGATCTAAACTCTTATAATACTTTATAAAACACCATTGATTAATTAGTCATTATTCTATAGTAGGCAAAACCTTTACACACGTATATTAGCTAACTGGATTTTTGCCAAAAACCTTATATAGTGGGGCCTTGACTTATGAGTGTCCCGACTAACGAGTTTTTCGAGATATGAGCTGTCTCTCAGCCGATTTTTTGCTTCGAGTTGTGAGCTAAAATTCGGGTTACGAGCCAGCTTCAGATACCCCACCGCTAGTTGGCGCAGCAAACATCACAGTGAATGCCACAACATGAGCCCAGCATCACGTGTCTCACTCATTCACTTTAAGATTTGACACACGAGTAATTTGAGTTACACGCTCCATCACAGAACGAATTAAACTCATAAGTCAAGGCCCCACTGTAGATCTATTGTTCTCTTTTTAAACATAAAGGAATATGCCTAGAAAATATAATAACTTAATGAAAGTCATATAGCTAGTAAGTAGAGGACCTGGATTCAAACCAAGATCAATTTTATTTACTTTTAAGGAACCTTTTTTATGTAACAACTAGAGGCCCGGTGCATGAATTTGTGCATGTGTGGGTCCGGCTGGCTAGGGGGAATGGCCATGGGTGTTTGGCCAGTCAGCCCTGCTCCTGATCAGGGTTGGGGGGACTGATCAGGGGCTGGGCCAGCTGGGGGGAGGGGCCGCAAGCTGTTGGCCGGTTGGCCCCAGCCCCTGGTCACACTCCCAGTCGAACTCCTGGTCAAAGGGGATAATTTGCATATTAGCCTTTTATTATATAAGATTTTCTATGAGTCCTATATTTTTTTACCAAGTAAAAACACTTTGGGTTACAAGCAACAGAAATCCTTTGAAACTAAATTAAACATAAGGATGTTATGATAGTAATATGGAGTTATATCACAGAACTTAAGGGTGGGGAGGACAATGAAATTTTATGAAGGAGTGTTACAAAAGTTGACCAATCACAAAAAGAATTGGTATCTCTAGACCTGTGGTTGGCTTTTTGTATTTCTTCTACCCCTGCCACAATATGGCTTGGATGAGAATAACATCAATCTCTATCTAATTCAGGTTTCAACCTGATGGTCTAAGTCACCCAGGTTGATCTCCATTCAAGATCTCAGACAATCAATGGTTGGCCTCTCCTGGCTCCAGTGGTGATATCTGGGTTTAGCATGACTCAGGTGGTCCCAATCAAAATGAAACTCAAACTTTTTTTTAATGATGGTTATAAAAAGATAAGTCTTCTTTTGATAGATTATTTCTGAGGTCAAAGACAGAAAGTGAAGTAGGGTAGTGACTCAGTTTGGACCCTGACCAAACTACATCTGAACTTTACTGTAAGTGGTAGGCTGTGCTATCATTCCAGAATATTTTCAGCCTATCCTTATAAGAACTATATTTACCCACCCCCTTGACATTGGCCTTTGCCAAGTAACCTGCTTTGTGAGTTGAACAAAAAAAAAAAGCATGTGATTTCTTAAAAGAAGCTTTAAAAGCCAATAAACAGTTCCATTTTTTCTCATTGTATTATTCCATGAGATGTACTATGTAAGGGCTACTCCTTCAGCCTGCGTACCAGAATAAAGTAGACACTGAAGTAGAGAAGTAGCTTGCTTCAAAGAAACATATGTTGTAAGCTACTGCAATGTTGGAATTTTTCCTATAGCATAGCCTAGTAAAATTCAATTACCTACTATCTCTGATCTTTGCTTTTAAATAAGCTAATCAATGTCCTATTGTTAAAGTCAGTATGAGTTTTCTGTTATTTTGTATTGAAATATCTTAACTGGCAAACCCATTTTACCGTAGTCAATTGAATAATGTTACCAACCCTAAGTGGCATCAGGAAAGCCTTTTAAACTGAAGACTTCCTAAAGATACATCATTATAAACTCTTGCATCTGTAGTGCCTGATACTTAGTTGGGCGTGGTTGTGGATACAAGGATAGAGGTCACCAGTTTTGTGGAAATCCACATGAAATGGAAAAGATTTTTTCAGTTTTTTAAAATTATCTTAATGAGATCATATAGAATGAATTTAATATAATTCATCAAATTTTTCCATTTGTATTGTCTAAAATATTTTTCTCCCATGCAAAATATGTCCTCCTTCATAACAAATAGAATCAAAAGCCAAAGCACATAAATAAAATCTCTTTGATGCTTTTTTCAAAGCATTTTGGAAAAGTTAATTACAGCAGTCCTCTCAGATACAGTTAAGTGCTATTATTTCTCTTCCATACATGAGGAAGTGAAAGCCCTGAGAATACGTTTCTTGGAGACCACACAGCAAGTTACTGACAGAACTCAGTGTCCCTAGCCTTGTTGACCTCTGCAATCTCAATGCAGTCTGTAACCTTTTTACAGCAGAACATTCACAGGAAGAAGAGACGTTTTATCAAAGCACTTTACCAACAATAAACCACAGAACTTTTAGTGCTTATTGCCATTTATAGCCTGTTTTGAGTCCACCTTTAGTATCATCAAAATACTTGAATTAAGTTACTTCAAGTCCTGCAAAAAGGCAGTGTCTGTTCTAAATGTCTTTGGGCCATCATCTTCACTAGGAAAATGCATTGTTCAAGTGTCCTTAGGAGGCAATCTCTTCCCTCCCTCTAATTCAATTGAATCCCCATAGTAGAGCTAGAAGAATGAGTTAGAGGAACAAAAAGACCTATTGATAACAAAAATAAACAATCATTTTTATCCCAAAAGAAAGCACTACCTCTATCAAGTATTATTATTATTTCCATACCTGGCCAACATTACCTACATTTTAGCAGTTTTAATGACTATATTAAATACATTACTCCACTATTGTCATAGACTATCTAAATCATAGGGATTTAGTTATAAAAAATTTATAAAATAGAAAATGATGATTCACCAGCCATTTATAGAGATATATCCCAAGCATTCGGGTTATAGCTAAACTTGTAACCTTTCACAGTGAGCTTGTGAGCTCTTGAAAACTATATAAATTCTTCTAGGCCATACAGGAAAACATGACAATATGAATACAAAATATATACTATTTTGCTTTGGTAAGTTTTCCCAAGACCATGCTTATGCTAAATTTGTCATAGTTGTACATATATTTAAGCTAAAAGACTATTAGCTACAATATTCTAAAATTTGAGTTTTCAATCTTAAAAGAGAAAACATTTTAAATATTGCTTTAGCTTAATTTTTAATTACCTAAAATGTGCCAAAATTTTACTGCCAAGCCTACTTTTTAGATTTTAGAGAGAGAGGAAGGAGGGAGAGAGAGAGAGAGAGAGAGAGAGAGAGAGAGAGAGAGAGAGAGAGAGAGAGAGATTGATTTACCTTCAGCACAACCATGGAATGCTAATATTTATATTTGATATCATAACACATTCTCTTGGGGGAAAATATGATATGAAATGAAATTTCAAAATAACATCCTGTTACCACTAAACAATTGAGAGAGAGACAGAGGGAGGTATTTTAGGCAACACACACACACACACACACACACTTTTAAAAAATATATATATTTTATTGATTTTTTACAGAGAGGGAGAGGGATAGAGAGTAGAAACATCGATGAGAGAGAAACATTGATCAGCTGCTCCTGCACACCCCGTACTGGGGATGTGCCCACAACCAAGGTACATGCCCTTAACCAGAATCAAACCTGGGACCCTTCAGTCCACAGGCCAATGCTCTATCCACTGAGCCAAACCGGTTAGGGCACGCACACTTACATTGAAGTTACTAATTCTTCCAAACCCTAAAGTGGATCTTATTTTTAAATGTCTACATTTTAAAGATCCTATCTAATAACAGAGAAACATGGAAATTAACTGTAACTTTGCTACCCTTCCCATTGGCTAATCAGTGAGATATGCAAATTAACTGCCAACCAAGCCAGGCAGCTGAAGTGAACAGGAGGCTTGCTTGCTCCAGTGAAGGAGGAAGCCAAGATTACCCGCCTGCCGCTGCTGGGCTCTGAGCTTGCACTCTAAGAAACAATGTTGCAATTATAGAAGCTAAACCATCCCCAGAAACCTGCTTTCAGCCAGCCGGGATCTCAGAGCTGGAGTTGCAACAAGCGAAACAAACGGAGGTCTCAGAGCTGGAGCCGAGCCTGAGAGCAAAAGCCGGCTCTCAGCTCCAGTGACAGCCATAGAAGGTAAATAAATCCCAGAATAAAAAAAAAAAAAAAGAAAGGAGAGGTTGGGAGCTTCAGTCACCTGCCATCCTAAAAATGGCCCTCAGACCCTCACCCAGACTGGCCAGGCACCCCAGTGGAGACCCCCACCCTGAAGGGGGTGTGACCATCTGCAAACAGCCATCAGTCCATCATCCAGGCTGGCCAGGCACCCCAGTGGGGACCCCCACCCTGAAGGGGGTGTGACCAGCTGCAAACAGCCATCATCCCCTCATCCAGGCTGGCCAGGCACCCAAGCAGGACCCCCACTCTGATCCAGGACACCCTTCAGGGCAAACCAGCTGGCCCCCACCCATGCACCAGGCCTCTATCCTATATAATAAAAGGGTAATATGCAAACTGACCCTAACAGCAGAAAGACTGGGAATGACTGGTCACTATGGCACACACTGACCACCAGCGGTTAGACACTCAATGCAGGAGCTGCCCTCTGGTGATCAGGGCGTTCTCACATGGGAGGAGCTCTGCTCAGCCACAAGCCAGGCTGATGGCTGCCAGTACAGCGGTGGTGGTGGGAGCCACTCCTGCCCACTCAGCAGCTCTAAGGATGTCCAATTGCAGTTTAGGCCTGCTCCCCACTGGCAAGTGGACATCCCCGAGGGCTTCTGGGCTGCCAGAGGGATTCTCATCTTAGGCCCAATCCCCTAGGAAGCGGGCCTAAGCCAGCAGGTGGTCATCCCCTGAGGGGTCCCAGACTGTGAGAGGGCACAGGCCGGGCTGAGGGACCCCTCCCCCCAATGCACAAATTTTTGTGCACCGGGCCTCTAGTACTTTTATAATTCCCCAGGAAAGATGAAGGTAGTTGGGGATGATATCGTTCATGCATGCATTAATTCATTCATCAAACATTAAATTAACTCATGCAATATGCCAGGATTTGAGAAAATCCAGCAGGACATGGTCCTTGCCTTGGGAAGTTCACAGTCCACTTGGGAGAGTTGGGTAACTCATTATAAACAAACAGCATAAAAGCCTACAACTCAGGGGTCTCTAACAATTGCTAAAGAGACTAGGATAGGGACCCCTTAATCAATTTGAGTATTAGGAAAATATTCAAAGAAAGGTCATGTCTGCTTTTTAAGGAGTTACTTGTATTAATTAGAGTGGTGTATGGCCATTAGCAGGAGAGAATTGCAGACTATGGCACAGCATGTGGTAGGTGTGGAATAGCATAATATGGTTGAAGAGTTACAAAGTGGTGTTTGCTAAAGTGGATGGAGATTAGGCTGACAGACAGGCAGAAGCCAGATAAAGAAAGCCAATGCATGTGAAATTTAAGGGACTAAAGGCTATGGACAGGCGCTTCAGATAAGATTTGCATTTTAGAAAGCTTACTCGGGGAGAAGAAAAGGAGAAACACCATAAGAGGACGGTTGGCAGAAACTTTTCTAATATTATGATTCTTTCTCCTAACACGTTAATTAGTACACTCAGTGGACAACCCTATTTGCGAGACTAGAGTGTCTTTCTATTCAGATTTTGCCTTCTGTGGCATACAAACCCACCTGTGTACACAGAAGTGTTAAGGGCCTCCTTTCTGAAATCCCCTTCATTAACACCAATCTAGAAGGTTTATTTGCAGAAACTGAGTTAAGGTATGGTACCTAGGAGAGCTGCAAATAAGTTAATTAGCACATTTTTGCCCTTGCCTGGTTTCAGAGATCAGAACTTGTAGAGAAGAGGATTTATTTTTCACATTTTTGCTCAGTAGGGTTGCAAAGGAATCTGAAGGGAAGGTAGCAGAGAAGCAGGGAAATGAGAGAGCTTAGTATTATGATGTCTCCCAAGTGATAGAGAAGAGAGAAGGCAGAGTGGGGAAACTGGAAAGTGTGGGCCCTGAATGGAGACTTTGGGCAGGCTCTGCAGGAATGCTTGTGTGGCATGGTGGGAAGAGCTGGACATTTTTAATTTCTATTTGAGAGTTATTTTTCTTTTAGAAAAATCACTTTATTCTTCCAACCTATTTGTTTCTATGGAAAAATAACATAAGATTAAAGAATCTCTGAAATTCTTTTAAGTTCTAATATTTGAATGGTCAACTATGTCACAATTTTGCCCAAGACTGCTCCTCACACATATACTTTATTCTTGGTCCTTTAAAAAAAACACAAAAAACAAAACAGTGGATACAAAACATTAAACTCACTTAATGAACATTTCAGTAATGTATATGTGTAAAAGAGGGTTTGGTTTTAAAAGGAGGTCTGCTATATAATAAATTGTTTGGTCTTTTTTGCAGATTCCTGGGAGACAGCTTCTAAGTCTTTGGAATTTCTTTAGTGACAAGAGGAGTATCTTTGTTTTTCATGGTGGGAGCTGCATCTGAATTTATGCAAATAAGGTAACTCATGTTTTGTGGGAAGCACAGGACTTGGTTGGAAAGTCTGTAAAGAGAATTCTCTGAAAGGTCTGGAGCTTCTAGAGGGACCTTGCAGAAGGTGGCAGCCTCTGCCTTGACTTTTCCAAACAAGTCCGATCCCCCGGGTGTTTTGCTAGAATCTCTATGTTTAGTTTTTAGACACGACCTTGTAGAAGCATGTGCTTTCTCAAGGATGCTTACCCTGCTGATTGTATCTAGACTAGAGGTTGATTTTAGTTCAAGCTGTTGCTACAATAAAAACCTAAGGAGGCAGGCGAACGGGGCTGTCGATTCCTTTAGCCAGGCAGTTCCTTAGCCCTCTCTTTCACAGAAACTTGTGTCAGAGTAATCATTCATATGTCACCCAGGGTCTGCTGATCAGTCCCCATAATGATTGATCTCAGGATGGGAGCTGTGCTTATCAAAGAGAACGATCATGTGATTATAAATTGGAATTTTGAGCTGCTTGATAACCTGACCTCTATTCTCCAAGGAGTGGGCGGGCGCTAAAGGTTGAGTTAAATCCCATGGTAGATGAGCCAATCAACCATGCCTTCATAATGACCCCCCAATAAAATCTCTGGACACTGAAGCTCTCAGGGAGCTTCTCTGATCTGTAATCATCCATCTATGGGCCAAAAGGGTGACATGTCCTGATAACATAGAAGCTTCACATCTGTGACCCTTCTAGGCTTTGTCCAATGTGTGTCTCTCTCTCTCTGGCTAGTTCAGATTTGTATCCATTTGCTATAATGAAAGTGTAATCATAATTTAGCATTTTCCTAACCTCTGTGAGTCATTCCGGTGAATTTTTTGAAACTGAAAGAATAGAGAAAAGCCCCAAATCAGTAGCAAATTGATCAGAGTGTGGCTGGCCTGGGCACCCTAAAACTGTAGCTGATGTCTGACATACGGCAGCCTTTTTAGGGACTATACTTCAACGTGTGAGCTCTGTGCTAGATGTGGGTAGTTAGCATCAGAATTGCATTGTAAAGGCTCACTAAATATTTTAACAGATTTTAAAAATTAAAATTTTATGAAATATTTGGTGACATATTTTCACAATTAAATTTTCTGAAACACCACTGATTCATTACAGTAGCCATGAAAGAGTTAAATGTGGATGCAACAGAAGCAGGTAGCCTCCTGAAAGGTAATAATTAACATTATTGAGTTGCTGCTAAAGAAAGGATTGAATGAAGAGACAGGTATTTTGCAAATATCAAACAGTGGGAAAGAACAGAGAAAAAATGTTTTTAAGTCGGGGATGGGGGGATCAAAGGTCTTATAATTTTTTTTTTTAAAGAGACTCAGTGGTGCACAGCTAAAGAAAATAATAAGTAAGAAAAGTTGACACCAGGATTCATTAAAATTATATAAGTTCAAATATGAGAGAAGTTAGAGTATAGCTCACTGGAAAAACAACAATTATATTCAAAAAATCTGGTAAAAGATAAGTAGGGGAAAATTGTGTGAGAAGTATCACTTATTTATCTTTTCATAAAGAATGTTGAAATTCATTATACATCTTAAAAATGTGATATGGCTTTTCCCATATGAGAGAATACAAATTTCCAGAAAAAAAAATAATTCCAGGACAATCCAATTGCTTTTTCACATGGCTAATATTTTCAATAATGCAAATAAGCTAACATAATGCATATTGACTTTCACAGCACAGGTTGCGTTTAGTTTAACTTAAGGAAAATCATTGAACCATCATGTATCTTTTCCATAAGTATATTTTTTAATGTTACCTTATTTATCAGGATACCAGTGTTATCCTTTAGACGCAGTAGTTCTCAACCTTCCTAATGCAGTGACCCTTTAATACAGTTCCTCATGTTGTGGTGACCCCCAACCATAAAATTATTTTCATTGCTACTTCATAACTGTAATTTTGCTACTGTTATGAATCATAATGTAAATATCTGAATTGCAGGATGTATTTTCATTGCTTGTGGCCCACAGGTTGAGAACCTCTGTGGGGTAGCAATTAATTCAGAGCAGAGGGCAATCCATATGACATGTAATTGCAACCCGTAGAAAATAGTGAAGGAATACATAAAAAGATGGATCATTAAAAGCACCATCAAATCCTGTCAAAGTTCTTTTCAGAATCTCTATACACTGAGAAAGAAACATAGAGCTCTTTTAATCAAAACAGTGTCCAGGTGGATTGGTTGTCTGTGTTAATGCTCCTGTCACTTTCAGAAGTCTGGTAATGATCCTGATGTGAGGTGGGAGTGCATCTAAGAGCCTTGACTCAATGATAATATCCCTGGGACTCAGGTGAGCACTGCTGCTGTCTGTAGAGCTACCACTACCTCATTCTGGTTGAAAGCCTCTGGAGCTATGAAACCAGAGAACAATCTTTCATTGGTTCATTAATCTTTCTGATAAACTCTTACTCATTATTTAAGGCCCAGGAGCTACATTGGCAAAATTAATTACACCATTACCTAGAATCCTATAGCTTTTAAAATATATATACATATATTTTTATTGCTTTCAGAAAAGAAGGGAGAGGAAGAGAGAGATAGAAACATCAATGATGAGAGAGAAACAGTGATTTGCTGCCTCCTGCATGCCCCCTACTGGGGATCGAACCTGCAACCCGGACATGTGCCCTTGCCCAGAATCAATCCTTAAGCCGATGTTCTATCCACTGAGCCAAACCAGCTAGGGCCCTATAGCTTTTTAATAACTATTCTACTATGTGTAGAGGGCCACCTGGGAGGCACCTAGGCATTTTCTTATAATTATTGTCAGCTGAACTCAGAGCATAGGCAGAGCCACGCCTGGAAACATGCTTCCCCAATAAGGCTGGACATGTTAATCAGGCAGGGGCGGAACTAGATATGTAAATCTAGGCCTTTAAAATAAACCTGCTGTGTGGCTCAGCCCGCTTTTTGCCACCTCTCCATCAGAGAGGATGGCGCCCACCTGGCCCCAGCTTAAAACCTATTTCTGCGTCTTGGTCTTTCTTTAATTTCTTAATCCCCAGCTTCTCCACTCAGCAAATGGACTGTTACCTTTTCCATGAGGGACATGGAGAAGAGAGAAACAGCCCCCCACATTTGGCGCCCGAACAGGGACAAAAAAGATATCTAGACTGCATTATATATTTTCCAAAAAGGCTCCAAATTAAATTAAAAAAAGGGGGGGATAGTGGAAAAATGCCATGTAAGAAAATAGATCCTATAACTAAATTAAAATTTTTTGTTAGTGAGATGCCCAGAAAAAACACACATTATGCCAGGGTAAGCCAGGGAAGATCATTTCAAAGAAAAAACCCCAAGTAAGGTTTTCTTTATTAACCTTTGGTCGAGAATACATTTGTATATTTTCAGAAGAACAGTTCCCAGACCATGTAGATTCCTGCAACAACAGATCCCAACTGACCAGATTGCTCCAGCCACAAAGACAGGGGAGACAGTTCAGAGATGGAGATGGTGAAGACGCCTTGTCATGATAGCAGTCAGCACCTGTGCATTGCTGCAGGTTGCCCAGAACCAAGAGCAAGGAAGAAGGAGCAATGCAGCCAATTCGGCTGCCAGAGCGTTACATCCGTCACCACAATGGACTCAGACATTCACTCAAAAGGACTAAGTACTGCCCTAATGACAGCAAAAGGGAAGAAAAAGAAAAATGAAAGACGCAAGGGACTGTTGTGCCAATAGGGAGTCATCTGAAGAAGTTAACGACTGAAGCACAACAGATTGTGGAAAAGCAAGAAGTTGAAGCTACTTCTTCAACCATGTTCCTGCTCATGCTAGCATCTGTTAGCTGCCAGTCTTCTGCAAAGTCTTGCGCAGCCAAGTCCAAGGACTCTGAGTAAATATACACCAGCAGCAAAAGAGACTTATTTTTTTCATTTAGTAGCAAAAATGTTAATATGTCCATAGTTCTGATTTCTCATATTGTTGTTTTGCATTGGCATTGTTTTGCTATTATTTAATAGCCAGTTTTGTTCTTAACGTTCAAATTTTGAAAATGATAACATTTATGTAGTCTAGTTTTTGCATTTGCATTGTTTGCAATTGTTTTAATTCTAGAGCCCTACTATTAATGTTTAAAATTTTACTTTTATTATAGTAGCTTAAAAAACAAAAACAGGGGAGATGTAGAGGGCCGCCTGGGAGGCACCTAGGCATTTTCTTATAATTATTGTCAGCTGAACTCAGAGCATAGGCAGAGCCACGCCCTGGGAACATGCTTTCCCAATAAGGCTGGACATGTTAATCAGGCAGGGGCGGAACTAGATATGTAAATCTAGGCCTTTAAAATAAACCTGCTGTGTGGCTCAGCCCGCTTTTTGCCGCCTCTCCATCAGAGAGGATGGCGCCCACCTGGCCCCAGCTTAAAATCTATTTCTGCGTCTTGGTCTTTCTTTAATTTCTTAATCCCCAGCTCCTCCACTCAGCAAATGGACTGTTTCCTTTTCCATGCGGGACATGGAGAAGAGAGAAACAGCCCCCCACAACTATGGACATGCACCTACTTATATATTTTTCTATTTCTAAATGTATCGCTGAACCAGAATTCTGCACATTGATCATATGTGTGTATGTGCATGAAATACATATGTGCATGGAATTGCACATATATACTATATGTGGTAGGGTTCCAGCAGCTAAGATTAAAAAGCTAACTTTCTGTAATAAAGAGATACCTAAACAGTGGCTTCAATAAAGCAGAATTTTTTATCTTTTATACAACAGTCTTGAGGTGGATGGTTGAGGCTAATGAAGCTGTTCTGATCCACAAAGTAATTTAGGAAATCTGTCATGGGCCACCTTAGTCCATCCTCACGTTTTCCCGTCCTCTAGTGTGTTGCTGCTATTGCATAGTTGAATATGGGAGGCCCCTTCCGTGTTCTGGCTCACAGTAAAAAGGAGAGGAAAAATAGAAAAGAGTTTGCTCTTTATTTTAATGCCAATGCTTAGAAGTGCCACTAATTGCTTCACTGACTTAGTTACTAAATTCTGTCACATGACTGGCCAAATCTACTTGCAAAGAAAGCAGGGATATGTAGTCTTTAATGGAGTGGCCATGTACGTCCAGCACCTTGGAAGAAGGAGAGAATGGTTTTCAGCGGCATCCAGCAATTTGCTACTTTTATTGCATATACAATGTAAAATAACAAAGGCTGATGCAGCAAATGCCAAAGAGTAATGGGAAAAAATGAACCTGAATGTTCTTTAGCAGTGTTTCTCAACTGGGACATTTTGTCTCCCCAGGGAACATTGGGCGATGTCTGGAGACATTTTTAGCTGTTATAACTGGGGATGGGTTGGTACTGGCATCTAGTACCAAAGAGAGGCCAAAGGTGCAACTAATCATCTTGTAATACATAAGAGAACAGCGCACATCACAAAGAATTATCTGGCTCAAATGTTAATACAATTGAGAAACGCTATATCATAATTTTTGTATCTCCAAAACATTACATGCCACTTGAAACAAATTTGGAACATAAAAGTTACATGAGGAAAACATGTTAGAGATGTTTCCTTTGCTGGTTTACCTGTGTCACCCCTATTTGACTTGAAGCCATCTGAGATTAGAAATCTTGTTTTTGTTGTTTTTATTACAGGCACAAGGGCAATCAGTTCATGTTTCTGAACAGATAATGATGAATACAGAGCATCTCTTCTGTGCATTGCCCTATACCAATTCCGCTGAAAAAGTCATGGACCCTGTTCTCAAGGTCCTAGCCATTGACAGCCATCGTTTTTGTTATTTCTCACAACCCTAACCATAACGTCCATGTCAGCTGTGTCTCTACTCATCTCTATCACATTTGTAGAGCAGTCTGTGTATTAGGGTTGCTTCCTTCATCTCAGGCCACCACACTTGGGAAGTCTAAGTGTGCCTGCATTTCCAGGGTTTTCTGTTAAAGCAAGCCAAACCAGGAAGCAGCTCTAAATCATTAACTTTTTTTTTTTTACTCCATACCCAAAGCTATTTTTTTCCTTTGATTTTTAGATAAAGTGGAAGGGAGAGACAGAGACAGAGAGAAACACCGATGTGAGAGAGACAGGTCGATTGGTTGCCTTCCGCATGCCCCTGACCAGGGCTGGGAGCCTGCAACCGAGGTATGTACCCTTGACAGGAATCGAACCTGGGACCCTTCAGTCCGCAGGCCGACACTCTATCCACTGAACAAAACTGGCTGGGGCTAAATCATTAACTTTTTAACAGCTCCACTCAGATAGAAACAAAATTAAGATTTACAGGACTATAAAGCAGGTGGCTGCTATTTAACTATTCAAAATGGGAAATGGGAAGAAAAGCCAGGGCTTTGTAAGATCCTGTAGTGTAACAAGCATACTCAACAAGCTGAGAGGAATGAATTAGGGAAATGAATATTTGATGAATTTCATGTGAACTTTTGACCCTCTCAAGGGTTGCAGAATTGCTTTTCTACCCCTGGAGCCAGTCTTCCAAGCAACTTCTATTTTAACTCTTTCTACTCTGTCTCTACCTTTCTGTCTCTGTCCCTCTCTTTCTCTCTCTTCCCTTTCCTCCCTCCTTTCCTCTTCCCATGTTTCATCCCTCCCTCACTTTTCAAATTGTCCCAACCTTCATTCCTAGGTCATCAATTCAGGCTCGCCTCTACCTGAACTAGTGCCCTTTTGCAAACTTCCTTAATCCAGGCCAGAGATCATACAATGTGAAAGTTTATCTCTCTCAATCTTCATCATTCCTTAATTTGCCCAGAGACAAAATTTTATTTTCCAGCACTGCCTC